>NW_016690254.1:1973812-2101243 GCF_001604755.1 Lepidothrix coronata | reverse complement strand
TTTTTTTTTTTTTTTTTAGTTTTCCATTGTCTGGAATGGAATTCTGCTTCATTTACTTGCATATCCAGTCCTTGCTGTGCCCCACATTTGAGGTAATAATCCTATGCTGAAAAAGAAATGTTTTTATCTAAAATAGTAAGATTTTGGTATAGGTGTTTTCAAATTTAAAAATAGAGGAATAGGGCGCACAACTCTGACATCACTGTGAATTGGAGTTGAGCACAAAACATAGATAACAACAGTATAGACTGTTAGTATTGTAAGGTTGTGCAACTAAATTAAAATCACTGGTTTTTTGGTTATATTAAAATATTCTTGTTTACAAACACTGAGTTCTCAGAGCCAAGATTTTATGCAAAAAAAAAAAAAAAAGTAGGTTAAATCCTTGTAATCAGAAGCTAAATGTGATTTTGATATTGGTCAGAATACTACCTAGAAGGTATGAAGTGTTTCTGTAAATTAGCAGTCTAGAGTTCCTCTCACTTATTAATCGCCATTTAAAAGATAGGCAGGGTATATAAGCACCCTCCATCTCAGTGGTGGTTCAAAGGCTCCTCCTGGAGAGAAAAACATATCTCAGACTGTTGGAATGAATTACTTTTTCCCAGGTGTCTGTTTCTATAAATTACTGGGAAAAGGTGACTCAAAGAGTTTCACTCAAATATTTTCCTCTTAGGTGAAGTGAATCCCATCTAAGATTAATAAATGCAGAGAAATATTGGAGTGGAAAAAAAACCCAACCAAACAAAACCAGGCATTCTGCAATGCAGGGCATTTATGTGCCTTCCTGCAAGTAAAATTATGTTTTGGATAATAAATGTGCCTATAAATATCAGGTAGCTATGGGAACTTAAAGATTGTATATTGCTGGAAGGATAAATAGAGACTGACTGCCAGTGCTAGCAAGATGGTAATCTTTCTCTCAACAAAACACTTGTAAGTTGCTATTCACATGTGAAACATTGTAGAGGACAACATTTAAGGGTCAAATATAGTGGAAACTGGATTGAAGGGATATGGTTGGCATACTGGATTGGTTTCGGTAGTGAACAAGAACTAGAGCCCATCAGACCCTGGGAATTCCTGAATGTTCTTTACCAAAGTTCATTTTCGCCACACAGCAAATTATTACAACCTTAAATGGCAGTTTATTTTTGCCTCAGTCTCAAATGACCCTTTCCCCTCCCAGCTGGCCTGTTGGCTGGCCTTATTTCTTCACACCTTCTTGGATAAGAAAGTATTCAGAAACCAAAGCTTTAGGGATACATCTCAAGGAACTCAATAATTAGATGCTTTAATTTTGAACGGCTAACACCTGGTTCCAGAATAGAATCCACTGCACTCATCATCATGTTGTACCTGAGGATGGATACCCAGCTCTTGTCACACTCAGCCTAGAGACACCTTGACCAAACTAAGAGTAAGCTCTGAGGCTACATATGAAACACAACCCACCTTGCAGAATTTTTCTGTACAGAGCACTGTACAGAGACGCTGAACTTGAGTCCTATAGTCTGTAATCATTCTTTGAAGCAGTATGTATAAGTCTCTCTGCCTTTTTTTTTCCCTAAGTAAAACTTTTTTTCTTCTCAAAACTTAGGAACTTTCCCTACTTTTACACCTTTGTACCATAGGGCACACAGCCCTTAATGAGAGAAAGAAATTCAAGTGTGTTTTCATCTCAATAGCTCTGCACCCATCTTTTAGGAAAATGTCCTCCCCACAAAGGTACAAGCTGCTCAGCAGTGCTGCAAACTGCTCCAACTGAATCTGCTCCAATGCACAGAGAACAGGTAATTAGGAACTATTATGTGTTTTTATTTGCTCAAATTATATACCTGGAGAAAATGACAAACTTTGGTGCTCCAGGTGGCTTCATCAAAGTTACCAAGTGAGAAAATAACCAGGGTAATTGTAGTAAGATTAAATTAGACACACTTATATTTCACTTTTTTGTTACAGTTTAATCATTTTGCAATGCCTTGCCTTTTCTGTCAACAAGAAACCTTTTCCCCAAATTTTTCCTTTTTCCCACATAGATTTACTTATCTCATGAAAGACATCTACTTATGGTCCCCAACTTTGTCTTTGGATAAAAGGAAGGCAAAGCTATTTGTCCTAAAAATTATACAGAAACAGCTTTGTATGCACAGGGGTGATATGTGTGGTCTTGTCCTGCCTGGAGTGTGTATGTATGAAAGGATATAGGTTGACAAGATATAGATACATATTTTGCATCAAATGAAATAGATAAAATATATTTATATCAGCACCTAAACCTTTATGTTATCATACTATTCTGAAGTCCTGGAGGATTTTGCCACTCAGTGAATCAATCTATAACCAGTATTTTGTTACTAGAAGTCTGGGAAAATATCACCAGAGTTAAGGAATTTCCTCAGCCATTACTTGTTGATATTTCTAATACTGTCTTTACTTTGTCCAGTGTGAATTAGAAGTCCTCGTGCCAAGTGATTTTATCTCTTTCCATACCAGGAAACTTCTTTATTTTTACAGAGGAGAGCAAAGATAAATACAGTTTTCCCTCCCTTTCCTTTGTGAGTATGAAGCTTATCATAGGATCAGAGGAAATATTAAAAGAATACTATTGTCCCAGCATTTACTGTGTATTATTGGCAGGTAAGTGCAGGGAACAGGAACAATCTATAAACTCAGGAAAAACCCCACTGCTTTGACACTCTATTCTCTCAAGGCGTATATTCCAAGAAGGATTACAATTTTTCCACTTATATTTTCTGATTCCTAAGAGTTCTTTGTGCTTGAGGCTACAGTGAGACACTTCAGCCCCTGAAGGCAGGGTCTGTGTTCAGTGGGATGATTTCTTTTCCCCCTCACTCTGATCTATGACATGAAGGTGCAATATCAAGTATATGGTCCTAAATTTTCAGTTACACAAATTCAGTCTGCTTACCTGCAGCCAGGATGCACTGTATTGGCAGCATGAATGCACCAGAGATTTCTGGTTTCCGATATTTAACAGTTTTCCAGAGTAGGAATATTATCTTCTTTGGCAGTTTAATTAAAAAAAATGTATACCAAACGTAAAACCCAAGTTGTTTTGGAATAAAGTATCAGTTTTTACAGAGTGAATTACCATATCAAATTCATAGGCAACTGCAAAATCTACCAAAACAAATTCTCTTCAGGTACAAAAAAATATGGACAGCAGCAGCAAAAAAAGAAAACCTGTCTCTAAAAAGCCAGAGAAAACAAAGGTCCCTAATGTTACCTTAAATATAATGAATAATAATAAGTACTGCTAAAACAAGCTTCCAATATAATCTTGACAGTGACACCAATGATTTGTGCAAATGGCAAATGGTGTTTTCTTGATGGACAATTTAAGGTCCATTTTCTTGAATGAGTCCAGTAGGAGGTGATCCTCAGTGGACATCCACTTGATTCTGCCACACTCTTACCAACATACTAATCTACAGAATCATGAATGTCAGTGTGCTAATGACAATAAAGGCTTTACATAAAGAAGCTTAATTACTATCTACCATTTCGAGACAGTTACCATCTATGCTTTGAACACATATTAGTGATGATCTTTCTTTCAGCTTACAAATGGGGCTTTAGAAAAGTCTACTCCCATATGTCTGCACAGATTAATATCTGTACTGGTGCTGGAGTCTGCCACAAACACTGCTGGTTTGTGGTTATGAGATTATGAAATCAGAGGTACTAATGGAGAAATTTTTTTCGTTCTTGCCCCCTTTAAGTAATTTTTTATCCTAGAAATGAGTTCACTATTTTCTTCTTCTTGCCCTTCTTGTCTGCAGGATCTCTCCTAATCCACATCTCAATCATGCTCATGTTGTAGTTTTACAAAAATAGAATATCCATTACATACAGAAAGGAGTAGGATAAATGCAGCCCAAGATTAAAAGCGTGGGTATTCTTTTATTGATCACAAATCATTAAAATGGGCTCTTGTGCACAACAAGAAGAATGTTGGATATCTCCTTTTTTTCCAAATCCTGGAGCTGGTGATGAGTTCCTTTCCTGGTCTTTCTCTTTTTGTACACACACAGTGACTACAGACGTGACTACTGTCCTGAGCTCTTCAGACTCTAAGTCAGACTTCATTGTAGTTTAAGCCAATTTCTAACCAGAGTACAATTGACGAATAGGAATCACTACATTTGGGCAGAACTAGCATGGAAATCAGCTCATTTACATTTTCCAGGCTACGCAAAAGTCAGTAGACAAGAACACTGTTTGTGTAGAGATTCTTGAATTAAATGAATGTGAGTCAGCATGTGCTTTAACATGGCATTCAAAAAGTTATTTCTTAGACTGTCTTCCAGCTGTTGTATAATATTCTGATTTCATTTATAATATGTGCAGTCACACAAATTCTGTTGACGTCAGCTGTAGTTCCTCCTTATAATTAGTGCGTAATGCTCTTCTCATGTTTAACACAGGGAAGTGGAGGAATCATTAATTTTTCTCGAATAATTAAGTTGTCATCAAAATATAATGAAGATAAGAAAATTAAACAAACTCTCTTATTAGTCTGAATGAAATTTAAACTGAAAAAGAATAGATAACTGTCTACATCTGGGTTTTTTCCAGAAGTAAATAACCTTGTTTAAAAAAAAAAGCCGCTTCAGCTGGTGCCTTGACAAGTGTGTACATCTGTCACGTTAAAAGCAAACCCTAAACACTTGAGTAAATTAATAATTAAGGATATCATAAATCTTATGCCACCCACATAATTATGCCACTTTAGTAGTGTATTACTGCATAAAACAGTAGACTTGGAAAAGATTCCTCTGGTGCAGGCATAAGAGAGGGCTGACATCTAGCTTAAAACTACCTTTGCCCCGTATCAGCCCTTCTCCTGTGCCTCAAATCAATGAAAGTCATGTCAAAATCAACAGAAAAACTCTCACTGATGCTAAAAAAAGCCTCAAAATAATGCAGATCTCTTCATATATGAAAAACAGGATCTAGCCTATTATTCTTATTCATGCCTGTTCATAAAATGAGTTTGGTTGGAAGCGACCTTAAAGATCATCTAGTTTCATGCTCCTTGTCATGAGCAAGAGTAGTAATTGTAATGTCTCAAAACAAAAACCTCTTGTGCTGGATTACTATTGCAGTAAAAAAAACAAAATAAGCCTGGAAAAAAAAAGAAAGTATGAGGGTAGTTAATTAATTTTCAAGAAGGGGGTCAGACACAGCACAGTCAATTCAACCCTCATTGTGCAAAGGCTTCCACTAGTCATTCATTTAAAATCATTTATAAAACCTCTTTGAAAAAGACAATATGTTAGGAAGAAATTTGTCTGCTAATGCCAAGACTAAACCACAGATGTTTCTTTTTATTCAAGCCTATTGGAGAAATGAAGAATATCTATTTTGCGGAAGAGAATCTGAAAAATTTTCTTCAAAACATATTTCTTATTCCTATTTGTTCCTACATGTTCCTACAATTTCCAAAAAAACCACTAGTTTTCATTGTTGCAGAAGACTAAATTTGTATCTTCTGGCATGACCACAGGGATGGTTACATCTTGCAGATAACAATTCAGAGAGCTGCCAAACCCTGTAAGGACAGAAAAACCCAATGACTAGAAGCGTTATTTGTTTGTCTGACTTTGAAGAACTCAGTGATCCGTGAGCAGACAGAAACAAAAGACTCATTTGCAAGGTACAGCCTCGGCTATGTGAAGCTTCTGTGTGCACTTAGTTTCAGGCCCAGTGGGTCCAGCATCTACAGATGAGAAATTGCAGCCTATTTTCCAGCTTCTAAATGGAGAAAGACTCAGGACCTGATCCAAATCTCAGTGAAGTCAATGGGCATCTTTCCATAGACTCCAATGGACTTTGAACTGGGATCTTTGTTCCAAACACTGCTAGTAAGCAAAGCTGTGAGAAAGTATTATGAGTAGTTTCTTTACTGAGGGTCTTTAGGAAAAAACTGGTCTGTGAGATGTGACTTCACACATGTGAGCGCATGGGTGTATATACTAATTATATACCAACAGGAAAAAAAGACATTTTCATGAGCAAACTGCTTTCCTTAAATGACTCCCTCCTGGCCTGACTATTTTTGACTGAAAGTACTATAAACAGAGCAGGACAGACATTTGTATCATTCAGACAAGGATTTCTCTTGGGTCAGCATAAGAGCAAACACAGTTAAGTCGCCTCTTGAGTGAGGCAATAGCTATGTTCGTATGGATATGTGCATGCAACCTAAGATTTCCACGACTCCCTTGTTTTTGTGCCAACTTTTCACAATTAATTGACATCACCCATACTGGCCTTACATTCCCTCCTCACCACTTGCCATTTCTCCCTTCCCCACCACTGCATCCAAATCTCACCTACCATTGGGAAATTCCTGTCTGTAACCTGAACTGGCTGTCTGTATTTCCAGGGCAATTCTAATTACTCAGAAGGAGGGGGGAAAAAAGGCAATTGGAACATTAATTCTAAATAGATTTCCATTGAATCTGCCCATCTTTCTCTCTTCTAACTGTATCTGCAACTGAAGATCTTCACAAACACAGACTTAACCTTTTCCAGCGTATTTACTTCTTCTTTCACTTCCCGGCTGCCTTGATCATCACTTTTTTTCCCAAGATATTCATAATATGCAAAGAGACAGTTTGAGGACTTTGCATTAACTTAGCTCAGCAAGTCATTTTACTATACCATAAACAAAAAAGAAACATCCACACAAGTGATGTGTGAAGAGAGCAGGTCCCCAAATCTGCTGAAAAAACTCAGTGATAACCTTCTTGTGTTTGTCTTGCTGAGAGAGTTGGCATCTATAGTTTTGCTGCAAATACATAAGTTCTGAGTTGTAATCCAAAAGGAGATTTTGTTTCAGCCTGAGTTCTGTATATAGGAAATAATGCACTCCACTCCACCAAGGATCTTGTAATTCACTCTGAAAACCCTGAAATTCATCAGCTTCACTGCTGTTTTCCATTCCGTCTTTTTGTTGTAGAGCTAGAGACTTCTCCCATAAGGTTAATAGCCCATTCAGTTCTCCTTCCTAATCCTTTGTAGATATGTGATTGAAGGTGATGAGTATGAATACAATGGAGGCTGCTTCTCAATATGGCAAATCAACCTTTGTTAAGGTCTTTCATACCACAGTTAATTCAGTTAAAAGAACCTCAACACTACTGAGTAGGCAGCAATGCCCCTGCTTCAAACTTAGGAGCAAAAACTCATTTTTATTGATTTTCTTGTCTGCGGGCAGATTTGGACTCTACTTAGAATCAAATCGCTGTTCCAAATTTCTGTAAAATAAGTTATGTTTGTTCTTTAAAGAACTCAGGGAAAAAGGTCTTTCTTGACAAAATTTTCTGAGAAAAACCTGACTCCAGCTAAAGTCAATGGGAGTTCTGCCACTGAATTTACTGAGACCAACGTTATGCTTCAAGGACTGTACAACCCTGTTGCATCTGTTCTTGTTACATCTGATACATTTCTTGTTAGGGAAAACATAGGAGCTAAAGCACTTATCCATACTGGATCCTCTCCAGCACCAATTCCCTTTTAGCTTCCAGGCAAGGCACGAAATATAAAAATGAGCACTCTTCTCACCTTCTGGACCGCTTCTGAGCCATCTGTCTGGAAAGCCACTATGTAGAAGCTTGAAAACTGTCTCTTTTTATCACAACTAACTTTGCTTATGGCCTGAAAAGCAAGTTTCACTGTTGAGTGCAACCACAGTATTGAGACTTTCCACAGTGAATTCTCTGTTTTGGGGCAAGGTGTTTTCTGCTTTGAGACTGAAGGGAATATTTAACACCTGAAACCTTAGGCATGTAGCAGCTGCCTAAATCAGAAGGCCAAGTCCCGTGTGTCATCTCTGATGGCTCTAGAAGAGGATGAAATGCACATAAATTAGGCACCTACCTGGCTTCATTGACTTTAAAATTCACTGTGTTAAAAAAGAAAGGTAAAATCTATTTTCATGCAGGCAAGCCAATAAAGAACCAAATCTTGATGTCCTAACAGTGATGTTAAATACAGACACTGAAAAAGTTCAGGACTGAGAACCACTCAAAAGTCTGGATAGTTTTTGAAGCTATTTGAATCGCTTTTGTCTGCTAAATTGGGTTGGACAGTCTTGTGAGAACTGGGTATTTATGATTTTTTTTCCAAGTTCTTTCTGCTTATGGATAAGCTGTAAATAGCCTGAGAAAAGGCTTTCTCATAGAATTTTCTCATTCTATCCCAAAGGGACCTGGGGCAGTGTGAAAACAAAGACAGAAAATAAATATTAAGATTGCCTAAAAACTTGAAGATGAAAAAGAAGTGCATGATAAGAGAGTGGAGGATAGAGAAGTAAGATAGATGATGAGGCCAGTTTTTTGATTTGAGTTGATTCCCCTAATACAAGAATACAGGACGACAGTTGACAAGATCATAGAAATGCAAGGACAGCTCTATTCAGATCAAAGATTTGTCTAGCCTGGTATCTGACCAGCAGCAAAACCCTTCCAGTGTAAGAACAGGACAAGCTCATATTCATTATCTCCTTGGGGCTGCTCACAGCAGCTTGTGTTTTATGGCTTTCTTGAGCCACTGATGGCGTCCCAGTGCCAGTCACTGCTTATTCAGGAGAAGGGCCATGCAGCCCCTTCCCACAGGATGGAGAGAGATTGCAGTTCCTACACATATTCTTTCTACCTGTAAATTCACTGCCCACCTACCAGCAGCTTTCCTCATAAAGTACAAACAATCCCCCTTTTTCTGAGCTGATCTTTCACTCTACAGACAGTTCACAGGATGTGAGCATCTTACCAAAAAAGAATATCGTGAAGAGGTTTGTCTTATTTATACCAGCCTAGAAAACAATTCAAAACCACTGAATGAGGAAATGAGGGAAGGGTGGAGCAAAAGATGAGAGATTTTGGGTGCTGCCTTTGGGTGCTACTGGTAAAAAACATAATTTCTCCCTGTGTTCAAGTTCTGCTTTGTGTGAACTAAAGTAGAGGAGAGATCTGTCTCCCAGAATCAACACAGAGGTAGCTGTGGCAATCTGGAGGCAGAATTACCTGTTAGGAAAGTATTCAACCAGGCACGTGTGTGTGTTTCCTGTGTACACGAAGGCCCCACAACATCCACCAGCCCCACCACCACTGCTCGCTGTTCCCTGGGAGTGGAAGTGTCAGCCTGGGGATGGCTGCACATCTCTGCCTGGGGCAGAGCAACATAGAGAAACAAGAAAATTGCATGGAGCAACATATTAACAGCAAATCCCAATGCCATAAGGAGCAATCATAGTCTTTTAAGTCAAAATTAAGCTTCATGAGGCAGAGAAGAAGGGACAAGACTTGTTGATCTTAATCCAAAGGTTTTATTACTGAAATGTGTTTATTACTGTAGTAATGAACTGCCAGAGGGTAATGGTCAATGGTTTAGATCCTAATGGACATCAGTCACAAGTAGTGTCCCTCAGGGGTCTGTATTGGGACCTGTGTTATTTAATATCTTCATCGATGACATCGATGAAAGGATTGAGTGCACCCTCAGCAAGTTTCCTGATGACACCAAGCTGTGTGGTGCAGTCGAGGGACCTGAGGGATGGGATGCCATCCAGAGGGACCTGAAAAAGCTTGAGAAGGGGGCCTACGGTAATCTCATGAGGTTTAATAAGATCAAGTGCAAGGTGCTGCACCTGGAACAGGGCAAAACCCAGTACCAACACAGGCTGGGGTATGAACAGATGGAAAGCAGTCCTGTCAAGAGGGACTTGGGGATGCTGGTGGATGAGAGGCTGGACATGACCCAGCAATGTGCACTCACAGCTCAGAAAACCACTTGTGTCCTGTGCTGCATCCAAAGCAGTGTGGGCACAAGGTCGAGAGAGAGGATTCCGTCCCTCTGCTCTGCTCTGGTGAGATTGCACCTGAAGAACTGCATCAAGGTCTGGGGTCCCCAGCACAAGAAAGACATGGACCTCTTGGAGCAAGTCCAGAGGAGGTCACCAAGATGACTAGAGGGGTGGAGCGCCTCTCCTATCAGGAAAGGTTGAGACAATTGGGATTGTTCAGACTGAAAAACAGAAGGCTTTGTGGTGACTTAATTGTAGCCTTCCAGTACCTGGAGGCAGCCTGCAAGAAAGATGGAGCCACAAGAATATGTGGTGACAGGACAAGGGGAAATGGCTTCACACTGAAAGAGAGCAGGTTTAGATTAGATATGGGAAAAAAAATTCTTTACTGTGAGGGTGGTGAGGTTGTGGATGCCCCATCCCTGGAGGTATTCAAGGCCAGATTGGATGGAGTTCTAAGCAACTTGGTCTAGTGGAAGGTGTTTCTGCTCACAGCAGGGGGACTGGAACTAGACGATCTTTAAGGTCCCTTCCAATCCAAAATATTCTGTGATTCTGTGACTCTGTGTAAAATATCTGCATATTATAACAGGTTTTATTACTACTAAACCAGAAATTATGAAAAGTCCTGTCAGTAAAAATAAGAAAACATTTAACTTATTTGTGTTGCAAGTGTACTTTCTATCCCAATATGTCAAATGGTCTCCATGTAGAGTGTGGGGTGGGAAAGGACTTCCTTATTTTTTCTAAGTGTTACAGGAGATGAAAGAGATTATGCAGCTATAAGAGGTACGACTTTTATCCTTGCATAGCTGACTTAAGGAGGTAAGGCCTTCTTAAAACAGAATTAAGTAACTATATAAATCTCATGGCATTTATAAAATACCGCTCACCAACACAGTGGGGTGCAGGAATATTCTCCTTAATGACAAATTGTCCTTCCTTTGACAGCCATGAAGCTGGCCAGCAGGGATTACTAACCTCATTAATATCTCATGTTTAGTTCTAGTTTATAAATAGAGCTGAAATTAGGCATGTACATGGTCTATGTAACTAAGTGTCCTTATCGCTTTTTCCCTCCTGTTCTCTTCTCCAGTCTTTCCATTTATCTTATTTGTTTATTCTATCTGAGCCCAGGCTGCTAGCTCTACAGATCAGAAACATTTGTTTGTACAGTTAGGATGATAAGACGATCTTGTTCTGACGGGAGCTGTGGTTATACAAATATAATACAAATTATGTTAATTAGTAATGTTGTTAATCTGCTTGACAAAATCCTTTTGCAGTTATTTTACTGACAAAGGAATAAGAACTCTGGTGAACAGTATATGGATTAGAGCACTGGAGACACAAGCCAGAAGTTACAGCATACTCTCACTTTTTCCTGCTAACTTCCTTAGATAATTTAAGCTGCAATCTCAGTCTTCCTTATGACTATTTCTCTGTTCTTGGACTAAAGGCAATTGCTCATTCCTGAAAGCAGCTCTCTTCATGATCACCTCCCCTACTCTTGTATGTCAGAGACAACACCAATTATATAAATGTTCACAGTGAAAAGAATAATTTTTGGTAGATCTCCTAAAATTGAAAATCAGTGTGGGGGGAGAAAAGACAAAAAAATTATGTTTTTTCTTTCTTTAACATAAAAAAAATTAAATTAAATGTTTTTATCTGTCCATCAACAAATTGTTTCATCTGAATATCAGTCATCAGCCTCAGCTGTGATGTAATGAAAAGATAAGTGTGACAATAGACTCTGTAAAACTGCAGTTAGGTCACAGCATTTGGTTAGAGCTCTAAGGTTGAATCCTCTGCTCTTTTTGAAAGGTTCCCACATTCACCACTATGTTCCTGCCCTACTCTGCATGAAGTATAAAACATCAATATTGTGACTGAGACAGACTGACTTTGTAGGGTGGCTGTTATCCCTTCCTGCGTGCAGTTGTGCTTCGGTGACCTCATATCTGTAATAAGTGTAGTATTACACTTATTACACTTAGTGGTACACTATCAACAGGGGAGTGAGATGCTTGGAAAGTGGGAGAGGTGAATAAAGAACTCTTAAGGAGAAAGGGAAATAAGAGGTATGCTCTCCAATTCCTTGGTTAAAAGCCTAAATGTTGTATCAAAGGATAAAACTTATTCCAGTATTTTTAAATTCTAACTGATGATTTCTCTTTCACTGTTTTGATCAGGTTATCTCTAAAATAAGTAGAAAATAAGTTATGTGTATAACAAATAATAATTTTATTTGACAACTTTCTCTGAATTCAATTTGCAATTATAAGTGGGTTAGGGTTATTCAATAACATATTTTCTAGTTAATAAATAGCTCATGTGGAAAGAATCATCCAATGCTAATATTAGTTACAGCTGAACATAATTCTCAATTAGCTAAAATGTTTTCAAACTATTGCTGGACTATTCCTGATCCCATGTTGCAGTTGAAACATAATGACTGCAGAAAAGTAGTTGAATTATAGAATGGTTTGGGTTGAAAGTGACCTTAGAGATCATATAGTTCCAATCCCTCTGCCATGGACAGGGACACCTTCCACTAGACCAGGTTGCTCAAAGCTCCATCCAGCCTGGCTTTGAACACTCCCAGGGATGGGGCATCCACAGCTTCACTGGGCAACCTGTGCCAGTGTCTCACCATCCTCATAGCACAGAATTTCTTCCTAATATCTAATCTAAATTGACCCTCTTTCAGTCTATGGAAACATCTTGTAGCTGTGAACTTACACAAGACAGTAATGTTCATTGTGCTGCATTGACTGCTTCTACAGTATTGCAATGCAACCCTGAGATTTTGCAGATGCTTCTTGATATATTCCACATTAATATTTCAGAGCATCTGAAAATGTTTTATACTCCACACTAAATGTCAGACAAGGCATAGTATGCAACTAATAAAACAGCAGCCAATGACCTCTAGCAGTCAGCAATTCAGCAAATCAGTTTTGTTGTGTTGTTTTTTTTTTCTTCTCAGAAGGAAACCTCAGCTTGAAGTTGTGCAAATGAGTCTGGCAAAAAAACTTTCTCATATTATTCCAAGGTATCTATTTAATTCCCCTTTTGCCATCTTGTCTTCCTAAGCCATTCTTTTTGATTTCTGACAGGCTGTGTGAGCAAAATTTTAGGGCCAGACAGCATATGTCTTCATAAAATCCTTCACCAAGGGAACAAAACAAAACACTTTGGTTGTGTATGGACAAATAGCTTGATGCATTCTTGAACACCAGAAAGGGCTTTAAAATGATTTGTAGTATTTCATAAAAATCATCAGTTCACTCAAAACTTGAGTCCACCACTTGAGCTTTTTGATATTACTGGGCCAGTGACAAAGACTGAAGCCTTGACTTGCCATGTGGACACAAAAAGCAGCCACAGTGCTGGATTTCACAGGAAAAACCCACTTCGCAATGACACTGTGTACACACAGTCCTGCTCCTCTGCATTCTCCCCTTCTTCCATCCCTGACTGCACTCTCATTCCAGGGCACAGGACAGGAACAGGTAGTGAGAGAAAGTGCTTAAAGTCCTGCTAGTTGGCCCCTGAAGCTGAGCTGCTCCTTTGTGCTCACGAATCCAGCACCATTTCTGATTTGTCACATCTGTGTTCTGCCACGACAGTGCAGACAGGTTTTTTCATTCTTCTGTCTATATTTACACAGATTCTATCAGCTTAAAAATAAACAAACCCATCCACAAGGCATAAGTATTCAGGGTTAATGTAGAGGTGGAAAGGATAAAGAAGTTGATTACTAGAGCAACATTACCCGGACTGACAGTGATAAGTTAGAAATATATGATTATGCCCTAAGAATGTGACTGAAGTCGGACATTTAAGGCCATTCTTTTGTAGACTTAACCATAGGTTAAAAAGCATTTTCGCTTCCCAAAATAAATGAATATGGAATTTCCGGGAAGTAGCATAACCAACCTCTATGGAAAAATTTCATTAAATTTAATTACAATTAAAAAAATGAGAGGGGTGATTATGTTAATTAATTAGGCTTATTAAAAATTAATTAAAATATAGAATTCAAAAATGGCTAAATAATTATGCTAAATTAATTAGATAATCATATATCTACTGTAGTGTTCTCTGGGAATTTTTAAATAAAATTAGAAAGGTTATTATTCTTTGTTTGTAAAGAATAGAAATATTAATCTTGTTTTTTTTTCTGACTAAAAATATCATGTGCTTGGCAACCTCATGGAGTTCATTGGCACTGCACAGGTTTAGTAAAAATGGTTTGAAATATCAGCTAGAGATCAAACCAAACCAGAGCAAACCCAGAGAGAGTGCTCTGTGCAGTACCCTTGAAATGGGAAGATGAATGTTTTCCTGAAGCCTTCAGGGGTGTTGGTTTTCCAGAGTCAATACAAAAATATTTTCCTCCAGTTTTGAGCTGTCCTCTAATCTGCTTTCACCACTGCAGCTTCAAAAGGCACTGAGTATATTCAAGCATTTATGGAATAAATTTATGCATGACTGTGAAGCCCTTAATATCTAGACTGCAGTTTCTTTGTTTCATTTAATTGTTCCTCAGAAAGGTACTTACTGTTTCCAATTCTTTGTAGCTCACCAATTTCAAATGAAACAGGAGTACATAGGAAGTATTCAAAACTCACTTGATATTATTTTGTAACTCTCTAAGGAGTGGTTCAAGCACTTTCTCTGTCATACAGAACCGTAATTATTAACTGTTTAATTAAAAGTGCAGAAATACTGCAAATGAACAGCTTTGGTTGCTAAAAGCCTGTCAATGTCATGATGATAAGGCTAAAGTAGCACTACAAAACATGTTTTCTATATAGCTATTCTGGCAGAAATTAATGTAGTCAAGAGTTGATTACTGTTGATCAGCATTTTCCATTTAACACTCTGTTTGAACTTGCCTACAATGTTGTATAAAATAGAATAGACTCAATTAGAACAGACCTACAGTGATCATCCAGGCAAACTCCCTGAGCACTTCAGGGCTGATCACAAGTAAAAGCCCATTGCTAAGGGCATTGTCCAAATGCCTCTCAAAAACTGACAAGTGTGGGAGGGTGGGAAGTGGGAGTGTGAGGGTGCGTACGCAACAACCGTACATTAAAACAATCATTCCACTGAGAAATTAGGGGACCTCTGTGGTTTGGAGGGTTATCCTGGCTTCATTCCTAAGTAAATCTTCCAAAATTTGAGTATGTAGCAAAGTTCTGAAAAAAATCAGTCAGCAATAGATATTTGCTAGTATTTAATAGCTGGGTAACTCCCCTGAGGTTTTATTAAGACTCAGTATGCTGCAGTCCACGCCTGCACAGCTTGAGCTATTCTTTCCTTGCAATTACTCCTTTCTCTTGATAGTGCTGAAAATATTAAGAAGGCTCTGCTGTTCCCTCAATATACCTATTGAAAGGAAAAAAAATTGAAGGTATGGGAGAGAGACAGAGAAAGAATTTCTTTGAAGAACACAAGACAGAAACAGAAGAAACACGAAAAAAAATGTTCAGAACATAATACAAAAATAATGCATAGTTAAACCCTGGAACACTGAACACATTCCAGAAGAGCATGATGAAATCCATGACAAACACTTCAATCATATTAAGAGGATTATTAGGATTTTTACTGATGTTATTTTACCATTTTCACAAATTGAAATTACATCCAAAATTAACTTAAGTAATGTAATGGTGGAAAACGCAAGTTTTCAAAAGGTAAGAAATACAACAAAGGTGTCATGTGCACAAGTGTTATGTTGAGGTCCAGGACACTTTAATCTTGGTGAGAAACCTAACACTGAACTCTAATTGTTGCTGGGCTAATGAATGGTCCCAACAGAGCTCACTCATCCCACACAGAGTATGTCAAGGCAGCAAAATGTATGCCTGTGCTCCCATCTGGTTTTCATAAGCCCTTTTTGGCACTCATGGCAGAGGGCTGAGACTTGACCCTCCAAGCAGGCAGAATTCACCCTGTAGTCAAGCACCTCCACTCTTCTGTCATTCCTCACTGCTTTCACAAGCTCCCACTTCTCAGGCATTGTTACCATTCGTGCAAGGCCTCTCCTGCCCACCCAGAGTCATCTCCCATGCTGGTGGGAACAATTTCCCCCATACCTGTGATACCCCCTGAGCTCTATGGACAGAGAGCTTTTTTTGATTCTGGTCTCACCCTTTCTTTAACTCTCTACTCAAAGACTTCTCTTCCCTTGCTCCCCTGGAAATCATTATCACAGTTAGGTCTGTCTTGGGACTTTCCCAGCTGACCATGCTAGAAAGGCAAAGACCCTTTCTTTATATGAAGTTTAAACTGGTTTCTTCTCCATTTCACTGCTTACATTCTGATACCAAGGTCTACGAGTCACTTTGGGACTCTTCTTTACATTTATCACAGGCACATTTTGGCCAAAGGCTTTCCCAGACATTCCTCATGCCACCTCTGAAACCAGAGCCATGTAAGCTGAATGGTGACCACAAGCAAGAGTTTGAATGTGTGCAACAACTTGTTTGGGTGAGGCTGCTGCATGCTGGAGGTGTGGGTGTGCTGTAGTTGATTTGGTGTTTTCCTGTTTGCGAGTGGATTGCCTGGTCTTTTTCTGCCTGTTCAGTTTTACGGGAGGCAATGAGTCATTGCTTAGAGCCGAAGGCTGAACTACAAGAAAAGGAAGGCTTGAGCTAGGACTTGATGGCTGTCTATTTTATTGCCTTAGGTAATAAAGTGCCTTTCTGGTAGCAGCAAGGCATCAATTAATATTTAAAGATGGTTATGAGGGCTTCTTTTTCTGCACTTACTGGGGACATCAGAAGCGTTCTGTCCTGGTTAGTGGAATAATAGCTTGTCTCCCCAGTACCTCCCACATACTTAAAAACCCACTGAAGTTTGCCCAACTGCTGTCACTGAGGGACCCTGCAAGGTGCTGATGTGTTTTGTTGCTTCAGTCAGGTGCAGAGGATTCCTTCAGGAAGCGGCATTCACTCCCTATAGGATGACATATCTGGGTGATGAAGCCTAGGATGTTGAAGAAGTTGTCTCCATGTGGTCCCTCAAAAAAGCTGAGACCATGATGGAAAACATTTGTTCCCCTCTTGCAGTAGTCTGTGGGGGTAGACAGGTCCTTGGAGGTACAGGGGAAACAAGTAGCACCACAGAGGCTGAGGTTCAGTCTGGCTTCCCCCTCTCTCTGCTACAAAGGTCTGGCTGATCGTGTCAAAGACAGAACACTCTGCCTGCTATGCCAGGTTACACATCAGGTCACGGGCTGTGCAGTGTGGAGATGAGGGGGTAAACACTGGAAAGTCCTCGCAGGTTGTTAGTGAATTAGATGCCTTTCTGGAAGCATCTGCCTGGCATTCGGTGTTGATTTCTTTGTGAGTGTCTGAAGCACTCTCACCAAAGTATATTAAAATTTCAGTTTGTAGGTTGCGAGAAAGTAGGAAGTCCTAAGCAATCAGGCTGCAGGCATTTCAGCTTGGAACACAAAATTACGTAGTTAGCTTTTGACCTTCATCTCTAGGTCCCTACAAAGGGCTAATAATAATGTGCCACCTCATCTGGGTGCTGTGAAAATTAATCCATTCCATTGTGAAGTATCCAAATACTCCGACACTGAGCACATCAAAGCAACCACTGAGAAAATTGGCAAATCTCTGTTCTGAGGAGGGTTTGGATAGCATGAATTAAGTAAGATCTCCAAGGTCACATACTGAATAAAATAAAAAGAGGCATAGAGACTGAGGAATAAATATCATCCTGTAATGAAGGTCTGAATTGTAATGCACACACCAGAAGGCCAACAGAAAACTTACAGGCAACTTTAAGTCTTCCCTTCTGAAACTTTTGAATCCTTGGCTTTGTAGCTTTGGTCCTTCCCTCCTGCCTTCCTGCCTGCCTTCCTTCCTTCCTTTCTTCCTTCCTTCCTGCCTTCCTTCCTTCTTGCATGCCTGCCTCCTTCCCTCCCCTCCACTCATTTAATGGTGACTTAACCAACTCTGTAAGTTCAAACATCCCCAGTTTTATTGCTGAGTGTGACATCACATGGTGTGGGACATCCCTTTGATCAGTTGGGGTCAGCTGTCCCAGCTGTGTTCCCTCTCAGCCTCTGGTGCTCCTCCAGCCCCCTGGCTGCCAAGGTAGCTGTGTGAGCTCAGCAGTGTATCAACAACAAATCTAAAACATAACAACATATAAGTTACTATGAAAAAAATTAACTCTATACTAGCCAAACCAAGTACATTTTCTTTATTTGCTTTCCTTTCTTTGCTTTTGTTCTTTATTTCCATCCTTCCTTTCTCCCCTTTTTCCCATTTTCTCTTCCTAGGACAGCATTTTTGAATGCCATGTACATTTTCTGCCACCATGAAAGTGAATTCTACACAGCAGGTAACAGCTGTTTAGAAGGCAAGTATTTCTAAGCATCTCAAATTGACAGGATCTTTCCCAGCTTTTTAGAGCTTGATAATATCCAGAAAAAATCTGGATACTCAGATGTTTTTACTCTAACATGTGCTCAGCATATGACTCATCTTTACTGTCCACTGAGATCCAGCAGAACTTGGATCCATGACACACAGGACAGATCACATTTGCTGGTTTATGTTTTCAAAAGGAATAAATTTCCTAAAACAATGAGAGATATTTTGGGCCACTGATCCATAAAGCTGCATGAAGTGACTTAGAAAATATTTTAAAACTACAATTGCAACCAGTTGCACAGTGCTGACAAGGCAGAGTGATGAAAGAATTAGAAAATATTGTAATAGTGAGGTATGGGGCGGGATAAAAAATTAGTTTGTAGCTTGTTTCTGCTCTTTATTATAAGCTTATTTCTGCATGTGTGATATGTATGGTGAGCTCTGCACTGCCTGACTGGGCAGCAGGCACAGCAGGAGACCCTCATGCCCACTCAAGGGATGTGCCAGCAGGTACAGCCACAGCCTGGCCATGGGCTCTCAGCCAGGCAGCCACATGGGCAGGAGGCAGGGCACTCCTCGTGCACAGTCGTTTCAGGGACTGCTCCTTCTGAGCAGCAGACACACAGCCCCAGCTGTACCCTCGGTATGAATAGATATAGTTAGACAGTGTCTACTTGCTGTTTAATCTTGGAGAAGTCACTTAATTTCTTTTTGTCCACAGTTCCTGAGAGTAGATGCTACCATGGGAAATCTCCAAGTGATACTTGTTGGTAACTTTAGAGCTCTGATGAATCTTGCTGTGAATGTTTGGCAGCCTTCGCAAACCTCTAGTAATGCTTCCTAAATATTTAAGGCTTCCATGTCACAGCTAATGAAGCATCTTAAACTGAAAGAGCAGGTGAGAGCTCAGCAGTTCTAAAATTCTGGTTGTTTTAATTTAAATGATTACATGGAAGACTAGCTCTTCTTGTCCTATCTTCTGCACATCTACTTTTGTAAGCACTTTAATGGTATCATATTGATAACTAAAAAACAGGTTCATATGTTTTGAAACAAGAATGGACTGTTATAGTCTAACTTGCTCTACAGATGACTGAAATTCTCTGTGCAATTCTTTCACTGAGTCTCAGTTCACCTACAGCATTTATTTAAAAAAAATCTGATCGGTTCGACATCTGGTTTTATTTGAAGATATCTATCCCCTTCTTAAATAAACTGCTCACTACACTGGGCACAAAATACTTTTTCCAGTGACAAAGGAATCCAGGTGTGGGGGTAGGATTCCACTTGGAAAAGCCAACACAGACTTTCTTGGGAAATGGATTTCTTTCCCATAAGCCAGGTTACCTGGTTGAATTACAACTTCCAAGATGCACTGTGGTCTTTATTCTACTCAAAAGAAGCGTAGTAGGTCATCGGTAAAAAAAAGGTATGTATCAATTGCCATGTAACTCCAGTTTCTGGTTGTCAATATAATGATTATACCAAACCCAAAATATTTTCCATGTGAGTATTTATGTTCAAAATTATATGAAAAACAGAAACATGGTAAAAAAATAAAAAAAATTGGATATAATAGAATATACTTTACTATTTTTTCTCAGTTATAAACACCAATCAAATATACTGTTTTCAAGACCTTGCAAGACAGTGCTATGGCCTGAAAGCTTCCAGTTCTGCTTGAACATTAGAACAATTATGATGCACTGGGGAGTTCTTTTTCCTCTGAATAAGACATCAAGAAAAAGGACAGAATCTTGATGTTGAGGTGGGATTTGGAAGACAGATGCTTAATTTCCTCCTTCAGACTTCCTGTGTAGCCGAACATATTATTTGGGTCTCAGTTACTTTTTTTCAGGGTCCCAAACACAGGAAGCAACAGATGAAGAAATGTGTAATGGCCTTTGGGACAATCTATCCACAAGTTTCTTAACTCTGTTAAGCCCTGAGACAGTACAGGACAGTTGCCTAAGCAAAGCACCGTGCAGCAGGGAAGCTCATAATGAAAATGCAGCATATGCAAAGTTTCAGCTCCTCCAACAGTAAGCAATGGCTGAATCAGAGTTTTGGGGATCACAGTTTTGTACTTGTCCTTTATCCTCCGCAAGATAGTATTTTTGTTTAATTCAATTTTTTCTCTTTACAGTGGGTTTTTATATGCAGCACCGTATAATGAGGACAGTTGTTTACATTCAAGTACAACCCCCACAAAGCCAGACCACCATAGCTACTATGGAAAGATAGATACCAAGTTGCCAGAAATTTTATGAAAATGGCTGAATTGAAAAAGGAAGAATTCCATCAGTCTATCCATTCCCAGAGAAGAATGCAGTAGTAGTTCAGGCCTTGCTACAAAGAGAATTCATGGAAGACAGAAACATTAGAAATATTCTAACCATGGGAAAAATGTCAGTGGGAACTTTACCTTATTAGGCACTGATGGATGCATTCCTCCCTCAAGATTTTTCTTCCATGTGAGTTCCCTTCACTAAAGTTCTCACTTAAGGCTAAACATAAATCCTTAAAAATGTTGCTCTCTTCCATTGGTCCTGCAATTACTTTTTTCCTGGTTGATCCTATTTGGATTTTAAAATTCTAGGAGCTTATAATTGTCTAGAATAAAAATTTTGTACTTTGCAGCATTTTGTTGCTTGTTTCAGTAGTGTTTAAGCAATTGAATCAATTGCATTAGATACTTATGGAAAACCTCAGTTCTTCCTCTAGGGTTTGCTTTGCTAGATAACACAAGCTAAAACAAAATTTCCTCTTTCTATAGTATATGGGGTTTAATGAGTTTGCAACTAAGAAAAGAGCTATATCCCTTTTATTCTAATATGAGCAGACTGTAAAGTCTGTCGGAAAAGATTAGCAGAATAGTGACTTATCCTAGATTAGAAATGACATCCCGTGACCAAAGGCAGTCAAACTAGAGCCATTCAGAACAGAAAGGATTTTTTATTTTTTTTTTTTGCTAACGAAATATTCTGGGTTTTTATGGCTCTTCATTATTTGTTACTTGATTTCAGGAGACCTTTAAAAAAATATTTGGCATACGTCACATTTGAAAAAAGTTATTAACAGGTTGCATCTTTATTTTCTCAAAATAATGACTCAACAAAACAAGAGAAAAGTTGATATTTATTGCTTTTTTTTTTAAGTTCCAGGCAAAAAAAAAAGAAAACAAACAAATCCCCCAAACAAGCTCCTACATCCCATTTTTTTCCAAATGGTAGATAGCAAATACGTATTAGCAGTGTGATCACAAAGGGCTCACAGCCTCAGAAATCCAGTTATTATTTTTTGCAAACCACCTTTAAGACACAGATTCAAATTTGCAAAGTATGTCCAGTAAGCCTCTTCATCTTAAATCTTAGTATGTGAGTTCATGAAAGATGAGAAGTTTTCTTGCTTAAAAAGCTGTGACCTCAGCTGACATATGCGTTACAGGCTATAATGGAACAGATGTTTCTCTCCATGTCCAGCAAATGAAAAATATCCTGAAGAAATATGTATACAAATACGGGTCAAAAATGGAAATTTCAGGGTAATACTCTAGAAATTGGAACCATGATAGCAATTTTTATTATTATTTTGAGGTCAGCTGCTGTGAAACTGAAATGACCTTAATCAATATTATGTTGACTCAGTATTTCGACAAGTTTATGCCATCTTTTTTATCCAGCTACTTTAATACAGCTTGTTTTCTTATCTTTATGCATTTTGGGGCAGGAATTGATGGAAGTTATTTTACTAGCTGGGGTGGAAGGTGAAGGATATCTTACTTACCAAGTCCATTCACACGTGTGCCTGTGTACATACAATGGAGTAAAGAAATCAGAGGAAGTGCACGAGAGATACTACAATCTCATTTAGGAAACTGCTGAGAGAAAGTTTAGTTTTTGTGTCATTAGCGAATAAAATACACACAAACCAGAAGAATTGTGGATTTCCTGCCCTACTGATATTTTTGGAAATGCAGTAACTATTTGTTCCAGCTTTCCTCAGTATTTTGAGCAGATGCTGCAGTTTAATCTCAAGGAAATTTTATGACGAGCATCTCTTCGTTTTCTGCAGTCTAGGAGACCAAATGCTGCCTTCAGGCTCAGGAGAGTAAAACTCAGCCTCCTGACCTCAGGAAAGCCATATCATCTCTGAGAAACTTTTGAAATGTTTGCAATACTCATTGTCAGAACTTGATTTAAAGCTGATGAGTGCAGGTCAGGTAGAAAGGCACAAAAACCATCCAGTGGCCAATATTTGGTCCCATTATCAAGAATTGGTACCAAAGCCTTCAAACAGAATATCTAGGCTAGTTCACTTCATCTGGAATGAGGAATTGGAAACCAAGACCTTTGCCAGCATACGGGAATATATTTAGTTTTCTTTGACCTGATACCCAATTATACATTTTAAAATCTCCATTTTCTCTCTGTGAATGGAACTAGTTTATAGCTGTTTTATCTGATTTGTTTACAATGCAGTAGGAAGGATTTGGAAATCAGATTTATCTCTGAGAGAAAGTTATTATAGGGGAATGAAGCAGTTTGGAACATAAATAATAGACAAGGATATATATTCATACTGGTCTTGCAGGAAATTAATTTATATTTCTGTTTCTGGCCAATTCCACAGAAAATGTTACTAAATAATACACAGTTTGTTACCAAAATACATTTTATAAGTATAAATATTTAGAGTTAACTAAACAGTTTGAGCATTTGTATTGGGACCCAATCCAGTCTTGTGGTGTTAAGGCTGTTTAGTCTTCACCTAGCAGTGGGATCCTAAAGTCATAGCCAAAGTCTAGCAGCACATTGAGATGGGCTTTTGGAAATTACAGTCTTCCAGGAAAATGAGCAGGAGCTGGCAGCTCTTCTCACTGGTGCAGTCTGCAAGTACCAAGATTGAGCCCAGAATTTTCTGAAATACATTTTTCTTTTGTCCATTAGCAATAGGTGTTGGGGTTTATAGGACTGTTTCTATTTTAAACTTTCCTTTTGGCTATTCTTTGGACAATACTCTTTAAATTTAGCGTCTACCAGATTTTTCTAGATTAAAAAAAAATAATTAACTGTGAGAGAGATCTGGATAGTCTTCAGAAATAACACAATCAAAGGTACTGTCATATCCATACATGCCTCATGCGATTCAAGGAAGCAAATAGTTCTTTCTGTGTGCACAGAGTTTTTTCCAAGACACTCTGTATTTATTTTGTTGCAGCAGCCATATCAACTCAAACTTGTAAGCAATGTTCAAGTCTGTGAAGAAGTATCTCATGTTCCCATACCAATATGGAGGTAATTGGTTCTTCCTATGATCTGCTTACCAACCACTGTAGAAAAACCACATGTTCCCAAATCACTAACTGGTGTTGCTTATATCAGTTATTTCCTGTTTAGTGATAAAAGCATTAACAAAAAGCTTTTCCAGGATAACATTGACAGACCATCCCAAATAACTAATGGCACTCATAGGGAGGACAGCTCCCTTCAGTAGACAATCTTTGTGGTTATGTACAGATTCACACCCATGCTCTGGGACCAGAGGCTTTTCACTCCTTACAGTATCTGCAAAAGTCACCCTCCTTTTTGTGCTCTGTGCTTGAGCTGGGAGGAAACTTGTTTCTGCTGAGTGTGTTTTTACCTGTAGCCTTATGCCCTTTTCTTTCTCGCGTCCTTCTGCATAACAGTATATTGATTTTCCATTAGAGAGGTGCATTATCTCTTTCTTTACATTCTGCCTACTTTTTGTTCCATCACTTTGTAATATTCATCCTGGGTAAGGAGTCGTGTTAAATGGACATTCCTTCCATTTGTTTGGCTTAGGAGAACATGATATACCACAGGAATATCACATTTATGCTGCCAAAAGCTAATAAAGACCATCTTGGAAGATCTTTCAGTTCAACCTCTGACACAGGCAAGCCATGCTGCAGACAGTAACTGATTGCTAATGCAAATTTTTTGCAGGGAGCAGTGAAATACCCTGGCTCATTCCAGATATATTGCAATTCTTTGGATCTCCAGTGGTGAATATTATTTTAAACTTAAAGGATGAGGGTACTTATAGGTTGTATTAGGTATGTTGTACCTGATTAATTTATGGAACAAGTGGTGTAAGGATAAATTTATATGCCAAATAAAATATCAATTGAAATAGATCTTTCTGTGCTCCCTAGTTTGGGAACAGAGTGTACAGTGGACTTGGCTAATACATGTTGCTAGTTGCTGATTCTGCCTTTTCATAAAATCTTTTAAGGTTGGTATGATTTCAGCTTTTCATTTCCTTATGATTAAGTGGACACTAAAAATGCTTAAGCAAACTTAAAATGAAAAATATGTTTTCATAAAAATATAAATAATCTTGCCTGTCAGCAAGAAATAAGTGTGCATTTAACTACCTGCAGAAGAACCAGCAAAAATACACTTGCCTCTTAAAACTGCTGGAACATAAAATCTAACACCATCTGAATTTCCATACTAATCCAACACATTGTCTCTGAGAGCAGTAAACAGCAAATATGTAGAGAACAGTGTAAAAATGGGACAAAGAAAGTTGGCTTTTGACGAGTATTCTCCCAGAATCCAGCGATTTGCATTTAAAGTGTTTCCTAAGACAGTGGTAATTTCTTTGCATTTAACCCTCTGTGGACTTTTCTTCTACTAATTTGTTCAGTTTTTAACCAGTATAAACTTTTAGCAACCAGTATCCTCTGGAAAGGTGCATTGTGTGAAAAATGTAGCTTGGCAGTTAATTTCATGTCCTGACTAATCTTTCTATTAAGAGTACCAGCAAACTTCCATTATTCATCTTCATGCCACCCATACTTATCCCCTGCAATACCATATTTGTACCATATTATCTCAGTGCCAGCCTTCTGCACCAAAGATTAAAGTGAGACTTCACACACTACTAGCAACTCAGTTAGCAGCTCAGTTCTTCCACTTGGCAATTCCTCCAGGATCCTTTGGGAATATTGTCAGACCTAGCAGGTACTGTTCTTTTTGTTTCTTTATTCCATAGATGCCTACCAAAATATTGACAAGAGACAGATTTTCCTGAGACATTGTTAATAAGCAAGGCTCTGCCAAGGTGAACTCGCTACATTTCTTCGCTGCAATGAATCATGTGCAAAGAATTTCACAAGTGTAAAGAATCCATTTTGGTTTTTTTCTATGGCTTACTTTTTTTTGAAATGTTGATGTATCTTGTTCCTCTATTTGCTATACTGATGCTCCAGCAGAATTGCTGCTACTGATATGTTTGAGAAAGACATAATCAGAACTGACGCCCATCTGGAAGCTCATCTCCTGTCCTGTTCTGCTTTTTATGTGTAATATAGAGAATTTTATTATTTTTATGGTTTTCCTTTTTTGAGCACATTTCCAGCTTTTTCTTTCTTTTTCTTTCTTTCTTTCTTTTTCTTTTTCTTTCCTTTCTTTCTTTCTTTCTTTCTTTCTTTCCTTCCTTTCTTTCTTTCCTTTATTTCTTTCCTTTCTATCTTCTAGTAACCTTCCCTACCCTTCTGTCCAGCCCAGTCTCAATTTCTTTTCGTCTCTCTAAAATGGCACACACTTGGTCTGAATTCTCATATGTTATCTTTGAATAGGCTCTTTGCTTCTTGCCAGAGCTTTATCCTTTGACTATCTCTTTTATTGAGCTTCCTCTTCTGTATGCAATTCTTGTTTTTGAAGACAGGAGGAGTGACATTCTTGTTCATATATCTCCTACCACAACTGAAAGATACACCAATATTTAGGCCTTACTCAGAGACATCATTTGTCCTTTACTCCAGAGGCTCAGGGACATCACGTTCCATAGAAAGTGACAGACTGTTGAGTATCATCCTATAGACTTTTCCATAGTTTATCATTCCATGCACATTTATTGCATTGGATCATTCCACAACCAACAGTCTATTTCTTCAGCTTTTTGCTATCTCCATGAATCTGATTCTTCCCTCATGCATCCTTTCTGCAGTGTCACGTCTGCAGCTTTCTTCCCATCTGCATTAACTTAATCAATGCACTCAGCCCTTGGCAGAATGGTAAGCCCTTCATATTTCAGAGTAGCTATAAGAAAACAGAAAAACATAACATTAATTTTCAGAAACCATAATTCAGAAATAACGGAAAGACTCTTAGTTTCCGATTCAGTTAGGCAAGTGACCTCTATGAGCAATATATTCAAAATGAAATAATACTGAAGTTGCTGTGACTACTGCAGTCAAAATCACAGCTTCTGGCTATTCTGAAACCCAGATGCTGGGAGTGCAACCAGACACTGCACTCCCCAGGTGAGTTACAATCATGGCTTGACAAGTGGGAGTTGGCAAATGACCCTAAAATCTGTTGAGGTAAAAAGAGTGAAATTGTTACCAAATGCTATCTAGTGTCCAGTAGTACAAGGGGGATAGACAGCAGTGTAGAAAGGCCACATGGCAAAACTGTAAACAATGAGAACACAAACAGATGACACTTTGAATCTGAGCCCTGTAATTCGTCATCATACTGCAACCAAAACACAAATCAACAACGCAGACTGATGACTAGCAGTTAAGGGACAGAACTTACAAAGACTTACAGGATGTGAGACTTTGGGGCTATTTCAGTAATAGAGAAGCATCATAGAGTACCATTAACATGTAAGTTTAGTATTGCATGAAACCTGGTGTTAGCATTTGATCTTACAGCCTTTCCTGTGCCACTATGGACTGAGATACTTGCAGTGAGCAGATGCAGTTAGTTCAAGCACAATGTAATTTGAACCTCATTTACTACAGAGCAGTCCATGCAATCAAAGCTCTGTGATGAAAGCTGTTTTTCAAATAAAAACCATCAACATTAAAGGTTTGTTACCAGCTGGCGTATGCAAATGCATTAAGAAAACGGGGGGGGGGGGAAACAGAATGACTAGGAAGGGAAAGCACGCACTGCGTGTGCTCTTTTTATGCTCTATTTGGACAGAGTGTCACATCTCAATCCAGCCTAAAAAGAAAAAAAAAAAGTAAACCTTAACATCTCTGCAGACAGTTGCTCATAATCATCTTCTAGGATATTCTGAGCCTGTTCTTTTGTTTTGTGTTCTTGTCTTGTTTTAACTGCTTTGTGCCCTGTGTCATGGAATTCCTTCCACAGGAATTCCTTCCTGTGGAAGGAATATGTAAAATGCCATCAAATTTGGAAAAACAGAACATTATATCCACTCCAGTCATTTTTCTTCGATGTAAATCACTGCATAAGGTGCAAGATAATAAAGACTGAGCGCCATTGTATTTCCATAGCCTGACCTTAATATTAAATCCTATGACTGGTGAGTCAGTTTCTGTCTGGTATTTTGACATTTGCCTCTCACTAATCATTCTGCACAATTCCATTAAAAACAGTATATGTTAAAGGAGGGAAATTACTTCCCTTAGAATTAGTTTCTGAATTTTTCAACCCAAAAGGGCATTACAACCGTTCAACCATTACAACCAGTTTGGGAGACATCGTTAACTAATTGCTGGCATATTTAGTTAGTGCATACCATTCCTCAATATATGAGGTGCCCCACACTATAGCTGGTGTAAGATACTTTAAAAAGGAGGAGACTCTGACATCATTTCTCTGATGATCATAAGCTCAGTCAGCTATGTGCTCAAAAAAAGCAGTGTGATTTATAGAAATTTAAGGTTTGAGTAGAGTTTATATGGTTTCATAGCCAAGTGCTTGATTTTGTTCCCAGCTGAAGCCAATGGTACTATTATCATTGATCTCAAGGTGAACAGTTGGGCCACAAATGCAGGATTAAGACTAACAAGGCAAGACTCAAGTTTCTCTTGAGCGTTCAATGACTCCAGTCTGAGCTTCCTCAATATCCTCTGCAGCTACACAAACCAAAGGACTCTCAACACCTCTCTAGAACCAGAGCAAGAAATTTCAGAGTTAGACTCTCAGAGTTTAGTTAGCATTTGTTAAAGAATGATTGAGAAATATGGGGCAAGATCTGGTCCATAGACATCCATTTTCCAGCAAAATGTAAGCATCTAGGGTCTAT
Source organism: Lepidothrix coronata (assembly GCF_001604755.1). Lineage (NCBI taxonomy): Eukaryota > Metazoa > Chordata > Aves > Passeriformes > Pipridae > Lepidothrix > Lepidothrix coronata. The sequence continues at coordinate 2,072,959 of NW_016690254.1, read as the reverse complement.
AAGCACTTTATTACATCTGTTCAAAGCCAAAGTTGTTAAAATCCATCTTTTGTGTAATACCACAGCAATAAATGCACTTTTCCAGAAAGGGAAATGTAGATGTCTGGGGTCACATAAGCCTGAGAGGTTTGAGCACACAACTCCTGGCTGTCCAATCCACCAGGGTCTCTACTCAAAGACATCCTCCCTGTGCCCCTCTGGAGCTGGACCACTATGCAGCCATGAATCTTGCTCTCCTTTTCTATCCATCTATTTCTAACACCTTTCAAAGCAGCTAGCTCATCTCAATCAAAGGCAAAGTACCAAAGATATAATCTCTAGAGAAGGACAGAGCACACATCTGCTCCTAATACTTCATTTCCAGATAGACACCTGCTCACCTGAATGCCTGTCTGTCTTCACCCACTAACGGTGGCAGCCCCCTTTTCCTGCTTTTCAGGCATTTTCTGTTTAACTTGGGACCTGAAGTGGGTGGTACTGATTTTGTCATGGAACATTCCCATGAATTACAAGGGCTTGTTTTGTCAATATATATTTCTTTTATCCTCCTGTCATGCGGGAAAATTTTTCATACAAATCTCTGTAATCCATTCCTGATTAGAGTGTCATTCCCATCCCATTACACTGGATGATTAGGCTTCACTTATTACTTTACTACCCAGAGATTTTTTTCTCTTAGTGGAGACAGTAATTTTAGAGTGTTTAAATGTTCGATTACATTAATGATGACATTTTTTCTTTCATATCTCCTGGGTGGACTTGAGCTAAGCAATAGAAATCAAGCTTCCTAATAATAACTACACTAAAATCTCATCTCTCTTCTTTCTAAAATTCTTACTTTATGTGTATCCCATTAGGCTCATGGTTAGTCAAAGTTTTTGGCAGAATGATGTTCTCAGTTTCAAAGGTATGCCAAGCTTCAATCTTCTTCTTGAAGTGTCATAAAAACCCACCACATTGTAAACAATATTCTATCCTAAAGATACAAAAACTTGACAATCAAAAAAATCTCAAGCTGCAACTTACTCTGACTAAAAATTGTTTACTTGACTCTAGTCCAAAATTTAAAATAATGAAAAACTAGCACTTAATCTTTTGACTATTTTGCCCTCTCTCCCTTTACCACAACTGGCAGTGGCTGGGATTTTCTATCTCTTTTTTTAATCATCCTTTAATAAAAAAATTAATGTTTTACTTTCCTCTGTTTCTGGAGAAGAGCCCACTACAAGGGTTCCTCCCAGATTACCAAAAAATGAGAGTCCAGATTCAGTTTTTGCAAATTGGCCTAAAATCTGCTTTGCACGAAGAAAAGATTCCAGTGAATAAAAAAACCTTCAGAAAGCAGAGCCTAGTAGTGACTTCTGTTTCCCCTCTAGCAAAATTTATGGTTGTTTTGAAAAGTTCCAAATGGAGACATTTATCCAAAAGCTAAATATTTGTATTTCCGGAAAAAAAAAAGTCAGATTTTTGATGAAAAATAGAATTTTCCAAAAAGGTGTGCACTTTGTATAGAAAACTACTTCTTATGTGTAAAAAGACAAAAAAAAATCAGCAATAAATTTTCTGTGGAACAGTGGTTTTGATGGAAAAGTTTGAAGAGGGAACATTTTTGACAAAGTGGGAGAGTGGCTTGCAAGAGACGTACAGAAAATCATGGTCTATTGTTTGTGCACAGAGCCACAGTACAAAATCTTTTCCACTGGCTGATCAAGTTCTATCTTAAAAAAAAATTCTTTGTCCTCACTGTTAAAATATTTGTCCAGAACAGCTACCTGGATATGAATCCACACATTTACTCTCACCTAGGTTAATCCACCTGTATTTCTGCCAAATTTCCTTTAGTCTACATAGTTCCTTTCCTGATGACATATTTCATCTCAGTTTACATTTTCACAGGTGATTAAACCAAACATTCTCTAAAATCCTTAGGTCTTCATTTATTTGCTCTGCATCTGCTGAATTCATCTCTCTTGACTGCAGATGGCTAAATTTATGTGCAGCGCTCCAGATAAGATCCAACCAGTTCTCTGTGTGTCACCCAAACTCATTAGTCTTCTTACTCTACAGCAAGTCACTCTCCCATGTGTCCTAAGATCACATTTATTTTTCACAGTCACATTAATACTCATATTTGCCACACACTGACTTGCACACACAGGACTTCCTGCTACTGCCCTTTAGCTCGTGGTGGTAACATTTGTTGTTCTTTTGCACATGACCTCCCATCTTGCTTTATTAAATTTCCAACTATTTTCTAGGACTTCATTTTCATTTGATCCAGCTCCATAGGATAGCCAGATGCTGCTTACCTTGAATCAGTAGCAAATTTTGTTTTGTCGAAAATGAAAATAATTACTAAAAAGAATAAACAGGACTCTAGCATGATCTCTGATTAACTTTACTGCTATTTTGTTTTATCCTTCTGTTTATACATCAACATTATTGGTTAGGTTTATTTAATCACGTTTTGACAAAATAGATTTTTCATTAGGCTCCATCATTTCATCAAGCAATTTCTATGCCAGTGTATCAAATGCTTTACTCACAGCTATCTAGAATAAACTTAATGTCTTTTCTTTGTGCACAAAGACATTTTACTTTTTCTCAGTATTGTATTAAGCTAGTACTGACTCCTCTTAATAAATACTGCTAGTATTTTTTCTATTTTTCCTTTCTCTATTCTTCCAGTTAATTTTTTTTCTGTAGTTTTCATGTTTTGTCTTCAGGGTTTTGTGGTAAAGTCTAAATTGTAAAAAAAAACCAAACCAAAACAACAAACAAACAAACAAAAAAAAATCCATAATCATAACTAACCATTACAAATACTGCAAAAATAAAGGGGTTAATTTTCTTCTCACTGTTTCAGAATAAAAAGATTTAATTTCTTTGTGTCCAGTAAAAGTCTCAAAAAGCATTGATCAAATCTGGAGCTTTGAAGCCAGTCATAGGTAAAGTGGCATTACCCAGGTATTTTCCATTATGCCAGATATCCAAATTATTTATTTTAAATATAATCTATAAATTTAAAAGATCAAATTGTACTTCACCTATACATGTGAATGTAACAGAATACCTATTAATTTAATGAGTATAATAAGTAATAAAGGACCTGAATATAATGGAAATAAGAAAAATGGAATACCCTGGCCAAGAAATTGAAAAGTTTCATTATACTAAAGGGACCTCTCTCAGCCTTTTGAAATTACATGGAAATCTTATAAATGTGAGGGAAAGAGGACAAATTGCATACTTTACACTGTGTGTCTTTGGTGAAAAATGTCCCTCTGTCATATTCTGTCTGAAGACTCCACATTACAGACATCCCTTTAAACAAGCTACTATCATTCATTCTTAGAATGTCTTTATATGTTTGTTCTACAGAAACATCTTTTGGAGTAGCCAAGCTACTTGTACCTTACAGAAAGACTGCTCTGAAGAGTTCTTCATATCACTGTTGCTGGCTAGGAATATCTGCTTTTTGGATGCATTTGGTATGTTCATATTGGTAGACTGCCATTCCCAGGTCACTGCCTAAAAGCGGCTTGTGGAGCAGTTTGAGCCTCATAACTAGAAGGTGCACACTCAGCTACTCTTCATGCCTCTGGACACCAGGGCACCCTTGGGATGCTCAGATGGAAGAGAATGAAGAAGTTGAGGTGACACACTTAAGGACAGCCTTTCCTTAGAAAACTCTCCCTCTGCAGGTATTGTTTCTTTGTCTAAGAAAAAAGCAAAGGGTTCAAGCGACTGTGGGCATAAGGCAATCGGTAACGGCGGCAAAAGTTCGAAATAACTGGAACTACTGAACACCTTCTGGAGCCGCAGATAAAACACACTGATCAGTTTGTTTATTCAGAGACTCTGAATTTCACCTCCTCTTACTGCAGCTACAACATTTGATGCAGTAGCATCACTGTGCTGCTTCTCAAAGGATGGTGGTCTATCTGCATGTTCCCTGGAGTCTCCCCAAGGTCTGAATTCCCACTGTAATGAGCAGGACAGGTTCTGTTTCCCCCACTCAGGCCTGACACCTTCTTTGTTGTATTCCATCTGATCATTGAGAGAGGCTCAGTAAGATCATCTATGTTAATAGTTACTGATGCAAAAATTTTATGGAAGTTTAAATTTCTCCAGTATAAAGGATCTAAACCACACAGACATTAAAGTCACAATCCCCTTTTCCTGGAAACCCTCTCTAAAATCTATTTTCAAGGCTGAAGAAATCTTTCCTTAAGTAGTTGGACTACAGAGAAAACCCCAAACAATCAACTTAACAAAATGCAGGATGACAATGGAGAGAGCATTTGGGAGGTTTAGGAATATCTGATTAAGACCTGACATCTTCACAAAGTGTGAAGACTTAGGAGGAGCACTCCTTTTGCAAGGAGACTGAGTACAGCATTCCATATAAACTCTCTGTAGTCTGGAAAGTAGGACTCAAAACACATGAAAAAGCTTAAGCAGCTCAAGAGATAACCACTCTTGAAAGAGGCATGTTGTCTAAGATGGTTTGTACACATGCCTTGAGGAAATCCTTCCTAGTTTTTCATATAATTTGGGTATTTCTGGCAACTGTGTGTTATGCATCATGTGAACAATAATTGTTAGATGGTTGAACAAAAGAAAACTCCTTTTAAACAATGAAAGCAACAGATTTATATTCTTTATACACTGACATGAACAAGATTTGTGGATAAAATACAAATTGTCAAAACATCTTGAACTCCATAAGCAATTTAAATAAGAATTGAACTCAAAGGGGATTGATGTCATTGCTTCACTATGGAAAACCTAAATCAGCTATATATTGCTAAAAGTGTGTATTAGAGCATTCTGAAGAGAAAGGTGGCCAGGCAGCAGGTACTTGTTACTTATAACTGTACTGGCATATATTTTTCCTTAGTGGGAAGATTTTCCAACAGTTGCAACTGGAGCAAAGCTTTTTGCTCCTGCATGTGCTGTGGGAGCAGAGAACTTGCACTGCCTGCCACTATGTCCATTACCTGTCACTGAACTTTCCATTCCCACTTTTACTGACTTCTGGGTAATACCCAGGCTCTGCTGATTCAAAATAATATTTATTTCAATCAAAATGCATTTACTTTTCTACCACCTCTATTGTGATGAACTTCTATCCATGTTTGTTCTCCATCCTCTCTCTCTGTGTCCTTGCTGTCCTTCTGTGACTCCTGGATACCTCCATAAAATCTTTCCATTGAATTTGACAGGCCATTTGTTGAAATGACATCAAATCAACACTGACTGTCTTAATTTTTATGACTCCTTTGTTCCTTCATAAACCTATCTGTTCTTTGCTGTGTAAGAATATGAGTCTTCTTTGTATATAACTCTATATATCCACAGCTGGTTTAGTTCCATTCTTGTTCTTTTTTTTTTCCCTTCTACATCCTCTATAACAGGGCACTGAACTGTGATATGTTTAACTGAAAAGAATTTTAATCATATTTTCTAGACTTCACTTATCAATAATTTGGGTATTTTCTTAAGTAAAAAAAACATTTTCCTGTATCTAAACACAATTACTAGTATTTGATGCATCTCCTTCATCGTGTGTCTTTTTCATGTCAAAGAGTCACCAGGAATAGCAACAGAGGAAATGGCTGAGAAATAACTTTTGATATTTCTCTTTGCCTAAAAATGCTCATTCATTGAAGACAAAACATCATAAAAAGCTGACTATGTACAATTTTGGGATAGAACAGATGCAAACTTTGAAAGTTCTTTGCCAGTTTTAGAACTACTACCCGAGATACTAGTTTCTGTCATTCCACAGAAAGAATAATGATGACCGTTCCCAAGACTGTTTCTACACAGAATGTTAACACTAATTTGTTAATTGGTTTCCCAGGCTACTCAGCTTCAACAGCCTAATGAATCATTTGCTCAAAGAATCAAACACTGAGTTTTGGTGTCTGGCAACTCTTGTGTCCTCAGCTGCTTGGGCAGCCCTGCTGGGGGACAATCTGAGTGATGGCTCCACAGGGAATGCTCCGGAGTTTACTGCTGAAGCACCTGAGGAGCCTTGATATGTATACATTTCACCCTGACACCAACTGCTTTCTTAGTGGGATGCCAGTCATCACAAAGTGCCAGAAAGATCTTCTAAAGAGAGAGAAGACAGGATTTTCCAAAGCCTTGCAATAATGATGCACCAGATTCTTGTGAAAGATAAGAGAAATGATTCTGAGATTTTTATTTTGGAAAAACCCGTAGCTCTTAAGAAATTGTGAGGAGCACATCCAGACTGCCTGTGTCCAGAACCCCAAAGAGGAGCCCAAAGAGGAATCTTGCACAGTGGTGGCAGGAATCAGAGGGGTTGCATTGTACAGTTCTCCATGTCCGAGAGTTTTGGCCTGAGAGCCTGCCTGGGAATCTCAGAGCTAATGGCATAAGCAGGCTCTTCCCCAACCCAGCTGCTTCAGGAGTAGGTGCAATTTGACATTTCAGTTCACCTGTCACATAAAGATCAAAATCAATCCAAAGAGGTATTATTTTCTGTTACAATGAAAATGCTTTCATTACCTGATCATATGCCATCCTATAAGTTTTTCTTTCTATATTACTGTTTCCACATTCTTTCTGCATTAATCTTTCCTTCTGCTCTCAACATGCAGGTTTTTAACACTGCTCATTACAGTTCATAGTATTTTTTTTAATGATATCATGCACGTTATAATCAGGAATTCCTTCTCAATATATGACACTAATTTTTATGTATGCATTAAAAAATGAAAATTTTATTCAGCTTTTTTGTAGAAGTGTTCTTGGTTTGCTTATAGCTGGTTATTTTGGGTGGCATAACACTACTTAGGAGAGTTTTATGATGCCTTCTCAGTCTGTTTTAATACCTAGTACTCACATTACAGCACATATAAAACAGTGGAAAGGCAACTCATATATTCTCATTCTCAGCTAAAGGCCAGCATATAAGCTCTTCTTTTTCTATAACATGTCACTTAACTATACACTTTATATGCCTTGTGAGCCAAAACTCAGATGGACACCTAGCATAAACAGCCAGAAAGTAATATGGAGTGTCCTTAAACTGTTGGTCCTCTATTGAGACCTGGGAAAAAAGCACCCTTGGGGGGACGAAAGATTTGGTAATACAGCTGTTGATCTGCACCGGGGTAAGATTGACCCTGTCAGGGATCACTTCACACACCCCATATCTGTACGGGGTTTTCATGTGTGTCTGGCTTGAGCGTACCGTGCTCTATGTCTTAATGTTTTCACCGGCAAAAGGCACCCCAGTGTGGGCACCGGTGCGCTGTTGGGACGGGCACCCAGCCGCCCTGCGCACTAATGCGTGGGAAGAGGGTGTTCTCCGGCTCCTCAAAGCGGGCAGCGAGGGGGAAGTGCCGTCCAGAGCCCGGGAGCGCCGGGGACCATCTGCGGGGCGGCGGGATGGGCGGGATGGGCGTCCCGGCTGAGGGAAACGACCCGCACCTCTTATGGGGGGGAGCGACGGCGGCGGCGAGAGGGAGGAGGAGAAAAGGACGACGAGGAGAGGGGCTGGGGAGACGCGGGCGGGCAGGAGCCGGGGGGCAGAGGAGGAGCTGAGCGCAGAGCGGCGGCGGGCACGGACGCGGCGGGGCCGGGAGCTGGCGGCGGCCGGAGCGGGGGCAGGTGCGGGAGCCGCCCACCGCCGCTGCCCGCGGGGCGGGGGCGCCCCGGCAGAGCCCCCCGGGCCCTATGGTGCCGCGGCGGGACCCGCACCCCGCTCGCCGCCTTCCGACGGGCCCCGCGGAGCGGCGCGGGGCAGCGCAGCCCGCCGGCCCCGGGAATCGGCGGGCATGAGGAACCTGCCGATCCTCCTCCTCTCGCTCTGCTGGAGCCTGGGGCGGGTAAGTCTCCTGCGCGCACGCGGCACAGGGTAAAATTCACCCCCTCCAGACCTGCGGCTGTTCCCCGAGGTGCCCGTGCGGAGCCCCCCGCGCCGGCGCTATCCCGCAGCTCCCCGCGGCGGCTGCTCGGCGGCAGCAGCGGCAGGTGCGGCTCTAGGACATCGGTGCCTCCCGGGGGTCCCTGGGCGGGGATGTCGAGGGGAGCGGGTCCACAGCCCCGGCCGGGATCTTCGGGCGCTCCCTCTCCGAGCCCCCGGGGCGGGCGCCGTGCCCGCACCCGCAGCGGCGGTGCTGCCCCGCACCCCCGGGCGCTCCGCAGGGCCGGGACGGCTCCGCCCCGGCCCGGTCCCCATCCCCATCCCCGAGGAGCGGGCACTTGTTCCCCGCAGTTTTCCCCGTGGCCGGTGGGCACCGATAGTTTGCGAAGAGTTTTCACGGAGCGCTGCCCTGGGGCGGTCCAGAAGGCCGCTGGCGGTCATCGTGCGGGGAAAACCCCGACCGCCAGATTGAGACTTAAAAATCATTCAGATAATTGCAGCCTTCTTTAGAGTGCCTGCTTTTAGCATCTTTATATTTTCAAGAGTTTCTTAAAAAGTTTGTAAAAGTCAGTTACATTGGTGGAAACATGATATACAAAAAGCCAACCAACCAACCAACCAACCAAAAATCTGCCCTCTAAATCTAAATCTTCGGTGTTACTGTATAACACCAAAAGTCAGAAAACCACGCTGAAAGTGAGTGTAAGCTGCTTGTCAGAGGAAATATTTATCCATTAAAACTACTGGTCTGGATGCCTTAGAAATTGTTAAGCTGCTTAAAACGCAGAAAGACTCCTCGGCTGGATTTCCAGCTCAATGTGTACCTTTACACTGCGCAGCACACACGGTTCTGTATTCATTGGTGACAAAGGATAAGCTACTCTTGGTTAAGCAGAGGGAAAGATGGATGAGCACTAGTCCTGAGAGGTGGTGAGCACCCTCAAAATGCATTTTGGAGTTCTTGATGTGTTTCAGGAAGTGATCAGAACCACATAGTCTTGAACCGTAAATCTCTTTTGCTTTGTGAAGCCGAACAAAACAGGTGTCTTAGAACACCATGAAGTACAGTTTGACATGCATCCCAGCTTTGAAAAGTAATGTTGTGTTACCTTCAGCTACCAGCAAATTTATCATTTCAAAGTAATCTTCGCTATTACGTCACTGATACTGGAAAACTTGCAGTTATTTAAGAAGTACAAGAGAGAGTTGTTTATGCTGCTGTTTTCTTAACTGCAGTAGCTGCTTTGATTTATCCCTTATTTAACATTTCTATTTACTGGAACCTTCTTTTCCAAGACCCAGTAGTTACAATACTTTTTGATGAGAAGGAAACCTACTGTTGGTTACTGAATATTTGCAATTGGAAAAAGAAAAAATAACCCCAAAATATGTTATGCAAAATGAAAATGCTATTAAAAACATTATGTATACATGGGACTTTTATTTTACATAGGAGCTCTCTGTAAAGTTGATAATGCATAACAAAAGGTAGATATTTTCAGTATAATGCTGAACTTTCTATTACAAGTTCTAGACATTCTAATTTATGTTAAATATCTGTCTTTAAAAAGAAAAAACTCTGCACTGAAAACATACAATTTCAACAGTAAACACAGAGAAAAGACAGGGAAAAGAACATCAGATTCCGATGTTGGAGATGGTGAAATGAGACATTTGGAGAAAGATTTTTGTGAGCTTTAACAACAGCTCCTGCTTATGGCTATTACACCGTATTTTTAAAAGCTGTGAAAGTGGCTGGTCCACAAAGAGCCTACAGAATCACCAGGTTCTCAGTCCTAGCTTTGGGTCCAAGGTTCTGGGTCCGCAATCACAGCTTAATTAAATATTGTCATTTGAAAAAAATTACTGTGTAATGCATCAGAGATTGTTACCAGACTGTGTTATTAAATATCTTCAAAAAAAAAGTGAGAGGAAAGAGAAAGAAACTTGGAAGGAGACCATCCTTTTCTTGGTAACTACAAGTGTAAGGATGAGTGAAGTACAGCATATTTCCATTCTATTTATTTAGGATGTGATTTCATTTGAGTTAATCAAACTGTCCCATTAGCTCCAGTGATGTTTCCAACTTTCCCATTTGTCAGCTACTACAATAGTTTCTTCTATGCGCTCTCTTACGGACTCTGTGTGTTCCTCTATGAGGCTCTATCTGTCTCTCTGAATCCAACTGATTCCAGTACATCTTCCCAGGGTCTTCTTTCTCTCCCCAGTACTGCTACATGTGTCTCTTCCCGTGGACATGTATAACCTTTTCTTAAAATCAAAGAACTGCAGGCAGGGCTTAGAATGAGTAAAGACATTAGTGTTTTAATTTTTAAGCAGTGGGGTTTTCTTCCTGAATAGCACTTGCTTGAATCAAATAATCATGTTCTGGGACCTCCAGGAGATAAAATATACATAGTGAAAAGGGGAAGAAAAGCAAAATTTACCATGTCAAAGCGAATGCAGTTTCATTAAGTTTCATGTTCTGTGATTTGTATTAAACTTTCAGCTTCCTAACCTACTACAAAGGGGGGGGAAAAAGCACAAATGTGTTTACTTTCCTGCTTCAGTTTAGCTCACAGTTTTTCTGGAGAAGGTCTCATGACACAGTATTGGGGAATGAGCTAGAAAGCTAAATGAAATGCTACAGTAAGGAGCCACTGAATGCTAGTAGATTATTTCAACATTTTTCTATGAAAAGTCAATGTGTGAGAAGCTAAAATGGACATTGACTGTGTTAAAAAATGCCAGCACGTGCTTGGGCAAAACCAGTGCCAGTGAAAGTTGTGGCTTTCCTCATTGGCAGTTGCATTCTTCATAAAGCATTTTAATTCACATTTCAAGACAAAACCCATTTGTTAATTCGACACAGGTGAATGGTATCCATCCAGAATGCAGATTTCAGTTGGAGATTCACAAGGAGGAAACAAGGTGCATGGAACTTCTAAAGAGTGCAAAGCCAGTGGACTACAATGGTAAGAGAAGATAAGCTGTAATGTACAGATAACTGGAGAACTGAAGATTTTCTCCCTCTACCTTCTTTACTGTTGCAGTTGCGGTTTCTGTGCTTGTCTGTACTGTGCTGATGATTTTATGGTTTTTAGAATTCATGTGGTTTTGCATTAAAGGTACACCTGCAGCAAGGATGTTGTGAGAGGTGTGCCAGGGGCTGGTATTTTCTGACTGGCAGGGGCACTGCAGGCTGGTGATGACGGCACCAGTAGAAAGAACAAATCTGAGGAAAAGCTGAAAGCCTTGGATCCAAGCATCTCTCTCTAGTTATGTTGAAAGTAAAGTATAGTGGTAGGAATGATCTCTGGGTTTCCCAGGCAGACAGTGTTTCAGACAGAAGATCAGATTCACACCCGGAGTACCCTGGGGTTGTGCAAAGGAAAAGCTGGACAGTAGTGTTGCATCCAAAAGACACACTCTCCCTGTTCCTTTGTTGTTTTTATTTTCTTTCTGCATAGAAAGATAAATACATAGCAAACTGTAATTTAACAGAAGAAAGAAGGAGGAGTAGATGTAGTTAATTTTTTCATTTTGAATTTTTATGGGTTTTTTTAGATTTTACTACATTTCTTTGCTACATTTTCGTGTGAGCAGAACAAAATTTTATGGAAAAATGACATTTTTTCTTGTAAGTTGAAGCTGATGGTAAAGCTATTTGTTCAGCAAGCAGAATACAAAGGCAATAGATAAATTCAGTTGGGTGGTACGTAGGTTATTTGTCTTTTTTGTGTTCAATCTGTTTTAAATGCACTCTGAAGATGATTACAGGACCTCAGAGACCTGCCATCTGCAGTGTCCTTTGAGCATAAACATGAGTCTCAACTTATGATGCTTTCTCCCCCTCTCCTCAATTTAAATGTGTAACTCCTTCAGTGCATACTGTAATATCAGTTTACATACAATAAAATAATTCAAAGGATCATCAACAGTTTGTATTTTACTATAATTTCTTCTTTATATTAATCCAGATCACTAATTAGAAAAATGCAAAACCTTACTGGAACAATTCATCAAGATTTCTATTTTTTTATTTATGAGTGATGAAGAGAGATGGCTGTTACATAAATAATATTATTGTGCAGCCAGATGGAGAACTAATTAGTAGCCCAGCTTAACGAATGGAATCTTGAATTATTAAATTCACTGTTAGCTGTTATAAGGCTTTGAAAGTCAAGCTTTCCTCAAGATACACTTTTGTCATCCAGATGCTAGATGGTTCCAAGGGTATCCTTGTGATGCATACCAGTTTTATTTTGGGTTCCCTAGGGGAAGAAATAAGTTTTCTGTCCATATTTTCTTCCCAACCTCTTTTCACTGGAAGAGGGGTGCCTCCTGAAGGCAAACTGCTGTGAAAGAACTTCATGTCTTGAAAGGACACAGTATGTCTGGTGTTGACTCAACTCTGCAGACAGTGATAAAACAGCAGTGGAAGGATTTATGTATTTTACTGAATTCCTGTCTGAAAATAAAGGGATATTCCCTTCTGTTGGTGACTGGAATAAAGTCCCTGTGGTAATGAACTCTGTCTTTAATGTTAGAAGAGAATTTATTTTATGCTTCATGTTATAGATACCCTTACCCAGAACCTTTAGAGAGTAGCTTATGTTAAATATATGTATTTGTATAGCAAAAATAGCCATTATCTATGTGTCGTTATTTTCCTAATAAACTCTCTGTAATCATACAAAGATGTAAGGACTATTTTGAACAATAATACTCTGACTGCTGATAAAGAAGAATTACTAATGAAAATTGGCAAGCTGGAACTAGTCCAAGTCCTAGCTCTGCATGTAACTTGTATTACATTTGAAACATAATTCCTTATAATAAATTCAGAACTGTTATTTCACTTTTTCCTGAATGGGAAAGATCGTTATCCAGCCTTTGTCATGCTTTGCTAACTTTAGTGTGTGCTACCTGACTTACAAAAGCTGGAACAAAATCTGAATGTACTGTCTTGAATTTGAAAATAAAGGTTCCCTGAGATTTTCCACCAAAGGCTTGGGCCTCTATTGTCAAATTCAGTGGAACATTTTCATTAACTTATTGGGGACCTGAGAAACCTTCATACTTCTATGTCACATGCTCCAGAATATGGCTGACATGCACAGCTACTGAATTTTGGAGGATCCAGATTGTATGGGACAGTCAGCTTCTCCTTTGACCTAGGTGGCAATTACGTATTGAATACCTTATCTAATCTTCTCAGCTCCCAGTTAGAGAGACATAAAGGAAATATTTAAAGGCCATTGAAGTTGGGGTTTTTTGACATGGTAAAATGATCTTATAGTCATCTTGCCTGAGCTGCATCATGACATGGGCTGAAGAATTTCACTGAATAATTTCTCTAGTGCACTTAAAATCCCTGACTATGAAGTCTATAAAGGACTTGCTTACTCCATGGCTTAATAAAGCAATAGTGTGTTTTGCAAGGAAACACTTTAAAAAGACTATGTAAATATCCTTTGAACAATGCTAAAGATATACTTAACCCACAGGACCCGGTTGCTCTGAGACATCCACACGTCTTGCTTTGCACCCTTTGGGGGATTTTCAGGCATTAGCACATCCTTTTCCATTAGTGGACAGCATTACACTCCATTTAGGGAAGAAGTCACCCTCCAAAGATCTGTGGCAGTGCCTTCCTCTCTGTAGTGCTCTTTAGCACATCTAGTTGTTTATTTTATGAAGACTGCATTAGCATCTATCCACATTTTTTTTCTTCTTTCTACCTATAATTTGGCCCCTGAGGTAGGGATGCACCTTAGCTGAGAACCTGGGAAAGGGGTTTTTTTTTGCAAACTTATTTTTGAAGGACAGATTAATGCATTCTAAATAGTTCATAATAGCTACAGATTTTGAGGTCCATATGGAAAAAAACTAATCTGTTTTTTATCTGCTACCCATGTCTTGTCTTCTTACAAAAAAATTAGAAAGCTCCCAATAAAGCGAATGAAAAGACACAAAAATTATTCTGCTGCAAATTTCTGTCTTTGTTCAGTATTTAGAATTTTTCCTTTTAAAGTAACTGACTCATTTCTGTTCACCTTTAAATAAAAAATGAAAACTTACCATCAAAAATGTTAAAACTCAGTCAGTAGGCTTTTTAAGAGGGTTTGCAACAAAAAGTTCTAAAAAGATTTCATTATGAAAAAATGAAGTCTAGGGGTTTTTTATTCATCTTGGACTGAGTGGTTGCACAGTTAAATGTGTCTTTTTGGAACTTGCATTCCAAAATGTGTTTTTGTGAGACCATATGTCAGACAACATTTTTGATTTTAGATATGACATCTTAACTTTGAGGAAGGGATGTAGAAAAAAAGAAAAAATGGCTTTGGAAAGAATTTCATAAACCTCTCAAAGAGAAGCTTCATAACGCAGCTAGTAATGGGAAATTAAAATAGACAATTCTGCCAGAATGATGTTGTTAGTTATTCATAAATTTAAAGCAAGAGGGACCAATGTTGCTACATAATCCAGTCTCCTGAATTACGCTGTCAGTAAAACTTCACTCAGTGATTCCAGCACTGAGCTCAAGATCTTGTGGATGAAACAGAGCACATTTTTCTGAAAGCTCTTCAGAACAGTGGGATGAATATTCAAAAGCTGGAGCTGTGGCAAGTTGTTCAAAAGTTTTTTATCCAACTAATTTAGCTATTAAGGTTATTTCTCCAGGAAGAAAGGTGCCTATTTTGCATTTACACACACCCAACACCGCACCCCCCCATCTGTGTCTAACACACACACCTCTGTGTATAACAAGGCCAACCTGACAATCACTCTCTCCTCCACATTAGTAAATAGAAGACTTATACAGAGCCAGATGAGGCCTTTCTCTTGCTACATGAAAAGAAACCTCCTCAAGGTTCCCCTTTCTTGATCCTCCCTGTCTCATCAAGGTCTTGCATCAGGTTTTGTTTGGTTTTGCAGCTATTTTCTGTGCAAAATGAGTCACTATTTCATCCTGCAGTGTTGCTTACAGTCATCTGATGTAGCATTCAAAGTAGAATTAAATGAGATAGTGGGATCATGGAACTTCTTTCATGCAGTACCAGTAGCTCTTGGCAGAACAACTTTAGCTTTCTTGAATCTCTGTGCTGCTGCTTTTCTAGCTGTAGTAGAGACATGTTACTACTTTTAGGTTCACACATTTTTTTATGAAGGGAGCTGAAGGGACTGCTTTGGATGTTTGAGTGCTTTGGCTTTCATTAATTGAAGTGTCATCATTAATGACACCACATGAAACTGAGCATCCTCATGGTGTTGACAATGTCTGGACTTTGTGTAAGCTGTATTTAATTATTTGAGGGCAGAAGAGAGGCAGAGCTGGTTCATCTTTTGAGGAGGCTGGGTGAGAAAGGTGGGAAAGAACTGTGAATGAAAGGAGTTACCTACTGAAAAATAACCAACAGGAAATAAAATGATGAAGACAAGAAAATATCCTGATCAGCCTCATTCAAAAATGTCACATAATAAATGTTACCGAGTGACAGTAACAAACTCTTTTGGAAGGAAGAGAAGCAACACTTGTCCGCAATGATTTTGAAGACCTGAAATTTCAACTGCACCCAAAATGTAAATAGAAATTCAGCAGTAGACATTAATAAATGGCATTTGTACTCCAAGGAAAGCGAACAGCCATAAGCGAACTTATTGTATTTTCCAGAAGACTCTGAAAGAAATACTGTCCTGCATGGTTTTGCACCTGAGTCCTGATAAAGACAGCTGTGGCCATGGCAGTCCACTCTCCATGACATCCAAAGTTCAAATATCACAAGGAAAAAGTCTTCAGTACCAGAACACTGAAAAAGTTCCAGCCTAATACAGCAGATAGCAGATGGGTTAGACATAATACAAACTAGCAGAAATATGTGGTCCAAGTACTTTACGGAGACTTTTAATATTTTGTGGTGGTGTTTATACAAACTAGAGATTGATATTTATTGGTATTTTTGGAAGAACGTATGGGGTGTCAAAATTGTGTCAATGTGAAGGTGAAGGTACCTTTTACAGCTCTGTCTATACATCCATTGAATAAGAATAGAAAATGGCATTCTCATGGTATGAATAAAATGCTGTCCAGTCATACAAAAATAAATGCTCTTGTCTCCAAAGGACATTTTGAGTGATTGGAAAGCAGAATTTACTTGGAAAATGTGGAGAAAGATCTGTTTTCTTTTTTGTGAGGGGTGGTTTTTTTGAAGTTTTTTGCTGGCAACTTCTGTATTTCCTTATAGAACTCTAAAAATATGTAAATTACATTAAATTTAAAATTGGCTATTAGATTTTTGATTCTCTAGTGGGAAACTGTTCTTCAAAAGGGAAATAAGACATTTTTTCTGAAGTGTTTAATTTGGTGAAAAGCCAGAAAATCCTCAGAAATCTCAGAAACAGTATTTTTACTGTTGCTGGCAGTAGAGTTGGCTTTTGAAAAACCTATGAACTGCAAACATTTTAGGTGAATATGAGATAAACTCTCTTGGTTTGATCATTCCTTTAACTGGTTCAACCTGATATATACCGTAGATTTCCAAAATTCTGTTTGCTGTCTATGAGTAGTGTTTGTTAATTAAAAATTTTTACATTTCCTCAGTATTTCCGACTAATTGGAGCTGTCTCCTGACTGCTTTGCAGCGAGTGTTTTCATTTTCACATGACTTGGAGTACAAGCAGGCAGCTGCACGCAGAGGGGCTCTGAGGGGCCCTGGGCAGGCAGGGTCCATCCAGGCCAGGGCAGCTGGAGAACAACCAAGGGTAGCCCCAGTCTTGGACACCTGCCACCTCCCTGGGACAGGGACAGCAGTGGACATTAGCCTGCAGGTGGAGGGTCAGGATCCGGCCTGGCACAGGAAACCAGGATCAGGGACATCCCTGAGATGGCTGGGCAGAGACAGACATAGGTCTGCTCTGAGGAGGCTGAATCAGGTGCCACATGAAGGTCCAGACCTGAGCATGGATGGGGCTCTGGGCAGGGCCATCACAGCCCATTTGTGCACTCAGGGCCCTGAAAAAGCAGATGGCAAATAACTTCAGTGAAGTATTGTGGAGCAACAGCTTTTTTGCAACTGTCCTATTCCTATTGCTGCTCTAAGCAGTTCTGCCGCTTTGCTTCCAGTTTACCAGCTTGCTATTTCTCTAACACCTCCTTTTCTTTTCTTTTTTATCACTGGTGTAAAAATGCAGAAAGAATGTCAGTCTGTGTATGATTGTAATTCCATGCAACCTAAGTTACATGCTGTGGTGTACAGACCTGCAATCTAGAAATCATTGCCCATAAGAGGTGAGACGGCTCCTGCTCTGTCAAGTTAAATACAAAAATCAAAACATTTCCCTGTTTGAAAAATAAACCCAAGGCTAGCTGTCAACTTTCTGACTCATCTTCAAAGCCTCTCCTGTTTCATGTTTCATGCACGCCTAGACAGCGTAAAAAATGCTAAAGGTCTCTTGGAAGTAGAAATTTTTAAATCCAAATGCAAAGTGCCACCTAGTGGTTTCATATATACAAAATATGTCTACAAACAAAATTTTCTAGTGCAAGCCCAGTGTCTCATGTTTTTATAGATGAAGAAGCACAAGCAGGTAAGTGAACTTGTTGCTCAAAAACTGGGTCTCAAAGAGCAGGATGATGAACGTGGTGGCAGTACTTATGTAAGCTGAAGAAAATAAGAAACAAAACGTAGTTTATAGTCTGTTATGTTTCCTTTCGTTATGAAGTATCTGCAAATGCATCACAAGCATTCAAGACCAAACATTCAAATAAAGTAAGTGATCTCATTGAAACCAGCTAACAATAACAATAACATCTGCAGTATCATCTAGAGAAATAGGAGGGAGGATCAGTAGAGAACTTTTGAGTGAGTAACTGAGCAACGGTTTTCTGAGAATTTTGGTTGTTTCCTTAGATATGCTGTGAATGACATATCAGGGAAATAAATTATACAAATGAAGAGATTGTAAAGGGATTGTTATATGTAGGGTGCAGTAACATTCTTCTAGACACCATAGAAATAGGGATGAAGAACCTTTTGTTTTTTTCCCTTTGCCAGTCTTGCTAGCAGTTCTCATAGTTTAACCCCAGCCAGCTACCACATACCATGAGGCCATGTGTTCACTCCCCACCAGTGGGATCAGGGAGAGCATTGGAAGGGTAACAGCTGGAAAACTCATGGGTTGAGATAAAGACAGTTTAGTAGGGAAAGCAAAAGCCATGCATGCAAGGAAAGCAAAGCAAGGGATTAAATCACTGCTTCACAAGGGCAGGCAGGTGTTTGGTCATCCCCAGGACAGCAGGGTCCCATCACATGTAACTTGGGGAGACAAACACCATCAGTCCAAATGTCTCCCACTTCTTTCTTCTTCCTCCCACTTCACATACTGAACATGATGTCATATAGTCTGGAATATCCCTTTTGTCAGTTGGGTCACCGGTCCTGGCTGTGTCTCCTCTCAACCCCTCAGGCACCCCCAACTTCCTTACCAGCGTGGCTGCACGAAAAGCAGAAGAGGCCTTGGCTCTGTGAAAGGCCTGCTCAGCAATAACAAAAACATCTCTGTATTATTAACACTCTGTTCAGCACAAATCCCAAACACACCCCATACTAGCAACTGTGAAGAAAATTAACTCTGTACCAGCCAAAACCAGCACAATAGTTAAAGAAGAAGGTAAAGGATATAACACTAGACGTGCAGAAACAGTTGAGGAGCTAACACAGATCAAGAGCTGATTGGTTTTATGTGTGTACGTATCAAAGTGAGAGGACAAAACCACTCAATGCTTGAGAATTTATTGAAGCAGGGTGCAAACATAGAGACTAATTCCATCAATGAACATAAAAGAATAAAGGTGTACATTAATATACCTTTGGATGTTTGAAATATTTTAAAAATATTATAAATAAAGAAAATTGCAGACATTATATGAAATAAACATTGTAGTTAGATGCTTTATATAAAAATTATCATTGTATTGGTAAAATTCTTACCAGAACTAAAATATAAAACTTATTTAAAGATGCAATTATGAATATTTTGTCTCTTACTTGATTAATATCCTTCGGAGACAGTAGGAAACCGTCCTATAATGTGAAAGATGGATAAAATTTCCAGAGAATAAGAGTTTACATAATGATTTTACGCATGCAGCAGTGACGGATGACAGTCCAGAAGTCCTAAAACTGGATGAGTTAATGGCTGGACAGATAGTATAGAGTGAGTAGAGAGGAGAATATCAAGTTTGATCAAGTAGAAATCCTATGTACAGAAAGAGAAACATTTAGGACAGTATTTACCACACCTTCATGTTCCAACAGTGTGGTATTTAAGCACCATAGACTGCTTTGTAGTTGCTGAAAAGCAACAGGCAATTGTTGTGAGCAATTAATCTGGCCTAATTTCATGTGTTTTAGGATGAAGTGAATTGTTGTCTGTCACTCTCTGGCATATGTCATTGTATATGTCGTTGTAAAAGGTTACTATGATGGATGAAGAGCAGTATCTACTTGAAGACCTCTGAAACTCCACCAAGATCTCCAGTTGTGCCACATCTTTAATTTCCAAGATCAGTAGGAAATAAATTGCTAGTTTCTATTTTGCACAGTTTAGCTCGTGCTGTACAAAAGAGATATGTTTTTGGGATGGAAGAGACAGATTGATACAAGTGCAGTAAGAATGGACTCGTTAATCGTATCCCACCTTTGCATTAGAATATGTTTTCATAAGAGAAGAAAAAGGTATATGACTGCAATATTGCTAAAAATCTAGCAGCATTCAGCATTCACACCTAGTCCAGTTTTCAGACCCCCAGTGTAGTCATTCAGTGACTATAAATGCCTCCAGGATATTTCAGCAGTTTTCTCAGATTTCCCATACCGTAATAACTAAGCCTGTAAACACACATAACCTGAGGCTTAATATTGTTGGAATTCTGATGACAGCAACTCCCGTTTTTCAATGCATTTGAGTGTAGTCTAGATGTAGGAAATACATCTTTGGTGTTATTTCATTCATTTGATTTAAGGAGTCTGAAAAAGCATCATCCTCTCCTGTGCCATAGATGCCTGTAAAGTCTAAAATATGGAGGGAAAAGAGAGATAAAAAACACATTCCCCAGAAACCATTAGTGACTTGTGAAATTTTGAACATTAAAAGCTTGCATACTGAGTTCCTTCCAGCAAGCTTCAAGATCTGATACAAATTGTGTTGATTAATTTTGGTAAGCATAGGATTTGGACTTCAACTTTTCTATATAATATTACATCTAATTGAGGCTTGAGTAAAAGTTTTAAGTGGGTTTTTTGTGGCAAATGTACAAATGGAGGTTTGAAGTCTACGTTGTTCAGCTGCCTGTTTAGTAAAACCTTAGCCCAGTCCATATAGCAGCATAACAAAAATTTATAAAGGCCTCTGAACTTGTTTGCACATTACTGCAGCAAATCCATCATCTTATATTAAACAAAAGGGAGAATTTGTGAAAGTCATCAGCTTCTTTGGGTGTGCATCAACACTTTCGTGACTCACCTCAGCTCTCACTTTTAGTGGAAATGGAGATGAAATAGAAAGGTCTGAAGTACCACGAGATGATTAATCTTGTGTACTCCAGGGCTTGTTTATGTTGGATCATGCAGTACAACCATCAAAGCCAAAAGAGTTTCGTCACTGTAGTTCTGAGTGTTGGCAGATGAAGCAAATAGTTTCTTTGTCTTTCTGATTATCTGTATGTCGTGTTGTTGATGTTGTTTCTGGCTTAAAATCAATTGGGAAGGAAGTATGACCTGAATTGGCTGAGGTAAACATTCTTTTATTTTGCATAAGCCCCAGTGTTGCATCACAGAGATTTGGACTTAATCTTGACCCAAAACTGCAACTCAGGAAGCACCCATGCATGTTGAAGTTCTGTTGACTTCAAAGGCTATGAAGGTGACTCGCTCAGATGTAAACCTCTTAAATTGTGTACGGATGGGCAAGTCAACATCAGAGATATCTCAGAGATACTGTTAGTAACACAAAAAGAGGCTGATCCAGCATACAGGGCAATGGAATAAGGCATTACTTTATCTACAAACAGAGATAAACTTTGTGAAGTTTCCCTTTAGTAATCCCTTATTTTTGGCATCATCCTTCTGAATATAGAACAGATGCTGCATTTAGAACTCTACAATACTAAGAGTGAAGAAAGACGTAATCCCCATGAGCAAGTGTTTCTTCTGGAGAATAGCACTTGCTTGGGAAACTGTATACAGAGGGCTCTATGGAACTGGTGACCAAATGCAGAATTTCCTCCATCCTCCTCCTCTCATCTTCATTCGTCATCTCCAAACCCTGTTCTTGGTACCACAGAGGTTCCCTCCCAGCTATCACACTTAGATGGATGTCTTCCAAAGGAAAGCAAGGCCCATGGGAATGCTGTGCCACTGGCTTTTCTTCTTGCTGCACTAGGACACACCCCCGGGACAAATCCAACTGCTGGTCCTGTAACACACTCTTCAGTTCCCTAGTTTATGTGCACTTTGAAAATAACTTAAACTTTGAAAGCAGGATGCTGCACATTTTATGTTAACACAAGCTGTCCAAGTTTAATTGCACTGATATGGTCTAATACAAATATAGAACTTCTAAATATTCTTTTTCCAGCTTCATTGAACTCATGTGGCTTGATTTTGAGCATGACCTCACTAGCACAGAATAAATTAACAGTGAATTGCTAATACTATAAATATTCTGAAGAACAGTATGGATGTGAGCAGTTCCTAATCCAAGTTTTATGTTCTCTACTGAAAGGAACAAACTGTCTCTTAGACTTCTAATAATCTCATGGACATAATGCTGGTAGGATAAAAGTTTTATTTTTCTCTTTAGCATTAGCTACAAATTTAAATTGTCAATTGCCTTATTTGAAGACATAAATACCCAGAGTTTTGCACATGATTTTTTTTTTTTTTGAGATAACTTGAACTGTGATAATATGAATAACATTTCCTTACTTTTATATCCTTCCGGATATAAGTCCTCCTAAGGCTTATATCCAGAAACTTTCATCACTCTTTGCTTAGCTTAGAAGACATGGACTATAGATAGACACCTTTAAACATAGCATGGTTGAGCCATGTTGACTCCAACGAACTACTTAAATATTTCTTTGTGATGTTCAATCTGCATATTACTGCAGATAGAAAAGTCCATTTTGTGATTAAGAGATTCTCAAAATTTTGCAGTCCTTAATAATCCATATCAATGCTTGGAAGTTTTTTTTAAAACATTTCTTACTGTTTCTTAGCATCCTCACATCACAATGTTATAGTTTTAATGAAACATTTCACAAACAATATATTAATCAGCAGAGTCTTGTGATTTCCTTAACATTTTCGTAGAAAACGACATCTTTGCAGCTTTCTTGAAAGGGTCTAACATTTCTTGAACCACTTATCCAAAACTTCCACCAGGTCTTTATAACGTAAATACAGCAGAGTAATTTGGACCATACTGAGCTTTCAAGTCTGTTACTACTGGTTTTGTTTCAGGATGTGTTGGAGTTTGGGATAACATCACCTGTTGGCGTCCTGCAAAGATTGGAGAGACTGTCACTGTCCCTTGCCCAAAAGTGTTTAGCCTTTTTTCTGGAAAACCAGGTATTTTATTTCAAGGTGTACTTTTACTGGCTTCTTTCTGGTATTTTGTAACATAATGTACTAAAAATGGTTTATTTGGAATTTTTATTTTCTTTTTAAAGAGTTAAAATTCTTTTCAGAGCTGTTCGTGATACACCATGAAAAGACCAAATTGTCGTCTTTGTGGTCTGTACAGTGTTCTTTGAGCCAGATAATAAATATATATTCTAATCCAGTGACACCAAGTCTGGAGACATTGTTTACTCTTTTTTCACCTATTTTTGATTATTATTAAGGCATCTGAGCCTGACTGACATCTCTAACAACTGCCAGAAGATCATATGCAGATTGTCCCTTCTGTGATTAGGAGGGGAGCTCTGCCTTGCTATCACGAGAATAATGAGCCCACATTAACACATAATACCTAAAAATTATTGCTTTTGCAATTTAGGGTAGTTATTATGAAACCTCTTATTCCGCCGTTTAATAGAGCTTAAAAAGATCTCATCAGTGCCTCAGACTGTTTTAAATCTACCATATTCTGCACCATCTTGTCAATTCATCCTGCTGTGGTTTCATTTTGCACTGTGGCATGTTAGTGGAGTTTTGGAAATAGATGATGCACCCAGAATATAGATGATGCACACAGAGTATTTCACATGTATCTCATAAAGCAGCAGGAAAAATCTTACCCCCATTGTTCAGGTGAGAAACTCGTCATGAGGAGCTGGTGAAAAATGTGAAAGTCATCACAGTGATTTAATTCTGTTTTTGAGGTTAACTTGGGGTATGACTAAAATACCTTTATTCTCAAAACTGTTGATTAAATCTTGTTCCAGTAAAAAATAGATAACTAAAACAATCTACACATGAGCAAAGGTTTTCATTCCTGGAGCTGGTGAATGTTGATTAGTTTATCATGGATAGTCTAAACAGTTTATAAAGGGGAAAGTATGTGTTATCTTCACTAAATCTTACGAAATCTATAAAAGTATTCAAATGACTCAAACAAAGATATTAAGGTGTTGTCATGAGACAAGGAAAACTTATAAATATCAAAAATTCAAAATCTGAATTAAATCATTCTGCTTCTGTCTATTTGCCAGACAGAGCATGTACTCTCTCTCTGGAGTTTATTTCATAACTGTTAGTTATTATTACAACAATATTTTAATTTTACTATAAAACAAATATAAATATTTAAGTCTGAAACCTTCACAGTGCACTGCGACTCTGTTTCACCTTAGCATGGTGTCAGCAAGACTGAAAGAGTCCTTCCTTTTTATAATTTTCTGTAATTTTCTCAGATATAGATTTTTTTCATGACTACCTGTTTACTTCTTGCTTGTGAAACTACAGGGTGTTTTTTAAGAGGTAATTAGAGGTAATTTAGGGGTAATTAAGGGTGCTTTTTAAATCTTGTCTTTCTATAATTTCAGAGAAAAAAGAAAGCAAACATCTTGCATGGTTGATTCAATTAAGATCTAACTATCTTAGCACCTTTATAATTTTATTATGCTCAGGAATATGTTATCTATTTAATTCATACACAGTACATTTCAAATAAACTTCATTCTTATAGCAGAAAATTACAAAAATATATTTAAACAACTTTTTATTTAGCCAGATTTTTGAGATGTATGTTTTAGCTTTTTACTGTTTTAAAGGAGTTAAAATTCTACTACAAGATGATCTAGACTATCTAATTTTTATACAAGTATTCCAAGTCGAAAGTAGATTTTTATATGCCATCAATTCTTTAAAGAATTTCTTAATTTAAATCATGAATTTAAAAAAGTGTTTGTCTTCTCATCCTTACAAATTTTGGAGACCTGGCTCTAAATTTCTTCTGTGATGCTTGAGATCATAGTTTAAGCATCCCACATAATTAATTCTCTATTGAATATTAGTAACTTTTTATTAAAAGATCTTTTACTGTAAAAGCAGCCATATTATCCTATAATGTTTTCCCTGTATTTTACATGACAATGCAAGTTTAGGAGTCTCAGAAAGTTATTCTGTGAAGTTCTTATTCAAATGTATGCGTTGAGTTACAAGTTTTAAATCAGGTTGCCTTCCAAAATACTTCATTGCATGAAAAGGTGGAGTAGAAATAAATAATGCCTTCCATAGAACATTGCCCAACATTGCCTTTAGGTTAGAAGGCATTAGAATACTTGAAGCAGAAAATACTTCAGCCCCTTGAGTACATGGAATCTTTTTATTGCTTTGACGTAATTTGTGGTTCTGTTAAGACGTTCCTCTGCTCTGCCTAGTCAGAGAATCTTGATGCACTTTTAAAGTGAAGACTCTTCACCATGTATAAATAGGTTACATTTTCTTTTAAAAACGTCATGTCTGTGCCAAATGGCAGAAGTGGTCCTGTTGTTTGAGGAGACACTGTGGATTTAGGTCAAGGTCTTTTTATTAGCTGGAAAGATTAGATTGTGGATTGGTAAACTATTTGTTGGATATTTACAACTTTCCACCGAAAACTTTATACAAAGAAGAACTTCCAGTAACCAGTCAGCAAGATAAAAATCACAAAAGCTTTAGTTTGGAGTGTATATAAACAAGTTTGGTTATTCTTGACCAAAGCTGATCTGTGACACATAAATTTATTTTTCTATGGTGAAAAACAGGCATCTTTAAGTCACTTAAAGACCAGTGGTACACTCCAGACCAAAGCAATATATTATTATGCATTTCAAGCATTATGGGTATACAAGTCGCTTTAAGAAATGTGAGGGGAATTTGGCCATGAACTAACATTAAGTTATAATAACATTAATGACTATTCGTTAGTCTGACATCAGTCTTTTCAGTTTTTTCTTATTGAAGCTATTCCACAGCGCATGAACATTAATTCATTTTAATTAAATTAAGAAGTGGAATCACGGGTTGCCCCCATCTCATCTGTGTGACTTCTGTAAAGAGTTAACTTAGCTCAGTTCCAACCAGAAAACCAATTCTGAAATAAATAGATATCCAAAATTCCTTTCCAGCCACACTTCTACAGGTCCTGTATGTTTCTTGGACTACATTGTTTCAATATTGGTTCAAAGAGTGAGATTCAGCATACATTTTTATTTCCTTGTTCTTCAACCTATAACATGATTTGGCCTTTAAACTTCAATACTAACCTTACCAACGTTTGCTGTAGTTATTCATCACCATAATGTCTAAGAACTTTTATAACTCTTCAGTAGATCACTTGGTATTGGCTTCTCAGAAAAGCTTAAATAGGAGATTGGAACAACTTTCACTTAAATTACTTTTCTATCAAATTACTTTACCTACAAATTACCCCCTTTATGGAGTGAGCCAAAAGACTTTAAATAAAACAGCAAAATACTTCAGGCTGTTGCAGATGTAACAGAAATATCTGTTACACTGAAGGAGAATCCTGCTATCACAGCTTGGCTTTACTTTTGTTTTTCCGTAGTGCAAAGGAAACTCCAAGCAAGAGCAAAAGCCAAAGCAGTGTGAATGAAGAGCACGTGAAAGGAAATGGCTGGGTTGCTCTAACAGGAGTCCTAGGGAATACAGGAAACAGAGTTAGGTTGTGACTAACTAGTGACAAAAAGGTTGTCTAAAGATTCATTGATGAGGACACTTTTGAATCTTTCTGATTTAAACTCTCGAATTTTTCTTTACAGGAAATATTAGCAAAAATTGTACAAGTAATGGATGGTCAGATATTTTTCCTGACATCTTAAGTACTTGTGGATATAATGACTATGAAGATGATTACAAGGTAGGAGAAGTACTTTTTCTATTCATTTTGATGCTGGTGTTCAATACATCTATCAGACATATTCTGCTTTTAAATAACTCCCATTTTACTCAGACTCAATGAAAATCAGACTGAATGAAAATTCTGCAATAATTTCTGGTAGCATTGGTTGCAATATGCTTGGATTGCGGTTGAGATTGAGATAAAACCAGAAATATAGAATTCAGTAACTGTTTGAAATTCAAGCCCGTAAGGAGTTGGTAATTGCAGTAATGCATCTGTGTTTCTAATATTGCAGTGTTACTCAGCTTATGCACCATATGTTTTGCATTGTGTTATTTCAAGAAGTTTCACTTATTTCAAAAGAATATTCAAAAGAAGTTATTTCCAAACTGAATACTGTAAGAATCTATCAATAGTACATGCACCACTTGCTTGCTGGTATCTGTTCAAGTTATAAGTAAAATAGAATTAATTTAAGTCACTGGAGTTATTGCAGATTTATATTGGACATTAAACTGCGTTAGCAATTGGAAGTGCTTCAGAAAGCTATCAAGGTATCTTTAATACACTATGCATGGAAAACCAAATTTGTTCACTTTGCAGATTTTATTTCTTGTTCTTTTTATTGAGGGAGAGATTTTTTTCCATCACATTTTACGTATTTTCTCTCTGTTTTCCTGCTGAGGCTAACAGAGCAAGATTTTGTTTACAACCATGAGCTCATAGTGTCAGTAAACTCTTGTTACCCAAAACAGATTAAGGTCTCTCATGAATAAAAATACTTGTCTGGTTGGGTTTTTTTTCTGGATTTCAGTTTGTGTGGAATAGCTGTAGCAGAAATGTTCTGTCAGGTTTGCAGAGATGTGCATGCAGTTTTTGCCACCTCTTTCTGTGTTTGAAAGCCCAACCATTACTAGAGTTGAAAATAGACAGTAAAGAAAATTGAAAGAATATGTTGTTTCCCCAGCTTTTCTGAAGAAACATTATAAAATGTGTATGATCTGACAACTTGGGAACACAGGTGTATTACTGCTAAAAAAACCATTTTAAACACTGTCATTTGCCCCAGACATTGTCATGACATGTGAAAATGGGTCAAGACGTAAAAATTCAAATTAACAAAAGATAATATTTCAAGTACTGGGAAACACTTGATTAGCAAATGGAGTAGTACAATAGAAAAGCAGTTCTTGTTTGACATATTCATTAATAATTTGAAAGAGGCAAATGAAATGCAAATTGACTATACTTGCAGGAATTAACCTAGAGAACTGGAAATAGGAAGCAGCAGTAATATTTACAAAAGCCTTGAAAAAAACCCAAAAATAAACATGTTAGAATGAAGATCAGAAGAGAGATGTGGGAAGCACGTACTGAAAAAATCATTAGCAAAAGTACAACAGACAGGATATAATAGATATATCATAGGGAAAATAGAAAAAATACAAGCGTCATGCAGTTGTGAGATTTCAGGAGGCATTTGAGGTTCTGCACCAACCACTTGTTTACGCAGAAGACGTTTCCTTCATTTTGGATCTTAGTGCTCAATGGTAACACCTCAAACCAAAACCTTTACTTGGCATAAATCAAGTTATTTTTTTGAGTTTTGGTGTGTGTGATCCTGTTGTTGTTTTTCTTTTTTTTAAGCTAGTATTTCAACAGTAAGAGCTAAAAATAAAGTCCTAAGTATTTGGATACTGAGTATTCTGGACACAATTTGTCATGCAACAATATGCTTTGTAGATGGTGTATGAGGTTGCCCTCAAAGTCAAGGTAACAAAGGAGATAATATTTTAGAGAAGGTGGCAAAATATTTTTCCTATGGTAAGTCCTAAATTCTCTTCTGTATGCTTTCCTTTGAAGGCAGTGTTAGAGGAGTAGGTAGAAACTGTCTTTGGTGCCACTTTGGTGCCTGCATCTTCACTGCTGAATGAGTTTCCATTATAGATCCAACGTAGTATTTTTCCTGTGTGTTTTTTCTGTCTTTTAAGATATAGACTCATATTTTTAATGCAAGAGGGGCTTATTTATATACATATTTTATATTTATCTTATATATATATATATATATATATATATATACACACAGACATATCTATCACTCCAGATATGCATCTCTTTTGGACAGTTTTGAAACTTCCAGAGAAGATTTAAATTATAAAAATTGGTGAGCAAATACTGAACAAACAATTTATTAACAGGCACCAAATGTTTATGCTGAAAAATGTTTATACACTGAAATGAGAAAGCTTATTTAAAAGCACTATAAACTTGTCATCTATTATTTCTCTGCTGAAAAAACTTGCATCAACAGTTTACCTTGATTTTATGTTCAAACTAAAACGTTCAATTTTTATTCTGTGTCAAATTGTCTATTTGCAGCTTATATGAAAAGAAACTATTTTCTTAACATTTTGAAATTAGCAATGAGTGTCTGATACAGAACCCTTATTTAATTCTATGTTAGATCCATGTAGTGTTTACTGGTCCTGCCGTTATTTATAGGAGATTAATTTGATAAGTATGACTGTCCTGCTTTCAGCTGTGATAGGGTTAATTTTTTTCCTAGCAGCTGTTACAGGTCTGTGTTTTGAATTTAGTGTGAGAGTAATGTTGATAACACACTGATGTTTTAGCTGTTGCTAAGTAGTGCTTACCCTGAGTCAAGGACTTTTCAGATTCCCATGTTCTGCCAGTGAGCAGGTGCACAAGGAGGTGGGAGAGAGCAAAGCCAGGACAGCTGACCTGAACTGGCCAGAGAGATATTCCATAGCATAGAATGTCATCATCATCATCATCATCATCATCATCATCATCATCATCATCATGGCTAGGCTTCGCGAACGAAGATTTGGGAAGGCTCTATCCACATTTGTTACAGGCACGCTGGTGGCTTATGAGGCCAATATGAGACAGACATATCCGATTGCAAAAGGCACAGCAGAAAGACTCCTTAGGAGGTGTATTCTGCAAGACACGGTTCTTTCTGCGTTACCTTTTCTCCTCGAGAGTGATCCTGCGTGTGTTCTCAAAGGAGACAGCTGCGTTATAGATGGTGTGTCTCCAGGCCTCCCGGTTTGAGGCCAGAGTAGACCAGTTATGATGATCAATATGGCCAAGGCTGAGATGTTGTTTCAAGGAGTCCTTGTATCTTTTCTTCGGGGCTCCTCTCATGCGGTAGCCAGTGGCAAGTTCACCATAAAGCAGGATCTTAGGGAGGTGGTGGTCCTTCATCCTGGAGACGTGCCCTGCCCATCACAGCCGTGTTCTCAGCAACATGGTCTCTATACTTGTGACAGCAGCTTGTTCTAGAACAGATGTATTGGTCACATAATCTGACCAGTGGATGTTTAGGATCGTACGGAGGCAGCGTTGATGGAAGCGCTCTAGGAGACACAGGTGGTGGTGGTAGATGACCCATGATTCGGAACCATATAAGAGAGTAGAAAGCACTATGGCTTTGTAAACACTGATCTTGGTGCTTTTCTTCAAGTGTTTATTACACCATACTCTTTTGTGGAGTTTTCCAAAAGCACTATATGCCTTTGCTAACCTGTTGTCTATCTCTCTGTCAATCTTACCAGAATGTCATACCCAGAGTATAAACTGGGAGGAGCTGGCTGGGAGATGCCTTTTGCTGCTTGGAGATGGCATCGGTCAGTGGGTGCTGAGCAATTGTGTTGGGCATTGCTTGTGTTGTTATCTCAACACAGGTTTTTAAGCTTCCCAGTTCCCCTCCCCATCCCACAGGGCAGCGGGGTGGGGAGGCAGGAGGAGGAGGGAGAGATTGAGGAGTTGTGTTATGACACAAAGCATCCTTTGTTGCCACTGGAGTTAAAGCAGGACAATGATGATGTCTGAACAAAATGTTTGTATGTTGTTACCACAGCAAAACCTTTATTAATACCTCCCGACCCTTTTCTGTAAGTCAGCTAGTTACTGCTAACCTTCAAGATCAAGTTTTAGCTTCATCTCAGGTACTCAAATAAGTGTCCTTTTTTCCATTTTTTATTTCTGTGGAGCTCATGGCAGCACAACCGTAAAATAAAGAGCTGGATTTGACCATTCTAGAAACACACATCAAGGTATGTTAACCCAACTCAAGCCCCACTGCAACCTTTCCTTAGCATATTTTGACATCTTCTATCTAGACCAAACAAACTGGAGTCATGTCCTAACTGTCATCAGACAGTCCTAAACTCTCTGTGTCAGGACTATTAATATACAGCAAGATGTCTGGTGAATGTAAAGCACTGAAATGTGCTTTAAATTTTTATTTAAAATAATGACTGAATCACTTAATACAGCTTTGTCTAATCTTAGTGTGAATTGGCCCGAGATTTATTAGATCACACAAAAGCCCCAACATACACAAGTTACAGACTGTGTGATTTGAATGTGTAGTGTCGTACAAAGAGAAGGATCCTCCGGGCTATTAAACGTGGTGATACTGCTGCAGCTTGTACATTAAGTAGGAGCATCATCCATGGAGGAAGTATTCCCCCATTTTGCTGGTTTCCTGAAGCGTTCACTCTTAGGCAGCTGCCAGAGAGAACATCGTGAGTGTGCTGCAGACACACCACCAGGGCACGTGGAGTCAGGGCAGTGAGGTCAGGGCTGACACAAACCATGTCTTGAATGTCTGTAGCTACCTTTAGAAAACAGATGCATCAGTGCTGTCTGCAGAGTGGGTCACTGCACTGGACTAATGGGTTGTTTGTGTTGATTCTAAATTGAATACTTGCCTCTCAACAAAATGAAACTCAAGGAAGCCATCTACCAATGCTTTTTGCACGTACCTGTAAGTCTTGTTATATTTATTTATGTATTCTGCATTTTTTCATTTATTTTTCCATGAGGAACAATTAAGAGGTGGGTACTCCTTAAAATAAATGCAAAATCTTCCACTGACGTCAAGGGAGGACTAGGACTGAATATTAGCCGATATTGTCTCTCGTGGAACACAGAGGGAATTTACTTTAATTGCAGGCTATTCAATAAACTGCAGAATATAGGTATGTCATGAGAAAGTTCACATTCACAGATACATCTGCTGATACACATTCACACAGGAAAATGTTGAAGTTTGTGCATTTCTAAAATTGTCATCTCTCCCACCACAGTTAGGGAACTTTAAATAGGAAGACATTCTGATTGACATAATTAAAATTAATGACACTACTTTTATTAAGAGAGACTTATGGCAATGCTGGTCTCATCTTTTTTGAGTGATGTTTAGCCTTAAGGTGAATTGGAGGAGAAAAGTCAGAAAACGGATATCATTAATTACTTGTATACAGATTATTGAATACTCTGAGAAATACCAACTTTACTATGTGTTTGTAGTAAACAAAATGAAGAGAGACTTGGGATGATAATGGTCATAAATTCTGAGTAATGATCAATCATATTTCTGGGCAAATGAATAAAGAGGTGAGGTATTTTTTTTACATTCAGGGTGACTTCTGGTCAACAGCAAAACTCCTTTGAACAAAGAGTTAAGCCCTAAACTTTCTCCAGGGTTTTGTCCTTCAGCATTGAGGTACCTTCTCACCCCTAGAGGTCCTTCCAAACCAAGGCTGAGGTTGAAAGATCCACTGGGTAACTGTCAATTTTGCCTAGGAAGCTTCTGTGCTATTCTGTAAATAAACAGAAGACTTCTATCTCCTGAATATAGTAAAAATAATATGAAACTAACTTTAAAGGAAACATTAGCTGAAACAGGTGTCTTTTCTAAGAAAACAAAACACAGGTGTGCCCAAGAATAGATTTTACAAAAAATTTATTGAAGATAACATAAGTTACACAAACTTACAC
This sequence comes from Lepidothrix coronata, assembly GCF_001604755.1. Lineage (NCBI taxonomy): Eukaryota > Metazoa > Chordata > Aves > Passeriformes > Pipridae > Lepidothrix > Lepidothrix coronata. The sequence goes on along the minus strand of NW_016690254.1, from coordinate 2,040,882 downwards.
TAATTCAATTTATTTTTATAAGTGTGGGGGTTTGTACCCTTTTAAAACCTATTAACATTAGGTAGCCACAAAAGAAGAGGAAACATTTTAGGATTAGATTTTTAGAAAGCATTTATGATTTTTGTAAACATTTCCATTATTTGTTTCCTGAAAATCATAAGCTACTGATTTTTTTCTGTGCCTGACCACCGATTGAGTTTAGCTTAGTGGTTTTAATATTAATATTTTTCTCAGAACTTTAGAAATAAGTTGTCAGGTTTCAGTTTTGGAATCAGTATTGCTCAGATAATCCCATGAATATTTTGCAGAGGCAGCTGTTCTTACCACCGTTGCAAAAGTACTGATTTTGTTAGACTTGCAGAAAAGTTTATGTCATTTCAATTTCCTAATGGTATTTCAATGTCATGTGTATGATTCTAGTCAGTTTGTGCTTTGAATACAGCTGTAAAATCTAAAGGCGTTTTGATATTTCTTCTGTATTATAACATTTTAGAAATCTAATTTAGTTTGAAATTCTGTTTTGGTCAATCCATACTGTTGTTGCAGTCATTTTACTCCTGCCAATCTTGCACTTTTTTTTTTTTAAGTTCAGAGGTTAAAGCTGAAGGTTAGTTGAGACCTGGCTGATTATAGTTCAGACAGAGTAGTAAGAAAGAAACAAGATACGCCCATCTTACATAAAAGACATGGATTTTTATGTGCCATTAGATTTGGTATTGCTTTGCCTGTTTCTTTTGCAGCAATGCAATATAAAGAGTTTGTTTCTAAATGTACCAGGTAAAATAAAGACGAATGACAAATATCTAATAGCTATAACTATGTCAATATTAGTCTGATCAAATTCCTGGTTTTCAACTGCCCCAACACAATGTGGAATTTAATTCTTTGTCTTTATAGGGGTCATTGGTATATTTAATTAACACATAATTTTAGAACACCATTAACTAATTTTTTTTGTTGAGTCAGTAAAAGTTATAGAGGCTTTACAGGCAAATTAAGACACCTCTATTTACGTTGATAGAGGAAATTTAAGCAGCAGCATGATTGCATTATCTTTGATGCTGATAAAGTGCTTCATGCTAATCATCTAGAACATTCCAATCATCTAAATTTTTTTGAAAATCAAAACACCTGAATTTGAATAACTGTAATTTTTGATGTAATGGATTAAAAATGGGTTAGTGTTTACTAAGTTCTGCAACAGTTTGAGGAGCAAGATTAATCTCTGATCAGTAGAAAATTTTAAAGCATTTAAGACTTCTGACCATTATAAAACTAAACCAATAAAATTGTTTGAAAAGAAGGAAATGTGTTCTTTTCCACCATTACAAGTGTAGAATAGAGAATAATTAAAAATGACTGTGATAAAATAATTTCAATTGTGTAATTATTTCTTATTTACTTGTACTTAGCTTGGATAAAATGACCATGGTCAGTATTAAGGTAACATCAAAGCACTCCCAGCTGATTGTCTTCCTTGCTGACATATCTCCATGCAGCTATTTCACAGTCATCCTTTTGGCAGATGAATGGCCAGCAGACAGACTCAGTCCTGCTGATACCAACAGCTGCTGTGCTGGCCTAGAAGTACACAGGGTTCTTGTTTTGATTTTAGCCAGACTATTTGTTGTGTACAGAATGTCAGAAACACTTTATTAAATAACATAGGGTTTTTTTCTGGAGGAAGACAACCTCTTCTGTTGTCTCTGGGAGAGAAGGGGGAGAAGTGATGAGAGTCCCTTTCCATGCAGCCTGCCTGACAGCTCCTGTCAAGCTCAGAGAACAGAGCTAGAGGCTAAATTACAGGCACAGTTGTAGCAGTGTGGCTGGCAACTGATGTTTGTTAGTAAGTTCATGTGGGGTTTAACCTTTTTTTCCCTTCATTTAAGAATTCTTAAATCAGATAGGTCCAGTTTCAAAAGTGTCACTCAACGGAGTTTTTCTGAAATCAAATCTAGACAGATTTTTCAAGATGGTCCGGAATGACAAAAGAATTAAACAAATCCAGCTTTCTTGTCGGGCATGTTTCAGTCAACCCATTGCAGCTTTAACAGCTACTTTCTTTATGCCAAAGTACAAAAAAAAATCTCTTATTCCATAGTCTAATGGCAGTAATATATTTAAAGTAATATTTTCAATTCTGTAATAACATCTGTCATGCAAGTTTGTTTATAGATGGCAACAATTTTGGTAAGTTTGTGGAGTTTAATGCAATTTATGCATCTACGTCCACAGGTGGAGTTACTAGACAATAATCCAGCTCCCAGCTTGAAAATGAGGTTTTATGATGCCTTCAAAAATTGACAAGGTGAAGGGTCTTTCAACATTCCATGTTACAGACACAGTGAGACATAGTTCTGACTGCCTGTAGAGGTGACAAATGGCGCTTTATAGAGAGGCAGGGAGGACGCAAATGTGATGTCTCCTGTGTTTCTTACCAGTGCTATGAAATTGGCCATCAGATATTTTCTAATGACAAAAATTATCCCAGTTGAAAGTTGCTAATATCTAAAACATGACACAACTGAAGTCAAAGATGTCTCTGGTGGGAAACCTTTTACTGCTTTCAGGGGATTTCTGGACCATTCACCATGTCCTTTAGCAGATGATTTTACTACTGACTTTGAAAATTCACTCCATTGACATAAAAATAATCTCAGAAATGCAGTTAGATAAATTTGTGTGGAATTCCGAGACTGCCTGGAAATTAATTTGAGCTACTTTCTTCTCTTCAAATGTTTCTGAACATTTTTTTTAAATAACTTCCTTCTTTTTTGTTTGATATGCTATTCTTTCGGTCTATTTGATGCATTTGCAAACTGACAGCCTCCAAAGCTGGCAATTTATCCACTTAACCATGAACACCAAAAGGTTGTGAGTTAGATATAAATCTCCAGGAAGTTCTGGAGGCATTATTACAGACAGGTCAGTCAAAAACCTTGTGCAGTATATAATATAATATAATATAATATGTAATGGCCAGTCTTTGCGAGCGAAGGTTTGGGAAAGGTCATTAACCCTTCGAGCCTGCGCAGTGGATTTTTTAGGTGAGAGACAGCGTGCGCTGAACTGAGCCCACCCTTTAATCCTGAGGTTCATCTGCCGGGGCCGAGCAAGCTTGGACAGTGGCAGTGAGGTCCCCAGGACGTAGGTTTGTTTAGAGTGACCTTCTCTTAGATGGATTGCCACACAGGGCTGACGAGCTCCATCTGCCCGGGGGGCTGGGAATCGAACCCGGGTCGCAGCAGTGAGAGTCCTGCACCCTAACCACTAGACCACCAGAGGCAGTATACTTTATTGGCAAAAGCAACAGATCAGAATCAAGGCTTTCCCATGGGAACATTTGTCGTACTGCAATTTCCCAATGATTACTTCTAGTCCAGAATCATTCCTATAAACATCTTAGCACATGCCATCTAAAGAAAATAGTGACAGAGGATCTGTAAATCCCTTGATCATGTGTTCAAATTTGTGACAGTAGAATAGGTGCTGTGCCTGTGAAAAGAATTAGGAGAGAGAAAGAATGTAGAAGTGCAATTCCTTCTGAAAAAGATGGGGAAAAGTATGTAAAAGTGAGCAAAGGCAATGTAGACTAAACACAGACAGAAGTTTGATATATTTAGCACCAAAAAAATTTATATATTTCCTAAACAAAAGCTTCCAAGACAAGACCAAAAAAATATAAATAGTGAGAATATAAAATCTCTCACTATATCTGATATGCTTAGACCTCTTAAAGGATTATTAACATAATAAAAATACAATACATAGATGAGGGAATGACATGACAACACAAGTGGTCACTGTTTTATTAGCAGCAAACTTGTTGCATTGCAAATAATTGCATCAGAAGAAGCAATTGGAAGACGATGAACCCATATGGTTTAGGATATCCCTTTGGTCAGTTGGGGTCAGCTGTCCCAGCTCTGTCTCCTCCCAAACTCTCGTGGTCCCCCAGCCCCCACTGGTGGAGCAGCCTGAGAAGCAGGAAAAGGAACACTGTTGAGCAACAGCTAAAACATTCCCGTGTTATCAACAGGGTTTTCATCACAAATCCAAACCAGCACCCTATGAGCTGCTAGGAGGGAAATCAACTCTTTCCCAGCCAAACCCAGGACAAAGGCCCAGCCCAAGTGTCAGGTGTGAGAGGAAGCACAAGGGAATGAACCAAGGAGGTGACGGGAGAAGGTTTAATGTCTAACCAGAGGCAACTAGTCTGGAATACAGCAGATGCATGAGTTGGAATGTGTCAGTCTCACATATTTCTTGTCTCAGAGTTATTTCTCCTCTTAGGCAAACCAAAGACTGTTTTTGGAGCAAATCATATAATCTACTCATAGCACACTGTGGCTCAGCAGCAAAAAGGAGCCTTATAGCTGCTTTAAGATTTTCTAGCACAATGAGAAGTCTGAAAAGGAAGGAGGAGGTAATTTCTACTGGGCAATGTCAAGGGCCAGGACACAACTTACCTCATAATTCCAGGTTGAGGTGCTTCCCTTTTGAAGGCTATTAAAAAAATACAAATTACAGGAGGCCAATGGTTATTTTAACATGTCAGGATTTGTTAAGCTACTTGGTAGTTCCCCAAGATAAGAAGATGGGAGAAATATAAAGTGCCCCTGCGTGCACTCTTACCAGGTGGTATGTGTGTGGTTTTAGGATACCTGGGGAGACACCTGTCTCTGCTCTGCAGTAACGTGATGTTGAACATCATTGTTACTTTTAAAAGTGTCTCCACCAATCAATTTTTTCCATGAAAGTGAAAGAGGAATCTTCCACTCAGCATTAACAATAGTGAACAATGTTTCTAAAATTGTTTTCAAATACAATTCTAAAAATATTTTTCGAAACTAACGTAACTTCACACAAAATCAGTTCTGAAGAGCTGCTCTTCAATTCCCTGCTAGAATGGCAGAATTACTCTCCCCAGTTTGGCTCATTTTTGAAGAGCTCTAAAAACTATGCCTACAGACAAGCACTGCACATCATCCTTACACTTCTTAATTTGGCTTCTGTCATAGCAAAAGGAACATCAGCCATTCTCCAGGCAGTTTTTTGGGAATATAGTGACAACCAGTTTCTCAGCAGTAATTACAGAAGCCCATGGCATCAAGAACTCTACAAATACTTTGAGCACCCTCCTTCATTTATTCAACCTGACATGTTCTGCAAAACCATAGAAAAAGGCTTCTCCAATAAATGACAACATTTTGGCACCCCCATTTCCTCATCAACAGTATTCTGGAAGAAAAAGAGTCTTATTTCCTGACCTTGTGCACAACAGGAGTAGCAAATATAGTGTAAAGCTTAGAAATGATGCACAGCAGTTCCACAACAAGCTCTGTCATCATCTTGTTGGCATTTGAAGACCCCATATCTACTGAATACATTTCTACTGAAAATACAAATAGAAGCCTGAATTGCCTTCAAATCAAAAAGTTCTTCACATCCACCACGTAAATGTCACAGATTTGAGAAAGATAAATTTCATTTGCAAAAAAAAAAAAAGTCACAGTGGCAATAATCCTGTGCTTAGTATTCCATTCAGAATTATTGCACTACTTAAGAGTCCTATATAGCAAACACAGGATTCACATGGGTGTCCATAGAAGGACAAATGTTGGTACACTCTGGGTAGCTGCACTTGAATTAGTCACTGTGGGGCCTCTTCACTGTCTGTAGAAGTATATCCAAAGAAGTCCATGTTGACTGCTGACATAAATACAAGAAGTGCTTCCTAGAAGACCCTATGAAGAGACCCTACATTGCCTGAGATGTTTATATTTGCAGTGTAGACTCCTAATGGTCAGTGAAATAGAGCCTATGATTCATACCCACAGCGTAGTAGGAGTGTAGTAGGGCTCTGCAGATATACACCAGATTCTTTATAGAGATCAATTAAGTAATGCTTCAGATTTTATTATTTCAATCAGTCAGGGACACAAATTAAAAAAAAAAAAAAAAAGAAGACAGGATTTATTCAGGATTTTGTCTAGGGAACTCTCTTGTGGTCCTTCAGGTGACACTGGAAACTTTGTTAAGTCCATATTTTCCTTCTTTATTTCTGAAGTAAAGCAAACAAAATATTAACATGTCAGGACAGTTGTCAAAAAGGTCATCACAGCTTACTTTTCCAATTTAAAAGAGATTTTTGTTTCCTGTGACACTGTGTATACCACTTTCAGCTCCTAACAAGCAGGACAGCTGCTATGAATGCACTTATGATATCTGGCAGTTGTTTCCCATATTTTTGCCCTTTAACCATATCTACAACAGTGCACTTGTGAGATTCTTCATTTCACATTTCAGTTCATCTTTTCCACATCTGTATAATATGCGCAAAGTGGATGTTCAGCTAATTTCGTCATGAATCAGGTTTGCTAAAATTACCTCTTTACTTGGCCTTTTAATGATATAAAAATAAATGAATTAGGTGATTTGCACTTCCTTTTGCTATCTTAGTTTATTTAAAAGTATTGCTTCCTTGCTACTTTTTACAAACATTATTTGAGAAGGTTAGTGATAACTATGTGCACTAAATATTGAAATTCTGTCTGTTATCCATATCACTTTCTACGCAGCGATTAAAATTTTTAATTTCATAACATTATAAAAAGCTTTAAATATTTTATCTAGCTTGAATGGAAATTTAAGTCAGTCTAATGTTTTTGTTGTAAGCAGAAATGAAGCAGATTAATTCTGAGAATATTTAGCATTATTTTTCTTGATGTTGTCATTCAGAATAGGACTTATATGTAATATGAGCGGGTAAATTTAAAGATAACTGAAGTCAATCAGCAGACTGGGCATTTCAGCCTGTTTTTGTTCTGTTGAAAAATTTCCTTTCCAAGTTGTAGCAAACTACTAAAGAACGAAAGGGTTGTTTGGGGTCAGAATTTAGTAAAGTATTTGAATATTTAGAATGGTAAATTAATGAGATTTAAACAAGTCTTTAAAATTAAATTCATGTATACATGCATTACAAAGTTCACTAGAGCAGAAGGACTGAGAGAAATTATATCTTTTAGCGATAATCCATTCTTTAACTGGCTCATTCTTCCTAGTTTGTGTTTATGGAAATGTATGAATCTGATGCTTTCTTTGACTTCATTGACATGGTATAATCAACTGGAATGGTACCAGCTTGTGTGTCTAAGTCTTGAGTTCCTGAGGCTGAATTTTCTACTGAAGTCAATTGGCTAGAGATGCTGCATTGCAAAAAATGTGTTGGAATAGAGATATAACATCCTCATCATGTACTGTAGAGCAGAGAGTGAAAATAATGCTGTAGCCTTCAGAGCTATTTAATGGTCAATTATAACACTTCACAGTCAATTTTACATATTAGTAAGTGGTTTCTGCATATATATTTTTCTGTTCAGGTCAACTTCTATGTGAGGGTGAAAGCAATTTATACCCTTGGACACAGCGTCTCTCTGATTGCTCTTACAACAGGAAGTATAATTCTTTGCCTTTTCAGGTATGTATTTTTCATGAGTAAACTAACAATGATAAGGTGGTTTTAACTGTTGTCTGATTGCCCACATATTTAGAAAATGCATTGGTTTTACACCTTTCTAATTTAAACAGCTGACAATAATGTAATGCTGTCTTGATTTTTGCTAGCAATAATAATATTAAAAAGTTTCAAAGCACTTTACACATTTACAGACATTACAGCTGGTGTAAGAAAGAATAGCCATTTAGGAATGGATTACATAAAGCATTTTCTATTTCATTATTAAAATCAACAGCTTGAATTGCTCTTGAGTATTAGTAGGATGCTGGTCACAACACTGGACGAGTGGGCGGCCGTATTTTGCAGAAGCTTCTGAGTAGTCTCCAGGGTTACTGTAATCAAAGGTAATCATTAATTTGTCCAAGTGGAGTTGTAAATCACAGAATCACCTTCAAGATCATCTAGTCCAGCCATCAACCTAGCAACCTTATCAATCATCCCTAAACTGTGTCCACATGTGCCACATCCAGGCTCCTCCTGAACACTTCCAGAGACAGACTCCACCCTGGGCAATTTATTGTGAAAAGTTCAAATATCTAATCTGAATCTCCCCTGTTGCAGATTAAAGCCATTCCTCTCATCCTCTCATGGCAGAAGAGACTGAGCCCCACCTCACTGCAAACAACACATAATATGTAGAGTACAGCATGTTGTTTGCCAGAGCCTCGTTCCTCTGATGAACTATTCCTATGTCAAGTTCTGTAAGCATTTCAGTCTGACATCAGATTTTTTCAATATTTAAATAGTCATAGACTATTCAGAGCAGATAGGTAATCCATAATCATATTTGGAAAACCTCTGAAAAAGATTGAGTCACTCATGGTTATATTCTACCAGCAAATGACACAGGCATTTTCAAAATTTCTAAAACCTAACAATGCATTTAATACAGAGAATTATAGACATCTGAACGTTGCCCATCACCAGAAGTTTAAAGAAGGTTGGTTTGTTCCAGGTGAGAGTGAAAATAAATTGTAGAACACCGTATTTCTACATAACACTGACATTATAGATCTTACTATACTTCCTTTGGGGTCAGTCCTGTATAACAAAACCTTAAAAAAAAGTCAGGTTCTCTGAGATGTATTTCTTAAGGAGAAAAATATGAATCTCCATCATTTCTATAAGATGTGCTGTCATGTGCATCTAGTGTCTGTAAATGTTCCTCACACAGTAGTTTTGTATTGAGGGAATCATATCAAATTAATAAGCATGGTAGCTTTTTTTTCAGTTACAGAACAGAATTTCTATGTTATTCTGGAGCATCATACACATCCCAAATAATATCACTTTTTGTCCGCTATCTCCAAAATATTGGTTTGACAAGCTTGTATATATCCAGTATCTATTATTTCAGCTGCTGAATGGGATGAATAACTAATCATCTACATTAGTTACTCAAGAAAAATGGTTTCCTCACATTTGCAGTTTTCATGTATCTTTGAATTCCATAGGAATATATGATGCAATCTGACATAATAGTGGTATTTCAGTTTTTCTCAGAACCTATTTCAGGAAAGGACGTGCATGGCCACAGCAATCACTGGATTTTTGACAGCTTCAAGTTCAATCTGGTATTATTCAGCCTGGTTGTCTTTTGCCAAAGTGGGGGCTAGAAAGGTGGATCTGTTTTTTATTTCTTACACTCACTGTAACTATCCTTGCTTTAGTAGTTTCAGAATAGGTAATATAGTGTCTGGTAAAAATCAAAACTGGGATACTACTTGGAATTTGCCAGTGCACACTGCCAGAACATCCTGCTGCATCTTCATTCGTTCACTGCTTGCTGAAATGCCTTGGCTTCTGGCCTGTTTCTAGGTGCAGATCAAGGTGCTGGTTTTGACCACAAAAACCTCTTAGCAGTTTGCTTTCTGAGGATTTGCTGTAAAAAGGATCTTTTAAATGGGAAGGTCTTGAAGAGAATGTATTTTAAGTGAAAAGCCCTCAACTTATAGCCTGCTTCCCCTGAGCACTCATTCACTTACTTGGAATATTTAATCTTTTATTTGTTTGTCAGGCTTTCACATGGCCGATGGACCAAAGAAGAGAAGCTTTAAATCTCATTGAATAGAAAGGATAGGAGATCAAATGTTTTGAATATGTTTTTAATTGCTCCTGCATACACTCCCATCCTAGGATGAAAAAACATTACATAGCAAAATGCAGGAGTTAAATAAAAGAACAAAACCAGAAAATAACATGTGAGAGCATGTATGAAATATATCCAAGATAATAAAACTTTTATTTTCAAGAAAAATATTGGAATGAGTGCACACACAGAAGGGTATAATAATCTATGTTTATTGCCAGCTTATGTTAAAACGTGGGAGAAATAGCACTGGATCTTGTAGTCTGTGATACTATAGACAGAAGGAGTAAGAGAGAAAAAAACCAGCAAGGCAGCACTGGTAAAATGACAGAGAAGAAAAGGGTAGGCTCTTACTCAGGGTTCATAGTACTAAGAAATGTTTTCAGAGTAATAGAAGTCTGTTCAACAATTTCTGCATCATAATCTAAAACGCCTGTTTTTAAATTTCTTCTTAGAAAACTTCATTGTACTCGGAACTACATCCATCTGAACCTGTTCCTCTCTTTCATTCTAAGAGCAATCTCTGTTTTAGTCAAGGATGATATTCTCTATTCCAGCTCCAACACAGCTCACTGTCCAGAGGATCAAACCTCGTGGGTAAGAAACCTCATTTGCTACCTGGTGTAATATTGGATTGTCACTAAATTTTCCTACGACGGATTAGTGGGATTTGGGGAGACCTCCAGGCCTTAGGATGCTGGCCCCATAACCTGCGAGGTGAATGCCCTTCCCCCCGCCCCTACACGTGGCCCGGCGACCCCGCAAGGAGCACACACGGACCACCAGGGAGGGACGGACGAAAGAGGAAGTTTATTGTGGGGTTGGGGTTTATAAGGCTTTTAGGAGGGTCAAAAGGGGACCAATCACAAGGTCAGGGTCACACAGAAAAAACCATCAGGTAAAGGGTCAACAACCAATAGAAAGGGGTTAACAAGGGACCAATGAGAAACACCTCAGGACACCTTCCCAGGACACTCTGTGTGAGACAAGAGCTTCACAGGGGGTGTCGGGAAGAAGGAGACAGTGACACTGCAGAAAATACAAAAAGGCATTTTGAAAACATGTTTGAACCACAGTAAAAACTTCTGTCTCCATAATGTTTGAGCTGTTTTCCTCACCAATCCATCTCTGACAGGAGTTTTTCCATCCTGCATATGGCAAATCCATTGCCACATTTTCCTCCCTGATCCTTTTCAATATTTAGGAATACCAAGGTGTTGGTGTAGACAATTCTGTTAAAAGCAAACAGAGAAAGAAGGTTGCAGCATAAGTAGGAGACATTAACGTTTGCATGTCCATGTCATCTGCCAAGACAAATCATAACCATCTATAGTGCAGAATAAATATGGTCACTGCATTAATCAGCTGGGAGAGTTGAAGACAAACAGGAGTGCCATCAGCTGGGAGTGATTAAAGGCAGCTGGTCTGGAAGTGTTCCAGCAGCTTTATCAAGGGTGCAGGAATTGGACAGGTGTCAATGGAGGGAGAGAAATAGCTCAGGAAATTAAATATTTGCAAGAGGTGTCTTCGTTAACTCCTCTGTACTTTCAGGCTATGACAGAAGTGTTGTCATCTGCATTCTTAGCAAGCTGATATGCGTACTGCATTTTCATGCACAGGGATTAAAAAAATCTCAAGTCTTGCTGTTAAAAAACTGACCACTATATGATATTCTCCGTCCTCTGTCCCTGTTGTTTCAGTCAAGAATACCTTCTGATTTTAATATATTACAATTTAAGCTTGTGAGAAAAATATGTAAGAAGATATTTTTGTCTTGATGAAGCCATTGTGTCCCAAAATGTGAAGTGCTTAACAAGACATACATACAGCATATCAAGCTGTATGTAGAACTTCATATTCTGGGATATTTCTAATGGAGAAAAATAGGAACTGAGTTAGTAGACCCCAAGCAGGCAAAGTTGCTCTTAGATAGACTGCCAGGGGTAATCAGAAGTTCTTAGGTCCTTGAAAGATTATACGTGAGATGAATTCAAGCCTTTGGGCTGCTACTTAGTTGTTTGTGTAGGCATGTTCACAGGCACAAATATAGGCATGTATGTTACTTGGGATGCACTGAGATATCTGAGACACCACAGGGGGCTGCTGGATATGAAGAAGTATCTCTAATGAGGTCTATGCCCTTCTGACTTAGCAGCTGGGGACTGCATCTCATGTCTTAATAGATATCAACATTTAGAGAGAGGAATCAGTCACTGAATGGGTAAGTTTATCTGCTTAGGTATCAGGTGTACTTGGAATTTTAACAGAAAAAGTGGAGGTGTGTAGGGTATTTAAAAGGGAGGAGTGAGAAAAGCCGGGAGAAACTAGAGATTTTATTTGGTCCGGTTTGTTTAGTCTGCTACTTTTACCATATCATCACATTTCTCAGCACATTCCCAGCAGAAATATTTTCTTATTCAATTCTCACATCCCAGATTCCTGCTGGGAAGTGCCAAAGTAGCAGCAGCCAGCACCGGGGAACATCAGCAGCACAGACATCTGAGAATTAATTCTGAAAAGCAACACACAGATTATAAGTATCATTTTATGATACAAGCCTACATGTTTTGTTAATTAAGAAACACTAAAGCATTTTCTAAAGGGAGAACATAATTTTTAAAAGTCCAGTCAACTTTTTCTTCTCAGTCTATTTAGAGTATTCATCACGTAAAGTTATATTTTTCACTCAATTTCCCATTTAGCCTTGAAAAATTCATAAAGCAGTTTCTTTGTTAATTTTTACTGTGTTGAGAAGCCAGCTGGGATTAGAATATATTTATTAGCCTCCAAATAGATGATCATTTAATCTAATAGCCATTCATTTACAAACTGTTGCAAATATATGCATTTATTTATAACCAACATATTTTTCAATATTTATTCTGTGAAGTTTTCAACATTTCTGAGCGAATTTGCAATGAGAGTCTTCTAAATATTTATTTAATAATTAATTTTCTTTCTATATATATAGTAACATTTACTATGTCCCAATTTGATTAACTGAAGAAAAAAAATTTCTACTGGACCTGGGTTACTAATATTACAAAAAGAGCTAAGATCTACAGGCTATATTAATAACAGAATAATACAGCATCTTTCCTGCAACAAATTTGATCCCTATTCTCATATTTCAGGTGGGCTGCAAGGCAATTTTGGTATTTTTTCAGTATGGTGTTATGGCAAACTTTTACTGGCTCTTAGTTGAAGGACTTTACCTCCACATCCTCCTTGTGCTAATATTCTCCCCCAACAGACACTTCACAATCTACCTGCTGATAGGATGGGGTAAGAATTTAAATATCATCCAATAATGTTTTTTTTTTTGCTGTATGTATGTATTAGTCAGGGTCAATATTTCATACTAAGGTAGTCCTGCTCTTTCTCCTGGGTGACTCCTCAGACTCCCAAGTTCCTCAGTTCAGCTCCAGCACAGGTTACAGCCGCTGTACCACGGGAGAGAGCAGGAGCATAACTGCTGGCTTTCTCCCTGGCACAGCTCTGACCTGTGCCAATCTGCACCATGCCCCAGGGGTTGTTCAGGATATAGGATGGTGCAAGGACTGCCACCAGAAAACACGTGGTTCAGCTGTCCTCGTTTAGGAGGAAAAACAACATTTAGCTGCAAAGCTGTGAGCTACATTACACTATTTGCCTTTTTGGAAAGCTCAAAGATATTGTTCATCTGGTTTTAAATACTTTCCCTAAAAGAAAGTGCAATGATATTTATATGGAGCACTTTAAAGCTTCCAGTAATAGGTGGTTATAAAACATTTAGGTGTTGCTGGGAAATGGGGATAAACCAGTGTGTGGACAAGGTTCCTTATGAAATGATTTATACTTCGATTTTATACTGCAGTCCTTGGAAGTGCATTGGTAATGCATAACTTGTATCTGTCACCCTGTAAGTTGAAAGATTGCAAGAAACCTAAGAAAAGCATGGGTTTTGCGTATTAGTCATTATGGCTGCATTTTGTAAGAAATAAATCCACTTCCCTGCAGCCTTTGTTTGTAACATGTTGCTGACATCATGTAGCTCGTCAGATGTGCCTCTCCCTCCATTCAATGAACTGTTTATATATGCTGTGTCTCTGGGGAATAATTGATTACTAGCAGGCTAAACTTTTTTTTTTTGTGAACTTATATTTTTGTGATCGTGCTCTTTGGCATTTTTCAGGAATTCCTACCATATTCATTATTACATGGACAGTGACTCGGATCATTTTAGAGGACACTGGGTAAGTGTGTGTGGGAGAAAAAGCTTAAAGCCTCCATCTGTGCCAGTACAATCCTTGCCTTGGATACAGTGGTGTTCACACAAAGGTGGTTTGCTCTTCTGAAGGGGATGAGCACAGAACTGATATTTCAGATGGCAATAAAGGGACAGGTGTTTGGAGCTCTTCAGCATGGGTTTATGTTTGCTGTTTATTTGAGAAACTCAAAGGGCAGAGAGGGCAGAGATAAGTTATGACTAATGTTACCCCTTGACACCCACATTTAAAGCTATATGCTTAGGAAATCAAAGCAGTAATATTTAAAATGGCAGTGGGGACACAGGAAGTGAAGTGATGTGATGTAAACTTATGTAAGATGCACACAATCAGGTAAAAGTGTAGCTGACCAGAGCTAGGCCTGGCTCCTGGCATGGAAAGGGGAACTGAGATAAGAATTTTGTAGGAATATCAGACTGGATGCTCGGGCTGGCTCCAGGGAATTGGAGAGCAATCCTAGCTGATGAGACAAACAGTTTTCACAGTCATGTTTTGCCAGACTAACTAATATTTTGCAACTGATTCTGTAATTAAACTGAAAAATCATGTCCTACCTAATTTTAAGCCTCTCTTTGTAAGACCTCTAACATGTAAACCAAAGGCAAACTTCTTTTTCCTTTGTCATTGTGATTACAGAGGAACTCTGAAGGGTAATAAATCTTTAATATGACTAACCTTTCAGAGCTGTGTGACCATTTGGATCAAAAGTGCTGAGCCCACAGTGAAAATTAAATATACAGTTTTTCAGATGAAGCTTCAGGTTCAGTTTCACATTTTCCTGAAGCAGTTCTAGCCGTCTGTAACCTAAATATCCCCCAAGAAATGATGTCATCTCAGTTGGATCTGTCACTTTCTTTAGATCTTCCTGCTACCCAGAAACCACTGTTAAGTGCATATTGGGGAAGTGTCCTTACACAAAGTGAAACTGAGCTTGGTGTCCTCAAAGGCCAATGTCCCCCACAATGTCTAATGGTACAGCTTAGAGTGCCTGAGGTTTTAACTGATTTCACAGAACCATAGAATGGTTTGGGTTGGAAGGGACCTTCAAGATCCTCTAGTTTCAACTCCCCCTGCCTTGGGCCCACTAGACCAGGTTACATCCAGTCTGGCCTTAACACTTCCAGTGATGGGGCATCCACAGTTTCTCTGAGCAACCTGTTCCAGTGCCTTGATAGCTCAGAGTAATGCACCTTGAGTATTGTGTCCAGTTCTGGGCCCATCGCTTCAAGAAAGACATTGAGGTGACAGAGTTTGTCCAGAGCAGGGTAATGAAGCTGGTGAAGGTTCCAGAGAGTAAGTCCTATGAGGAGTGTTTGAGGGAGCTGGGGGTGTTTAGTCTGGAGGAAAGGAGGCTCAGGAGAGACCTTATCACTCTCTACAACTCCCTGGAAGGAGTTTGTAGCCAGTTGGGAGTCAGTCTCCCCTCCCAGGTAACAAGCAACAGGACAAGAGAACACAGTCTCAAGCTGCATCAGGGGAGGTTCAGATTAGACATGAGGAAGAATTTCGTCATGGAAAGGGTTGTCAAGTGTTGGAATGAACTGCCCAGGGAGGTGGTAGAGTCACCATCCCTGGAGGTGTCCAAGAAATGACTGGATGTGGCACTTAGTGCCATGGTCTAGTTGACAACATGATGATCCGTCAAAGGTTGGACTTGATGATCTTGGAGGTCTTTTCCAGCGTAAACAACTCTGCAATTCTGTGAGTAAAGGATTTCTTCCTAACGTCTAAATCTCTCCTCTTTTAGTTTAAAACCATTCCCCCTTATCCTATCACTACATATCTGGTCAAAATCGCTCTCCCTGGTCCCTCTCCCTGTCTTTTATAAGCCCCCTTTAAGTTCTGAAAACACACGAGATCTCTCTGGAGCCTTTTATTCTCTGGGCTGAACAGTCCCCAGCTCTCTCAGCCTGCCTTTGTAGGAGAGGTACTTCAGCCCTCTGAACATCTTCATGGCCTCCTCTGGACCACTTCTAACAGGTCCACATCTTTCTTAGGCTGAGGACTCCACACCTGGTTGCAGTGTTTCAAGTGGAGGAATGGAGTATTCATAATAAAACAAGAAACAAACTTAAAAGCAGGGAGTTATTGAATGCCAAATTCTAGGCTAGAACAGGCATTATTTTAGTGTGCTTTGACTCGCATATAAAAAACAATTTTCCTCATAGGTCTTGCTTGCCAGATGATATTAATGTCAACATCTTTTTCACTCTTTTTTTTTTGTAGTTGCTGGGATACAAATGAGCATGGTGGTCCCTGGTGGGTTATACGAATACCAATTTTAATTTCTATTATAGTAAGTAAACTTTGAAGCATGAATTATAGATCTGTTCAGCATTCTGCAGTGCATATAGCCATTATTCTTTACTGCTAGTTACAGATAGGCAAGAATTCTGTTTTAATGAAAAGAAATTGTGCTGTAGGAGAAATGTTAAACAGATGCCAAGGCCATTAAAATTTGTTGCCTTTAAAATTTATCTGCCTTCTATTAAATGAGCAGTTGCTTTTATTTGTATGTTGTTCTTTCTTTAACATTTCTCCTGTTTATGAGCCTGGAGGAAGCAAAAATCTAATTATACTTTTCAATGAATTGCAGATTTGATTTTGTGTGTAGATGGATAGACTTGCAATTGAGAATCTGATATTATTGCAGTCATAAAAAACCATGACTGTGTATATCTTTCTTTAATTGGTAACCTACTGATATATATATACTGAACATGAAGTATTTGCAAAATAATACCATTTGAGAATATTTCACAGGACTTTTCCTGTGTGGAGCTCATTAGAATTACTGGGGTAGTATAATAATATTCCTATTCAGTTTAATGATTGTGTAATTAACTTTGGGCATAAATGAATACACGTCCATTTCTGAAAACAGTCAGAATGCAAATTGATATATTTTTAGGTACACTTGCCTCATTTTTAACATTGTAGGCAGTAAAATTGGGGCTTTATTAGATCACACAAGATTTCAGAAGTTCACATTACTCTTGGGCTTGTCTTTCAACCTGTGCCTGCTAAAAATCCTTTTGAGAGAACTTCCTATCATCTTCATCAGAGTGGATTCTGCAGTTTAAAGAGAAAGCACAGTAGGCATATGTGTGAAATAACATAAGGTAAGGATTCACAGAAGAAGTATTTTATGTTATGAAGAAATGGATGTTCTACAGCATGAAAAGAATACCTGTACCACAAAGGAGCCAGAGAATTGGGACTGATCCAGAGTGAAGAAAATATGCTGAAAGATAAAAGCAAAACAAACCACCTGGTGTTTACAGAAAGATGAAAGTCTGTTCTCTGGATGCTCATTTTAAAGAACTATCTGGTAAAGAGCTGAGACTTTGTGTGCCAGAAAGCAATGTTTTCCAAAGGAGTCCTAGACCTGGAAACGGAAGTTACGCCGGGGCACATTGGCAGGCCTGAATTGAAGATGGATCTTAGCAAAGACTGGGGAATGAGCCGGGAATTAAGAGAATGGGGTACTGGTCAGTCAGATAAAGTCTGATCTATCCAACAGTATTGTGAGAGCAAGTTCTGGTACCATTTTGCAAAGTGGCAATGGCTCCAGTTAATTCAGTGTATCAGAAACCTTCCCTGATATCTCCTCATGACAATTTTGGCTTCAGAATGGTTTGGCAGACTTTCATGCTTCATGCTGTACCCACTTCAGAGTTATTAGCTGGGGGTGACTGTTCCAAATTAATGTGCTCTTACCCATATTCTCCATTCAGCAAATGCTGCCACAGCTTCCTTCTCCATAGTTCCATTTCCATAAACTGCTCTCATTTGGGAAGGAGTGATGTTCATGTGGAAACAGTACTTCTGTCCCATCAAAGTAACTAAGAAATGTTTTTCTTATTATCTCACATTGCAGGTAGTGTAAGGGATTAAATATAAAGAAAGAAGCAAGAAGAAGCCAGTTTAAATGATACATGCTCAGACAATTTGTTTAAGCTCAAAAACTTATTGTCAGAAGTAGAACAGAGTATGAGCAGCATCTTGCTGTTACTCCACTAAAGAGCCATCATTTGTCTGTCTTGTAGTTTTTCTACATTCACATTATTTTCTCATGTTCCTGTTCTTAGATCTTCATTGAACAGTATCCATAGTCTATGTTATTTAAAGGCATTATGCTCAGATGATTTTATGGGACTGAAAAGTTACAACACTAAAAGTAAAATTCTTGGGCATTATTTGTTTCGTATTTTGTTGAAAAATACTATTCTAAATCATACACATGCTTCAAAGGATTTTAAAAAATAATTAATTCAATGAAATCCTAGAGAAATTAATTCGGTCCACTGGACTAAGGCAGTGGAAGTTGCCCCCTTTAGATCTTGATATCCAGTTTCAGTTAGCTGGATTTGCAGTCTCAGTAGTGCCAAGGACTGTTACAGTCTCCAAACAAGAATGTAAGTTTTTCATTAATACAAAATTGTGCTTACAGATAGCAAAGTTTGTGTTTGAAAAGAAGACTTGAACGTAATATATAAATGTCAGTCAAGAATGTGAGTCACCTGAGCGTAGTTCTGCAGTTGATGTGATGCCTCAGAAACCAAGGGGATGACAATTTATTCTGTTACACTAGAAAATAGGGATGCTTGTGAAGAACAAGAA
Source organism: Lepidothrix coronata (assembly GCF_001604755.1). Lineage (NCBI taxonomy): Eukaryota > Metazoa > Chordata > Aves > Passeriformes > Pipridae > Lepidothrix > Lepidothrix coronata. Next base: position 2,022,383 of record NW_016690254.1, on the reverse strand, counting down.
ATTATTCTGTCATTCCCCTTGTAAATACAGAATAAAGATTTTTTTTTCTTCTCTTATTTTGTGGCTAACGAGTGTATAATAAAATGAAAGCTCTCTCCTTGTCCACTTACATAGGCTCCTGTGCATATGACAAGGTATATATACCTTGGTGTGTATACTGATGCATTAAGTCTGCAGATACAATCTGCAATAACAGGCTTCTGCCTGTTACCTTTACGGGAGTCTTGCATCAAAGAAACCTTCTAAGTAATCATGTGCCTGAAAAACATATGTTAAGTTCAGCAAAAGCCTGTATTTTCTAATATTTATTTCTTATTCTTCTTAAAAAGAACCCCTATATATAATTTTCACCCCTGTCAGTTCCTGTCACTTCCCTTCACCTGTCATTTCAAACAAAATGTTAAGTACAGAGGGAAAAATATTGTTTTGATTATGGTTTATTTATTAACATCCTAAATTGTACAGGTTGTGCCAGAAAAGACACAGAAATTCATTGAACTTGAAAAGCTTACAGTCAAATTGTTAGGACTGGAAAAAGAAGAGTTTCACTGATATATCGAGATAGAGATTTATAGCAGTGGGACAGGCACTGTCTGCTTGCATATCCCATCTCTAGGTTTTGGGCTTTGGGATGGATTTAGTTTAAAATAATAAAATTTTCATTTTCACAGTGATAGAAATTTTTCTCTAGATTAATTTATTCTAAGATGTGTGCATTTGATGCAGCTGTTTACACAGCTGTACCTGTAGTTTTCAGTGCATTTTGTTGCTGTGAAGGTGTGAATCCAAGTGTTCCCTCACTTTAGTATGGACATGCTATATTAGAGTGAGGTTTTCTTGACTGCACCAAACAACCCAGCACCAGAAGGGCTGATGATCACAAGATACCAAAAGCCCAGGCTGTAGAAATAATGGCAATGACACTTAGGATCTACTGAGTTTTATACTTCGATTTTCTAGACTGATCATTGTCTGGTCCTAATGTTTGTGGGTTTTTTGAAATAAAATATTCAATAAAATATGAAATAAAATAATTTTACTGTTCTGCCTTAGAGGGCTGTCATGAGAATTGGACTGCAAGGATTCAGTTGAGGGTTGGACTACATGATCTCCAGAGTTCCCTTCCAACCCTGACTATTCTGTCGTTCCTTCAGTCATAATGTCTGCATCAATATCTAAGACAGATACTCGTGAGAGGCCCTTTTTGTGCTTGATTGGAGTAGATAGATCAGCTGTGGAACAATCTTCTCTTCCCCTAATTCAGACAGAAAATACTGAAAGTCAAGGTGAGGAGCAAGAGAGGTTCCAAACTCTCTCTGGGGTTCCAGTTGTGAATCCACGTGACAGTTTAGGACAGTGCTTGACTGCAGCAAATCATATTCAGTGTCCCATCCTGCTAGGAAACTTGTATTCATCTACGCTTTTGGAAGGAGGGTATTTCTGAGAACTGGGGCTTTCAGAGACTTTTGCCAGCCAGCCCAGAACTGGTGGGCATGCAGAGGTGCTCTCACATGACAAACCTAGTGCAGCCCAAAACAGACAATGGGTTTGACAATGCAGAGCTTGATGTGTTCTGGTGGGAGTTCCACAACTTACTACTTAGTTGACTTGTCTGACTTGATAAACATTTTTTTGTGCTGCATTATTGAGTGGAGAAGTCAGAAATAGCCATTATATTTGTTTTCTTTGCAGGTGAATTTTATACTTTTCATTAGTATTATAAGAATCTTACTGCAGAAGTTAAGATCTCCAGATGTTGGAGGAAATGACCAATCACAGTACAAGTGAGTCATATTTTTAGATATTATAAACAGAAACCAAATGATCTCTATAAGGTTTCATCTACTGAAATATTCTAACAATTGCTGTGATACTGTAATTACATTTAATTCAGAACTACTTTTAGATATGGTTTAAGAAAGGTTATCACTGTGTTGAAATATAGAATATAATATTTGCCAAACAATAAATTGAATAAAAAATATTCACTTTCATAAAGACCAACAAGCTTGATTTTGAGTTTAATCCATGAATGAAAAGGCTGATAAAATATATGGAGAGTATTATCTTTCTTTTGATGTATAAATATTTCATTTTGACATAACAAAAGTTTCAAGTTTGAAACATTTTGCTTCAACCTCCTTAAAATTTTTTTTTAATTTTTTCATTTCTAAAATACTTTTTTGTAATTCTTACATATATTTTAAGAGCTGAAAAGAAGTTACATTGTTCACAGAAAGTTAGAAGCTAAGTATAAGGTTTGATTTAAAATACCAGCTTTATTTTCTATAGGAAAACAGTTGTGTCTGATTTAGATCAACTTCCTTTGTGTTTAGACTTTCTTCTTTTGTGTTTTGGTTTGGACATCAAATGCTAATGTCTCATCTTTCCGCAGCTTTAGAATCAGGGAATGTTGGCAGCAATTCAAATACATTGCTAAAATTGATTTTGATTTTTATTATATTGCTGTATCAGTTATTGTTGTTTATTATAATATCTGCTGGATACTACAATCCACAACCAAGGGTCTGTGGTAGTAGGTCTTATTTTAAAGCCCAGATATAGACACTGAGTTTGAGACTTCAGGGTGTCAATATGATACTTCAATGACAAAACCTAACATGAACACTGAAAATTCAAAACCATGAAAGTGGCCTTTGAAAATGTGTTCCTGGATAACACCTTTTCTTTATTTAAAAAATACAGAATTCCTGTCCTAAAAGCTGATAAAACATAGTGTGCTGAAGTAAAGAATAACTTTAAAGCCAAGAGAAGTAGACCCTTATGTCTTTTGTAAAGAATGTGGCACGTTTTATGCAAAAAATGAATACCTGATGGGCCACAGAAAAATCAACGTGACTAAACTGACTTTCAGTTCCATAATTTTCCACAGTTTTCTATAGCATTTTATAATATGAAATGTTCTCACTAATAACAACCTTGTCCTTTATTATTCAGTCCTGTGAATTCTTTGCTGTTAGCATTTGATTGCCTTTTTCTAAAATGCAGAGAAGAATAAGGCTATTTTTTCTGCCCCTTTCCTTCACTAAAATGTAAGTGCAGTGTAGAGAAAGAAACATCAGTTAGACAAAAATCATTACAACAACAATGGAGTGAAATATGAATCTAAAATGTATACCACTCATTCAAGTCACCATTTTTCTTCCCTTCTTCTGAACCTGCTTGTACATGGTTCCATCCTTTTTGTTGCTCACTTTACTTTTGCAGTGGATAAGGTTAAATTCAAATAAAATCGGTTTTCCATTTAACTTGGGAAACCAAGAAATTTGCTGCCAGTGTCATTTCCTCCAGCTGTAAATTAATTTCTTCTGCTGAGGAAATCCTATTTGTCCCACTTACTGGTAGCATCTTTAGATGTGAGGGTTTTACTATTCTTGAGAAACTTTGCTGTCAGAACTGATTATTTACACATAAACAGATGCAGCCTCTGGGACATTATGAACAAAGGAAGGCTATGAAGACTGACACAGAAAAAATAAAACTACTTGAAATACCTTGAATTTTCTGTTAAAATACGTGAATTCACAACAGCAGCCTTTCAATGTTGAATCAAGTTATATTAACCAAGACAGTGATGAATTATAGAACTCAACATCGTAACTTCTTGAATTTTATCTGATACCAGACATCCATAATCATGCATGACTGGCCCTGTATAATATATAAAACTGATGTTATTAGAGTGAAGTAAGTGACAGACAAGATATAATTAGCAATTCATCATTTCAGTAGTTTCACAGGCAGTTTGTCAGAGCTGCTCCGCTTAGTAATTTAAAGTTCTCCTTCCTTAACTTCCATAGTGTCTTCTGCTAAAATGTGTTATGTAATTGACAACACTGAAAATTAGTTAATGGTATATGCTGAAAACCACCAGTAAATCTATGAAATTTTAGTACTTGGGGATAAATCTGAAGTTACTCATGAAAATCTCACAGCTGAGATTATTCTGGATTACATCTCCTAGGTATTATTTGCATGCTGTGTATGTGCAATGTACAAACTTACCATGAAGCTTCACATTTAAAAAAAAATTAACAGCAACTAGTTTCAAAAGAGAGATATCACCTTCCATACATGAGGATCTGTCAGTATGACTTTGCAAGAAGGCATCATTCCTTTCAACTCTGAACTTTTCATGCCAAGTAAAAAATATCTCAAGAGGTTTGATATCAGCTCGTAACACTTTGTTGAACGTGGTCTTGTGGAATAATGCAGTAAATCCCACACCCAAAATCCATGCCATGGAACCAGGCTGGGAGGTGGCTGTTAGTCAACCACAGCAGAGGATGGGTCCTACACCCCACTGCTATACAGGGGGCACCTGGAAAAGGGACTTATGGGTTAGAGAGGCCCTGCAGCCTTTCAGCAGCTTTTGGAAGAGTGCAAGGTCAGCAAGATCAAGTATATTATGGAATTTGGCACGTCAGTTTGGGAGGTGACTGTGGGACTAATCTCGTAGCATACCTGAAAGGAAAACAATTTGTAATAAATTACTCTTACTGTTTATAAATCTGAAGTCTTACGAGATGTATGTAAACTGCATTGCATCATATTCTTATCCCAGTAAAACAAGAGCTTACCATTAAATTTCAACTTTTTCTCTTTTATTTGCCCAGGAGACTTGCAAAATCCACATTGTTGCTTATTCCGTTATTTGGAGTTCACTACACAGTGTTTGCTCTATTTCCTGACCGCAGTTCCAATAATTATAAAATAATCTTTGAGTTGTGTTTGGGATCTTTTCAGGTAAATTTTACGGTTTTTATTCAAAAGAAGTTTTATCGCCCTAGGTTTGTGCTGCCTACTAACTAAGAAATATTGTCTCTTTCCAGGGGTTGATTGTTGCAGTCCTGTATTGTTTTTTGAACAGTGAAGTAAGTCTCACCTTTCCTACTGAGAACATTAAATATTGTTTTCAGTAAATGTATAAGTGCCCCTATAATTCCACTCTGATACATGAAGCTGTTTTAGATGTTTGCATTCCTATTTATGGAATCTATATGTGACAGTTTCTATGCAACAGGAGAAATCAGTGTATTTGGGTGAAAAGTTTTAAGAGCTATTTAAAATCTAATTCCTTGCAAACTGAGGTCTTGGTGTTATCTGTTATTTAACGTGATCTAGTCTGGCTCTGTTAGAAGCAGTGTGGACTGTGCAAGTGAGGTGCAACAAGTGTAGAAATTTACCCAAGACTTGAAACACCACTTAGTATTTAGGGGTAATCTCCTGGCAGTATCTAACCCCCAAAACAGCAGCAGATTTTTCAGAAGTGCTAAGCATGTGGCAGCTTTCCTAATCTCAACTGAAAAAGATGAAAGGATTTCCTTTTGATGTCAGCCACCATGCAGTACCTGACAGGAGGAATCTGTCTGAAGAAGACACCTGCCTGCACAGGGAATTGTCATTCAGCTCTCCTGAGTGCTATTCTAATCTTTCATATTCATGAGATGCCCGATTTTTGGGCTAATCATTTGATTCTATGCTTTAAGTACATGTGATTAATAGCTAGATACCAAAAGCTAATGTTGCAGCACAAGTGATACAAAACTGATTTTTAAAGTGGCCTTGGGGCATCCCCTCACAGTGTAGACACAGCCTTTGCTTCAGTTCTGTAATCTTTGTAAAAAGTGGTTTTATACTCCAGAGGGAAGGGATGCCATCCAGAGGGACCATGACAGGCATGTGGAATGGGCCCATGGGAACCTCATGAAGTTCAACGGGGATAAGTGCAAGGCCCTGCACCTGGGTCAGTGCAGTGCTGACTGGGGGATGAAGGGATTGAGAGCAGTCCGGACTTGGGGATACTGGAGGGGGTGAAAACTGGGACATGAGCTGGCAATGTGCATTTGCAGCCCAGAAACCCAGTTATATTCTGCGTCAAAAGAGGCATGTTCAGTAGGTTGGGAGAGGTGATTTTCATCAGTACAAAGAAGACATGGACCTGCTGGAGTGAGTCCAGAGGATGGCCTGAAAAATCTTCAGTAGGCTGGAATACCTCTCCTATGAAGGCAGGCTGAGGGAGCAGGGATTGTTCAGCCTGGAGAAGAGAAGACTCTGGGGAGACTTTATAGGAGCCTTCCAGCCTTATAATAACCTACAGGGGTTATTATTATGAAGAGGGTGAAAGACTTTTTAGCAGGGTCTGTAGTGACAGGACAAGGGGTAACAATTCTAAACTGAAATGTAGTGGATTTAGATTGCATGTAAGGAAGAAATCTTTTCCCTGAGGGTGGTGGAGACACTGTAACAGGGATGTCCCATCACTGGAAGTGTTCAAGGCCAATTTGGATGGGACTTGGAGCAATCTGGTCTAGTGAAAGGTTCCCCTGCCCATGGCAGGGGTTTGGAACAAGATGAACTTTAAGGTCCCTTCCAACCCAAACCATTCAACGATTCTACTCCTAGAGGTCCCCATTTGACTGCCAGTACATGGGTTCCTCACATGAAGAACGTTTTCAGCTCACATTGTGCATTTTCTTTTTGACACAGGTGCAGGGGGAGCTGAAAAGAAAATGGCGTAGTTTGTGTTGGAAGCAGACAGCAGGAAGGGATTACAGGCTCCACAGCTCTTCGATTTCTCGAAATGGATCAGAAAGTGTTTCTCAGCTCCACCGGAATTCAAGGGCTCACTCGTTTATGCAGACAGAGACCACCATGATATAAATGAGCTAGGTCCCTCAAAACGTGAAAAACTGTGGAATATATCATTCATTATGCAGCTTGATGTGATATTTTATAATATGTACAGTTTAGTGCTTTGCTTTTCTACATGTTGGTATTTGGGAAATTGGTTTGTGCTGACGACCGTTTCTCTGTTAATAACAGAGAAACCTGCCCCATGGATGCTTTCTGTTTTGTTTAAATGGTGTTCACATTAATTCTGGTGTTCTCTTGCAGTTTACTAGCCATAAGAATTCAGCAGCTCATTTTCCATAATGATCCCTTTACCCTCCAGTGTGGCTCCAAGATTGATGCATGGTATCCTGCTCAATGCAGACTGCTTTGGCACATGTTGTAAGGGTTAAGATGGGAAGCAAGAAAATTTCTTATACTTTGTTTATACTTAAGGAAACATTTATTTCCTTAAGGATAAGGAAATTCTTTTCTGAGTATGGAAAATACAATAAAAATAAAGAAATCTAAGGCTATAATTAACCACAGTGGGAGTCCAGGGTGCTAATCCAGGAAATCATGAACATTATTTATACAGAGAGTAAAAGGTAGTACTTCTTGGTTAATTGTATAAATTTCAAAGATTACTTTCTACAGAAATTGATTCTAATCCTGTTGTTACTTTCAAAAGTGCCTAGTTTTAAGTTTAGGTGCAGAAAGTAGGGCTACATTTACAATCCAACAGAAAAGACTATTATAAAAGTTTTGATTAAAACTTCAGCATTTTCCAGTAGTGATGTTCCAATCACCAGTTGTTCTCTTCTGTTCAAAATGAGAGGTTTTTGTTAATCTTTCATTAAGTAATTTTCTAAAGAGGTGTTTTATTGCTCAAGCAGCCTCACATAGGAATAACAGCCTTGGATTAATTAACCATTTCAATTAACCATTAAAAATACCATTTTTATGTAGTATTTTCATTAAAATATGTCTCTAGAACTACATACTTGGCAGCTAAAACAAAGAATATTGCAATGAAGTTACAACTCCCATTTAAAGAATAAAGTAAATTCTTTTAGTTTTATTTAATTCTGTATCTATCTGAGATGATTTAAAATTTAGTCCTAACAGTGATTCTAGAAAAAAAAAAAAATTGGGCAGAATCCCTAAAAATTACCATAAAAGGCATAAAGAAGGAATTCTTAACAATGCCAAGGCTCTCATGCAACCACATTTTTTAAAAAAAGAGATAGAACTCACAGAGTTTTACAAAAATACACAGAACATTTGCACTCTTTAAAAGAAACAATCCAAATGATGTTTACTTCCCTTGTTACTTTTAACCATGTCCACTATTCATAACATGTGGGAATAACACATATTGGCATTAGTGCCTCCATAAAGGCAATTGCCCTTTTATTTCAGACAACAGATTGTATAGAGCTGGCAGACTTTAAGGTCTTGTCAGATAAAGGCAAGAACAGCATCAAGGGCAAGTCTTGGCAGGCATACACGTACATTTTTGAAAATATTACCAGTATTGGGAATATTGTCAGCAGCTGTCAAAGTGTCCCCACAAATCTGATTTAATCTAGCTATTTATCAGTCAAACACAATTTATTTTCACGGGATTACCCCAGAGAGATACAAAGTTTTGTCAGACCAAAGGATAGAAAAGGCCTCATGGTTCTCACGGGTTCTGAAGAACAGGTAATGTGGTAAATGTTACATGACACCAGTCTTTACCCAGTAGGTATCATTTGAGTTAAACAATAACCACTTCATGAATTGCTACTTTGCCAAACTTGACTTTAAAGAAGCTATTGATAACCTCCAGTCATTCAGAGTGTTTTCTGCTGTCAATTGGTGAAGTAGCTATGAGATTCTAGATGGAAATGGTCTGTACAAAGGCAGTCCCATGGAGGTCTAAAGGTACACCCCTACATATATATTTAAACTAAATATATTCCCAAAGGCTTTAGATTCAGAAACCATTGTTAAAATTTAGTAATTTTCCTGGATCTCTGAACAACCTTACAACAAAGGTTGTAAGGTTGTTAATATATTTGCAAATATATTAAGAACCATTGGAGCTTTAGGAGTTGCTTCCATACCTAAATTAAACGTACCTGTGCACTTTAGGCTTCTTCTGAAGTGGCATTGTGACTGCTCAGTTCCCTGAGGTGTGATGTGCAGGATGATCTTTTTTTCCCCAGATTTCAAGGGTAGAAAGGCACATGTGACAAGCATTAAAGCATGCTCACCTTTTTTCTCAAATGAGGTTATATGAATGAATTGACACACAGACAGAATGATGGTGCAGAAACAGGGGTTTCAAGCAATCATTTCCATCAGTCTGTTCTGCATGATGCATCACCAATTATACATGTTTATAATACATTGTATCCTAGAGAAACCCATCTTTGTTCTAATTAGATGAGCATGGAGAAAATCTGCATTTTAATTATTTCTGGATTATAAAACAGAAGAGCCTTAATAAGAAAACCCATTTTAAGTTGCAGGAAAACGGCATTGTGTCCTTTAACAGGTTGCAGATGCATTTGGACTTGATTCCACTTTTCATGTAGGATGTAGTGCCATATGAGACAAGTTGCACCAGTGGGAGAACAGAGATGGTATCACTAAGTTTGTAAAGGACTATGTGGATGTGCAAAGAATGTCACACAGGGGAGAGAGGTGCTGCATACATTTTTCTTTCACACAGGGGAAAAGTACAGAACTTCGTAAAACCTCATCCCTCTATTGATAATCTCAATACAGAAAGGATGCTTTCTGAGAGACAGTTTAACTTCTTAGTGCTTTGTGGAAGCATTATCATGGCACTAAAGGTCCAGAGGCCACTGTGCTTGCTTGCTTTTACTCCCCAAAAATTTCTGATTTCCAAACAATTTTATGCAAAGTTACAGCATCAACCCTCTCATCACCTGTTTGACTTCCAGCTGCCTTTTCATGTAGAGATACACATCATATTGAAATGTATGTAAAAGGTGGAGAACAGTTCGAGAAATCTGGAACTTGATTTTACTTGTATTTTACATCTTTACAACACCCAGAACAAGATAGCTTCTCACGGCTTTGTCTTTCACTGCATTTTGCGCAGGAGTATGGAAGTAAACATTTTTGCTATGGTGACTCTTAAGAGTCAAAAGAACAATGCAAGGAAACATCATTTGGCCTTCTGTCATCCTCAAATCTAGATCTTGCTCATTCCCAGCAGCATGAGGGGAGGAAGTAGAGGCTGCAAACAAGCATAACCTTTCTCTGCACATCCTTGTCACGTAGTTTTCCTTCCTTTCTTTATTCCTTTACTGCCTTTCTCCCTTTAGTTGCATCAGGGTCCAAGCTGAGTTGTGAAGTCTTCAGAGCAGGGAACCTGGTTTTTTTTATCCCCATTGAAAAGCCAGTAGCACACCTTGTAGTTACTGAACAAGAATGATAATACAGTTCACTCTCTGGTACTGTGGTTAATTGTACTTTACCTTCCTTGGAGGCACCGCTCATTACGAGTGATTTCTGTCAGCATTAACTGCTGCTGGTGCCTGAGGAGCACAGCAACAGTTTGCTTTCTAGTTACTAACCATGATTAAATCTAAATATATAGCACACACTGAGTTAAATTTTCCTCTGCTGAGTATATTTCAGCCAGGTACTCCATAAATGTGGGGGAAATTCATCTGCCATGGTTTCGTTATCTAAAAGCTGGATATCTGTCTCTGAGTTAAAGATTCCTTTTAAGTGCCTTCCATAGTCATCTTAGGGAAATAGGCACTAGTTGAAGATTATTCATTCCATGTTCAGCTGGGTATCTAAGGTGGGTAAGCTGAATCACCTTTTTTTCTGTATTCACTGTAAAATGAGCCCAGGGCATCTGGCTAGTAATTAAATTAATCACTCTACTTCTACAATGAGGCAAGATGAATCTCTCCAGAAGAGAGTATTCAGTTATCTGGGTAATAGTGCCCTCCTCTGAGAAGTGTGCAGTGTAATTCAAAATTTCAGGGAATGGAAGATCCCACCAGCAATGCTGGTTTTCATGAAATTTTAAGAATTTGACATGTATTTAAGGAAGTGCTCTGTGCTGGAGTGCATGAGAACCCAACAGACTGCCCCTGAAGGGCATGGTGATGGGTGCTGGGGCAGCCAGCTGAAGAACTACCCAGTTTAAGCATATATTGGGACTGTACTGTAGCAGCAATAGCTAAATGCTGGCAAATACCATTACAAAAAGCTTTCTATGGAGGCAGCCTACCCCCTTCAGAAGCATCTGCTTCATGTCTTGATTCGGCCCAGACAGCTTTCCTTTGCCTTTAACCTGATGAAAGGGAAAACAACAGACACAGACCCTCAGCAAACCAGAGACTGTCTGGGACAGATTTATGAAATAAGGCATTGGCAGGTGCACGTGTCACACACTCTATGGGTAATGACTGAGATGAATCATCTGCATCATTTGCCTCCTATTTTTGTAAGTTCTAAAAAACATCTTCTGTTGGCTGTGAATTTACCCAGTTCAGCTAAGCAATCAGACACAAAGTCCAAATTCACTATACACAGATTTTTTTCAGACATCCCTAATGAAAAAGCAAGGACTAAATATGTCTGATAAAAAGGAAGAACCAGCAAGTAACCCGCAGAGAAATCTGCTATGTGTAAAAGGGTTATTGTCCAAGCAGTTACTGTCCATGCATAGTCAGACAGGAAATACTTTTACTAACAAAAGTACCTTCATGTTGCCGTGAGTGCCTATATAAACCATGGACTGTCAGTGCTACCCTGACATGACCAAAATAGCAGAAGTTAGTATGCAGTGCTATTCTACTGATGAAAAAAAAAAGGTGTTCTAACATGTATGTTATAAGAGCACATCAGGATAACATTTAAAAGGAGCATTCTGTAGTATGGTTTAAGCACTCTGTGTTGAATCTGGTTCTGCCCAGTGATAACGTTATGTAGTTCAAAGTCAGTAACATTTCCATTACCAGCTAGAACAGTGACTGAAATGTCCCAACCCCCTCTATTTCCCAAAGCACTGTAATAAGTTTATGATAACCTACAGATTTTTTTATTGTGGTACATTACTATGAGTATTACTTTGGAATTCTCTTTTGTCATCTTTGTTGATACTTTTTATCTGTCAAGTATGGTAAAGATTATGTAAATGAATGTGATTATTTTTTACAAAATGTACAGACTATGATGTTGTATAGATTAATGTGTGTAAATAGATTTCATACTGTAATTCACTATACTTTTCTTCTGGTTTTGCTTTTTTTTTCTTTTCTGGTTTTGGTTTTTAATGTCACATACCTAACAGCCTTCTCTGAAATGTTATATATAAAGCTGTGAACAAATAAGTGTTTACATCTTTATGCTATTAGAGATAATAGTAGCTAATAACACCATAAGGGACTGAAGAGGAATCAGAGAATAAAAATTTTAAAAGTTTTGCACAAAAATTCCGTTATTTATGTTTAAAAAAATATTCTGTATAAAGATGCAGTTTTCTTATTGATTCAGTGGGTCAGGGCCATGCTGAAGAATGTGGGTAAGTTAATATTTCACTTTTTAATTCAGCAGCTCTAAGAAAAAGAAAGGGACTGTTAAAGAAAAACAATCCCTCCAAGAGATACTCTGCGTATCTTCCAGCAACCTGTATGTGCTTACAGGGGCATGAGAATGGCACACACACAGAGCAGACCCAGGTGTTGTGTATGTCAACACCTCTGTGGTCAGCATACACATACATTTTTTACTTACTGTGACTGGCTTAAAACTTGATTGCTCAGTTACCTCTCAGATGTGCAGGTATCTGTCCAAAGCACAGTATAATGGAGGTAGAACAAAGGAAAGCTATGAAATGTCTCCTCTAGAAGCAACACTGTATATCACATTTTTCTCTCCTAAAAGTAATGGGAATGGGCACAGGGAAGATATTGGCAATGGTGCATTGCTGGTGGGGTCAGAGAGAGGTGAGTACTTGTGGAGGAGGAGGTGGCACCTCATGGGGCAGTGCCTGCCCTGGCAGCAACATCGAGGAGGGACAAAGGATGAAGCACTGTTTTGCCATCTCACGTGGACCAGAGACTCTTTCCCTTTCTGTGTGTATCTGTGTATCACAGAAGCTACACCACACAGAGGGCTCTTCTGACCCTTTGGGTCTAGAGCTCTCATCCTCTCCCACCTTATGTGTGTGCTTGTATGAGCTGCATCAGTGTGGACTCTTCTGCAATCAGTAGCATGTCTGCAAAGCACTTCAGTGTCCTCACCCACATGCATGTCCTCTGTTCCTCATCACTAAAGGGGCAGCCCCAGGTCACCTTGATGTTTGCAGGTGAGCTGCTCTACAGCTGATGAGTCTAAATGTGCAGGACAGGCACAGTGCAGATGAGTAGGGGCATTGGCAATGGGACTGGCACCCATCAGTTCTGGCAACAATGCCTGCAGATTTCCATGGCTGCTCTGAGTCCCATCAAATGCAAAAAAATTGGTCCCTTACAGAAGTTTTGGATAACAGCTAGAGAAAGGGTTATCCCCAGAATAAAAACAAAAGTTGGTGTGTTGTGGACGGGGAGAGTAAGAGAGCCTGCACTCCAGAAGCAAACACTTCTATGACAACTTTAGCATGGTCACACTTGGCAGTACTGACTGCAGGAGCCTCTTAGCTCTGTACTCATAAACATTGGCCCACAGGAGGTTTGAATATAGCACAAAGCTCTTCCCTCTGACTGCATCAAGGAGCTTTAACTGGGACGTTTGAAAAAGTAAAGGAGATTGGAGGCTGGGATGGTGCAAAAAATCAGAAAGACTGTCTTGCCTTCGTCTCTGTAACAGAGCTGAACCAAAGAACTACAGCAGACAGCAAGAGAAAAGCTATTGCAAACTCTGTGTGTGTGTGCACGTGTATACCTGTGTAAGTTTGGGTGTGGATTGTAGAATGAGGTTGCTTTTACAGGATATCTTGTTTTCTCTTGGCAGTGTGTAAGCCAAATCCCCATCCATCTCCCAATTCCAGCAGTGTTTACACTCCTGTTCCTAGTTCTGCTTGTACCCAGGCAGAGGTTGGCATTTAGGTGACAGACGGACGGTTTAAAAGGGGATTTACACAGAGAACAAGGAGGAACAGAGCACTCAATGAGAGGCCTGAGAGCCTGTGCTCAGGAACAGCAGCCATCTACCCCACAGTCACAGTGTCCTGTATAAAGACAGAGTTTTACTGAGGTGCCTCTGACAGGATAAAGGTCATTCCAGTGTGCAAAGGAAGTTCCTTGGGCTGCACAGTGCTATTGAGTTAATACAAAGTCCTAAATAATCAGACCCTATGTGTCCAACTGATTAAAATGAAATGCTATTTGTTAATTTAGTTCTATTATTTATAATTGATTGAATTTTAATATCCTTAGTGTAGACTGGGATATATTTTGAGCTAGGTGACAGGCAATTTAGGTTAACTATTGGATCAAATAATTTAAAAAGTAGATATATGTTGCATCAAACCATTAAATAAGTATGTGTTTTATCAAACTAATTATAGATTTTTCACACAGGACAAATAAATATCTTTCTAGTAATATCCTACCAAATATAGTCGGTGCCCCAGGATATTCCATTAAATATGAATATTGGATTTGGAAGACAACAGAAATTTAAACAAAGAGCTGTGCTTTATGTTGAAGCTCTTCTGTATTTCTGAGCTGGTGCCTTTGTGACTGAGACTGCTTCTCAACACAATCCTGTTAAGCTGTGAAATTTTCTGTTCAGAAAGGCTTTATTTAGCAATAGCCTTTGGCCACTGCTTATCCCTGGTTTCCTGCTTACATTCTTTACCTGCTCCTAATTAATGCCTTGGGCTTTGCCTGCCTGTCTCTGTAGGATATGAAAAAATACCCTGCAAATAATGAGGGAATCAGTAAGTAAGTTTATAACTGTGTAATCAATAATGGATCCTGACTACTGGGGGACATTTTATTATACAGAACTGCATTCACGAGAAGCAATTTGAAAATTAAAATATAATCTGAGTAATACACAAAATTGTGCTGTAGAGGATGATTGTGCTGTAGCCAGGTGATGAATTGGACAATTTAATCATTCCTGTAGATTATAGCTTCTGTTATTCAGATAAAAACCAAAATCATATGTCCTGTTTTAAAAAAATGTTTAACTTGACCTTATTACTCAACAATAAAACCATGAAGAAAAACGCTATTTCCCTCAAATAGGCAACATCTTTAAAAAATCATTTTCATTTTGCCTATAAAGACCATAACATCCTGTTTCTTGGATTAGGGTAATAATTTATCAATTTAGACACTTGAAAGTACCATTTTGTCTGGAAACATATGGAGTTAATATTGTTAATAAGCCTTTTCAAAAATCCTTTCCTTTAAAAGCCCAGTATACCTTGTTCAGGGTATAGCTCTGGTTACCTGTCCTGATTCACCAAACAGTGAGTGTGGCTTGAAAAACAGGGGCAATATTGGGGGTTTTTGTCATTTAGGTCTAATTAATTTCTATCTAACTTTAACAATCTCAGTTAAGTGTTCTGTTTGTATTTGCCTTTTTGACTGAATGCAAAGCCAAAAACCCAGCCCAAGTACTGATCCTGCCTCTGGGATATTCCACGTCCTGCCCCAGTGGAGGCCTTACCTTGTCCCTGTAGAAGGTCCACCAATTCCTGGCAGTGCTGCTGCTCCTCATACACAATTTCCCTCTCACTGGCAGTCTGACAGGGCTGTGCTATAGACATGTTGTGCTTTTCCCACTCTTTCTTCTGCTTACAAAATCTAAATCTTAATTTAAATTTTGCTTTTATTGTCCCACTCCCATGATATTCAGTAGGAATACACTTACTTTACAACCCTTCCTGATGTTCACTAGAGTGAAATATAGAATTTATAGCAATGCTTTGAAACATCTTAATGAGGAGGGAGAGAGTTTAGTCTGAAAGGATTAAAGCTGAGTAACAATTGTTCTTGGATGTGCAAAAATCAGCAGGAGGAAATTTCTATGGTTCTGCTACCTATGCGAATTTACACAAGAATAAGTCAAATATTGACTGGCATCACATAACCTGAAGCTGGAAGTTAGAAAGTTGTTTGCAGTCACGGGGGGGAGTGAGGTTTTGAAAAAGTCTCATGGCATGCAAGGAAAATTCCACTTTTAGATTCCTGTTTATATGGCTTAAGGGGAGTAATGTGGTATGAGTCTAAACCAGTAGGGGATTAGACCTCATGACCCATGCACTCATACTTCCTAGACTTACATCAGACTATAGGATCTTAACTGCATTAATGTATCCAAAGTCTTGGAAAGAAATAGGAAAAGTTAGAAAAAAAAAGTTACAAACTGTTACAAACTATTTCAAATCTGAGAGTTTATACAGAAGAATTAGTCACAAAAATCATTAGGTTTTGATCTGTTGTCAATTGCTATCATAAAACTCTCTATTAATGCTATTTCAGTCACTTGTTTCAGCTGTAGATTCAGTCTGATGTGGCTCCATTGTGCCTGGATGAATGGAAACTGCTGTGACGTAGATACTTTGAAAGAAATGTGAGCACTATAAAGAGAATTTTAGTCTCAGTTCATCTTCTCCCTCTATTGTGCTCTGTATTCATCCCAAGAGTAGAAAAGTTCTTCCAATTACCTATTCATATACTGATCCATGAATAGTACAACTGTACTTCTATATATGTTCTCCAAATGTCTGGGCTGAATAGTTTATTTCCTCTGATTTGTAATTATTCATCTCAGCATTTGGCAATGTTTTCAAGTGGTTTTAACTTTCCTGATTCAATGTGTCATCAGGTTTAAAAAAATAGAGGTTTCTTTGGACAATCTGGATACTGAAATATTTGGTTGGCTCATTGGGTGGAAAATGGCTTCTGACCTTCACAACTAACTTGTACTCAACTGCTTTAGAACATTTAAAAAAATCAGATTAATGTAAAGGTATAAAATAGAAGAAAAACATAAAAAGAAAGCATGTGAAGTTGGGGAATAAATTGGGGTCAAAGCTAGGATCTTACTTTGAGGAAATACGATTATACTCTAGAAGGATGGAAGTGGGAAGGGAAGGTTGGTTTGGGGAGGCCACATATAGGATGAAGTGGGTGGAAAAAGGGTCGTAATAGGAAGCCAAGAGCTCTGCTGAAGATCCCATTTGAGTCAATCACTACCTCAGGACCATTTTCATGAGGAATTGGGAATGCTCTTCTAAAATATTTTTCTGTTGTGTATATGTGAAGCTAAACTAGAACCTAAATTTTCAGAAATATGCACTGCATATAAAACCTGAGTAGTTTTGTTCCAGTTTTTGGATCTAAGATATACAGTCTGAAAAAAACCAGGTGTTCAGGTCACTGATGGTCTATATTTTTCTCCTCCTACCCAGAAATTTTACACATTTTTGATGACATGAAGGACATTTTTTGCCTTCTGTGTATGACAGAATGGAAACTTTTCTGAGTAAATAATAGAATTGGGAAGCACTGATTGAACTTCTAAGATAGAAAATACAGAAGGCTTTCACACCATCAGACTAAGAAAGCATTTTCACACCAATAAGCCAATAAGGGAATACATTTGGGAGGTTTTAAATATAAATCATGGTCTCATTACCAAACTTAAACACTGTGGCATTAGCTGTGTCTGCTGATGGATTATATTAGCTGTGATTCACAAAGCCAAAATCAGTAATGGAAAAATAACATTCTCTATGCTTTCATATGGCTTGAAGTATTTCCCCTGTATCAGAGATTTATTTTTATTTAGACCCAGCATAACTTTATCCTATGATTCTCCCAAACCAAAACACAATAATTTTGGCTTTCACTCCTTCACAGCTGTCCATGTTGTACCTCTTTTATTGCAAACGATTCACTAACAGTACAATCCCAGTAGCCAGCAGTCTGCTAACCATCAAAGTATAGCTCAAAACCAGCTAAGTAGAATGCCAGTTTTTCAGGATGACTCATTAATTTGCCTTTCGGTTTTCTACTTGAACATAGTTAACATTTTGTTTCTTTATTAATATAGCTTAAAGTTTGCCATCTGCCTTTGTGAAGTCATAAATTTTAGACATGCTGAGTCAAATTCCTGCAAGATAACCTATGACCTATCCCAACCTCAACTATGTCCCTGCTCTTCCTGACAGCTTCATTCAGTCTGTACTCCATGTCCCGCAGCAACAGGCATTAAACAATCTTAACAGGGCAAACAATTTTAACAGGGCAGAAGTCCTGTCAGGGCAGATGTTTGTCACAAGCTGTGGATGGTGAAAGACGGATGCTTTGTGTACAATTCTTCCTCAAGTGGGATTCACACATGTCATGGTATCAGAGTAGTTCTTTTCATGAAAATAGTTGCTGCTTTAAAATAAGTCTTCTGCAATATGTTTTAGTTCTTCTCCTGCAATGAACAGAAACCAAAAGCATCTGGAAATCTCTTTACCATAAATTTATACTGCTTTAAATACTCAAATTTTCAACTTCTGTGTTATTGTATCTGCTGGGGGTATACAAGTTTCAGTTTGGTACCAGCTAGGAATATGTGCCCATCTCCTACAAAGGAAACATATTCTCTCAGGCCCATTCAGGTATCTCATTGAGCACATTTCAAGCTTTAAACCTATATATAAGTCCTAAAACTCAAGATGCTGTTTTTGCTGATCATAAACATATTTTAGAGCATCAGTGCTTGTTCTTCCCCGCTTATACTTCATGATTTCCATTGTGTAAATTATATACAATCTTGAGAACTCCTTACCAAAACTTACCCATCCTACAGCATGTTTGTAACTCATCTTTTGCATTTCCTCAAGACGTAGTTTCTTCTTTTGTAACACTGTGAATATTTTATGATGTTGTAAATATTTCCCTGTAATTTATGTGGACATATTTGCTGACCTTGGTCTGCACCTTATTATGGTCTCTTGATGCATTTTCAGAATCGTTATGGCAGGAGGAAAACAAGATCAGAGCTGCAGCTGAGACAAGGCAGTCATGATGCCCCTCAGGGAAGAAAACAAACTGAAACACTAAGCTAAGAGGGCAAGTGCCAAGGCAGGGAGCTGGAAGACCAAAGCATGTCAACATGCAGCAGAAATGAGCCTTGAGCACCCATATTGCCATGGGCAGAGCCAAGAAGATTCCACCAGAGCCTCACACAGAAGGGTCTGAAACCCTTTCCTAGTGATCTTGGTATTGACATAAATTGACACCCCACTAGAAGAGCATAAGGGAAGGGCTTGGATCAGCTACACCAGTGCTAAGGGAGCTCTTTTGAAGGCTTTAGTTGACTTATTTCAGTGGATAATTAAAACCACAGCAATCTCATCTGGGGCCATTGGACAGCAGTGCAGACGGCTTCAGACTTGCAATATGACCTTCCAGTTGTGAGTTCCAGCAGGATCTCTGGCTCAAACATCAGAAAGTCTCGCTGTCATTGCTCAAGTTTTCTGTTTATTCTTTCACATATCTCCTTAAAAATGTTTGTTTTAAATCCTGTTATGGTATTTCAAGTACTGATCTGATACACGGCTTGAGAATATCATGGCAGTTACTTAAATCAAGATGGCTTTTATCAGTTAATTACTAAGAACTTGAACTTGAGAGATTTGATGTAGCGTTACTTGGAATAGTTCTACCAGGCCTATGACTACTTTAAAGTGGAAGAAGAGAGCTAGAGCAAATTAAAAACAGTCACAGATTTTGAGGATATGGGACCAGCCGAGATGCAGACGGCCATGAGGCCTGATTTTATTTCTTCTTTTCTTGGTGAATAATAACTTGGAGCAAGCTTCTAGATTCATTTCAACTGACAGTAAACAAGTAAACACACATGTCCATCTAGGTCTCAATATCACTTACCATTCTTTAAAAATCAGCCATTCTCATGTAGATGAGGAATTCAAACAAGTAGAGAGAGGAGCCCACTAGAATTTTCTTGTAACCTCCAATGTAAACCTATTTTTTAAAACTGTTATATGTTATGGATGGACAATAACAATAGTAATCTAGAGCACTACTTGTACAAAAGAGTAATTCTGAATAACACATCAATTCCTGTTTCTTTCTACCAACTTGTTTCCCATACACAGTATTTTTCATCTTTTTCTCCACCCCCACCCTCCATCCCCAGTAATACAGTTTGATATATGACATGCTGTTTTAGTACCAAATTAACAAACTCCAGGGATAATGCCTGGACACTGAAAAAAAAGGATGCAATACACTGACACAGGACACTTAGTGTAGGAGTTTCTGTGTAATTAATGATTGCACTTGAGAATGGTACAGTGTATTTAAAGTACTTAAGGATCTTAGAACTAAGTCTCACATTATCCAAATGAGATAACTGTTGCTAAAGCCACATCTTTGATGGGGAAAAATAAGAAAGCGAGAACTTGTGACTTTCTCAAGTCAACAGCGATATCAGTGAGGAAACACACAGATTTGCCTACAGATAAAATTAGTGTTCCAGAAATAGCCAACTATATGGGCTTATAAGTGAGGCTTGACTTTCCATTTATCTGTGTACTGTCAGATTATCATAAAGTTACTTCAAATACTGTTTTACTCCAAGAATCATTCAACTTGATTCTATGAGATGTCCCACAAAGGGAAATAATCTGTGTCAAATAGGGATAAAGACTGCAACTACCTGTTACAAACTGAGTACTGTGTATATATCTGCTAGTTTTCAAGAGAGTTTTTTGTTGTTTGAATATTTATATATTTAGAAACATTTCTAAATGCATTGCTGTATCATAGATACGGCACAGCGTGACATACTAAATCAAATCAATTATCTCACAGTCACCTACATTAAATGCTTCAGGAAAAACACACCTAAGCATTGCTACTGTACCAACATCTGCTTGTTTTCTTTCTAACCCAAAGGGTTCATGACTCACACCCATGACACATGCAACACCCAGCTCCCTGTGTTGCACTTTAACTATTCCATAGCACTCCTCCAAGACTGATTTTCTTTTTGCCAGTCCTACCTCGCTGTAGACTGTCCTTTCTAAAAGGGTAAATTTCTTTTCAGTTATTTTTGTTGAGCTGACTAGTGCATCTTCTAAGTGCAATGTTTCTGTGCTGTATAATACAATACTTGTATTAGTCTGAAGTTTCAAGTCTAAGGCATTGCAGTTCCTTATGGGTTTCTAGCTTCCAGGTTGGAACGTTGCTCTGTGTTGCTCCATGCTGCTTTACTACACACCAAGACATTTTCTTATTATGGTTGATGGCTGGAAGATATTCCTTCCCTTCTCCAGCCTCTTAAGATAGAAGTTTCCAGGCTCTGATGTACTGACGCTTTTATTCAGGATTTCCACTCCCAGAAGAACAAAAAGCTTCATTACACATCAAATGTCTTAGACTCTACCATTCCAGAAACATTACAGATTTGTAAAAAAAATAAAATAGCAGAATATCAATTGACTGTATTTAATTACAAAAGCTTTCTTTGGTTCCTTCATCTCAGTTTCAGTGAAGATGGAACTAACTCCGTGATGTTAAGATGGAGTTTTAAGGAGCAGCTTCTTCCTGCCTTCCCTTGTTTTTAGCCCTCTGTAAAAACAGTATTCAAGAGCCAGAATTTTGGTGTGTCCACACAAGCTTGAAAGCCCATTTGTTTGTTTCAAAATTTTGCTTCTTTTGCTTCTTCCTTGCTGTTGCCTTATGATATTTCTTTTCCCAATAAGGAAGATTTTTTCCTTGAAACTGTGTAGTGTTTCCCATTTTATACTTTCATTCCTTTCTTTTGCTTTCATATGCCATGTCCTTTTGAAAATGGTTAGTAAAACCTTTTGTATCATCCTATGAATAATTTTCAAAACATATTTTTTGCCAGATTCAGAGCCGTTTTCTCCCTGGGAGGTTGTAAAACGATCTAAGGACATCACAGGTGGTGAAAATGAAACAAAGGTACTTTATCCCTTTCCTTAATACATCGTGTTTAGGACCCCACTGCATGAATATCCTATTCCATTCATGAATAAATCATGGGCGTATTGGCTGGTTTTCAGCTCACAGTATTTATTTCTGAGAGTGACATCCAGAATTTAAATAATGCTGCATGCCCCATGTATTGCCAGCTCTGAGGGATTTTGTGAAAAGAGCAGCTTACTGCTGAATGGAGCTGGAAAGGGCAATTGAAGTGGTTTTGTTGGAAAGGAGCACGACTGTGATCAGGCAGTTAATTAAGCAATCAAACTGTTTTGTTAATGATACTGCAGGGGCTGTCAATTCACATTATCTGTTAGATTAGTTTTACAGGAGTGGAGCTGAAAGCTGAGGTTTGGTTTCTGTCCCTCTCCTGAAAACCAACAGCAGATAGCTAGTGCAGAGCAATCTTCTCCACAGGTTCCTGGGACAGCGGGAGAGGGAAGGGAATGGCAGCATTTTAGCACACACACAAAGTGTGGTGCTGATCAATGTGACCTTCTCTCTGATGCCTTGGCAAGGCAAGATTCTGCCTGTGGATATCCATCCCAAAAGAAAATCACCCTGCAAAACATGGTTATTTTTACCTTGGAGCAGTTCTGGGCTCTGTTTCATCACGTTACCCTGCAAATTGTTAATTTGGCACGCTGAGAGTTGTTGGAGACAAAGGAATGGGGGTAGGAAAAGGGAGTCAGAGGCTGCTTAAACTAAAAAGAAAGACCCATACCTCTGTGCCCATGTGTGGGGATAGTATAAAGACCTACCTGTGGACTTTCAGAGGAGCTGCAAGTTGAATCTCTGTAGAACAGAAGCAATTGGTAAAGTATGAATGTAGAGAAATATTAGTAGCTTCAAGAGAAAGGGCTGAAGAATGAATGATGAAGAGAGAAATAAAAGAAAATTATTTTACTGAAAGATAAGATTATATTTCATGGTAAAAATCTGCAGTGCATGAATAATTTAGACTTCTACCAAGAAACAGAATATGTTCCAGTTGTAGACACCCTGCTATGTAGAGTGATGAAATATAATTTATATCAATCTTTTGGGGCTCTATACTATCTCAAGCAAGTGTGTTATGGTACTTGAAAAATATCAGTTAATAAATTCTTCCAGTTTATTACCATGATAGAACTAATCATATTTTTTCTAGGAGGAAAACTGAATATTTCTGATATGCTTAGATCATACAGGAAGTCTGTGGCAGTCCAGGATATAATCCAGATCTTCTGAATCCTAGCCCTGCTATTTAGCTATAACTTCAGCTCTCCTGAGACTTGACTTGTTTTGAGTCATATTTGTACTCTAAAACAACCTCTTTCGCCTTCTTCCCCCCCACCCCTGTCCCCTCAAAAATAAAAAAATCTTACTCTCTATTGCTTCCTTACCTGTCATCAGATTATCAGCATGATGAAGTCTCTCAAATCCTACATTATTCAGAGCTTTGGAAGAAAAGTAAGAACATAACATTGCAATGTATCCTACAGTCCAGACTGCAGCCACCCCAGAATCCCTTCTAAATTAGATTCCTTGATAATTTTTCCAGTAAAGCCTGATTTTGTGTTTAAAATCTCCAAAAATAGTTTGTGTTTTATAACACACTTCCTACAGTTCAAAGGTCTAGGCAGATACATCCCAAACCCTGGCTAACTCCTAGTCCTATCCTGCTCTTTTAGCACATTTTTAAATTAAAATTAATCTTTCCTGAGCACAAGTCACTACAGCAGTATAAAATATCCCACTAGGAAACCCAAATTTTCTCAAATCACTTCTTATTTCTATAAGAAATAGCTTCCCAAAGACCTTCTGGGACTGCAAAATCTTCCTCAGAATAGCAATGGCAGGTCATAGTCCGTGATGTGACAAATACAACCATTTTTCATTCTCACATTTGTTCTCACAAAAACATAGAAATGTGGTTGGAAAAGATCTCTGGATCCCTAGTTCAGTTCTCCTCTCAGAGAGAAACTATTGCCAGCTTGGATGATGACAGCTTTAGCTTTGTCTAGCCAAGCCTTGGAACCTCCAGGGGTGGCACTTCATAGCCAAAGTTTATAGTAACAGTTCTTTTGCTTAATGAGCTGCCATCTCACGTTATGTTTAATCCCTTTTCTAACATTTTGATCTCAAGTGCCATATAACTATATTTCCTTTACATAATAAATCCCTCTGTATGGATGATTTTTCTTGTCTTTGTGTTACCAGCAGGTTTCATGAGTAAATTCCTACATTTCTGGACCAAGGCCTTATGGATTTAATTCATAATTGCTTTTAAATAAGATTAGTCTCAAGACTGATTCCTGAGGAATTCCTTTTATATCTCCTTCCACCCTAAATGGGATTGCCTGCCATTTCAGGTTTTTTCCTACACTGCTCATATTAATCCCCATCTTCTACTGCCTAACTCACATTTTCAGTTGTCACCTTTAGTGGAAAGGGACACTCTGAAAATGGGCTGACTTCCATGCTGATGAAATAATGTTGTCAATTTAATGCAGTTATTCAAATCTCTTTCTCAGAAACATGTATGACTACATGCTGCTACCTATTTAAATTGCTAGAAATGCACTTGTGGGGCTTTTTTCTGGCCAGAAAGGGGCCATACTTCATGTCTCTAGCTCCAAATTGTTTATAGAAAGCAGTGGAGATGTCCCTGAAATGTGTTCCCTTGCAAATGAGGACAGAGTTGGCTTACCAGTTCCCGTGTAGCCATGGCAATGGGCAATGGGAGCATTTTGCTGGAATACTTGAAGTGTGAGCTTCAAGTGAGCTGCACACCATATACATCATGGTCAAGGGTCACGAGCAACATTCCATATATGCTATGTAACTAAAAACAAGGAGATGCCAAAATCATGTGAATGGGCGAGACAGCAGCTTCCATGCCTTCCCAGTTTGAGGACTTTCAGAGTTCTATGACAACATCATGACTAGTCCCACTGGCTGTGACAGGTTCATTTCCTCCCAAAATCCACTTGGTCTCTTTACCAGCCCTCCTGGCAGTGCCACGGGGCTGCCCTGACATGCAAACACACTCAAATGATTTGCTGAGTGAGTGCAGCTTGAGAGCAGTCATCATCATTTTTGAAAGTTCTGGTTATCATTTTAAAAGTTAATTGAAATAATATTTGAATGTCAACTTCTTTTCTGCTTGCTTTAAGTGGGAAATACACCGAGCTCAACCTCTCTTCAGAAGCAGCACAAAGCAATGTACAACTGGAAGGACACCTGGAAGTGTGCACTTAGCACACTTCTCCATGACAGCACAACCTTGCAAGGCAGAGTGGGGGAAATTGCAGGACACCACAACATCAGAACTTGTCAAGGTATCCATCCTGCACCTCTCAGAACTTCCTTGACCCTTTTGGTCCCAGTGCTTTTTCTCTGCCAGTCACAACTGACCTTCCCAGTTGTGCTGGACTGGAAGCACAGTGCAGAGGATCTGGCAAGCTGCCTGTGAAGGGGATGCACTCCAGCCTAAGGAAAGCAGGAGTTTATCATTAAAGACTTCATAAATAACAATCTGCTCATAAAGAACAAAAGTAAAGTAGAATAACTTAAAAACTCATGAGCATTTTAAATGGCAGAAGCCATGTTACCAGCATCTGAAATACATTTAAATTACGATAAATGTTGTGAATCAAGGATGATTAAATTGCATACTGGAAGGATACCAGTGATATAAAAAGTAATGAAAAAATCCAGAACTGAACATTAGTAATTTTCTTCATAAAAAAGCAAATTTCCATGACTCATTCATATACTATCAATTACATGTGTTTAGAGGCTGAATTTTAAGATTAAAATAGTCGACTAAATTTAACTGTACCATTATCTTTATATTCTTGCAGAAATGTTTTTCCTTGGCAATTGCAGAGAGTAGCAAGGTGATTGTGAGCATAGGTTATGATAACATCCGTCCATAACCTGCATTTACTGCTTATATAAGTGCATGGATAGCATTGAGGATTTTTTCCATTCTTCTAAATATTTGCTTGCCAAGATGACACTATTTAATTCACATCTCCAAAGAGCCTTATTTTTACAGACACATTTTCAGTCTTTTCACTTACGTGCAATGTTAACTGAACTTCCTGGAGCCCCGGAGAGTGATGTTTAGAGATGGCTGAAGACAAACTGGCTCTGCCGGGGATGATGATTTTCACTTCCACAGTCTTGGTTTGTGTTCACTTGTTAATAAGTTCTTGGAGAATAAGAACATAAATGCCATATTGTACCCATCCAGAGATCAGCCCAGGTGATTAGTCCATGTCTGGCAAGAATTTCTGGTGGATGCAGAAGGAAAAGTGATGGGAAGAAAACTACGGATAAAAATATTCTTTTCAGTCTGTTATCCCAGTTTCCAGCTTATCATAAGCCTGGGAGCACCTTGAGTCAAACTTGCATCCAGAAACTTCTTAATATCCAGTGTTAGACTTGGCCTCCATTAACTGAACCAAACACAGTTACATCTTTTTGACTGCCACAGCATTCTCAAAGTCTGAATACTGCAATTTCACTATGTGTTGTCTGAAGAAGTAATTATTTTTATTTTAATACTGTAACAATAATTTAATTGAGCATCCCCTAAGTTTTCTATTAGGGAAGTTGTGAACAACGTTACCCCGTTGCCCCATGCTTGAGTTGGCTCTAGAGCACCTCTCTGCAGTCATCACTCTTCTAAACCAGGAAGTGCTGGGATGCTGTCCTGGATTTGGCTGAGATTGAGTTAATTCTCTTTGTAGCAGCTTGTAGGGTGCTGTTTTGAATTTGTGACTGAAACAGTATTGAGAACACAGGGATGTTTTAGCTGTTGCTGAGCAGCCCTTACACAAGGTCAAAGCCTTCTCTGTTTCTCACACTGCCTCTCCAGCAAGGGCTGGGGGTGCACAAGAAATTGTGAAAGGGCACAGCCAGGACAGCTGACCCCAGCTGACCAAAGGGATGCCCCACATCATATGAGACCATGCTCAGCAATAAAAGCTGAGGGAAGAAGGAGGAAGGGGGGACGTTTGGAGTGGTGGTGTTTGTCTTGCCAAGTCACTCTTACATGTGATGGAGCCCTGCTTTCCTGGGCATGGCCTTCCCATGGGAAGTGGTGGATGAATTCTTTGTTTTGCTTTGCTTGTGTGTGTGGCTTCTACTTTACCTGTTAAATTATCTTCATCTGAACCCATAAGTTTTCTCACTTTCACCCTTCTGTTTCCCTCCCCTTCACAGTGATGGAGAGTAAGCAAGCGGCCCTGTGGGGCCGAGCTGCCTGTTGGGGTTAACCCACAGCAGCTATTTAATCTGTCTCAATACTGTAGATGCTCTGTCCCTCTGCTTGTGTTCTTCTTCCCACTTTGGATTGCCTCTAGATTTGCTGCACCTCTTTTCCAACAGGAACCAGAGATGCACACAGTGATAAAGAAGTGGCTCCACCATTGATTTCTACAATGATAATTTCTGTTTGTATTAAGTAAAGATTGTTGTTTAATATTTGATATTTTCTTTGACTTTTGACCATCACTGAGCAGTAAAATACCATTTTCACAAAATTATCTAAAGGCACCTTTCTGAGTGACTGTGGTGCATGTATATGTGTCTCATTTTATGCTATATATACTTACAGCTGCGGGGTTTACTGCCCGTCTGCAGTCTTTTGAAAGGCATATGTCCCAGAATAAAACTGTCTTAAAGCAAAATGTACCTCAGAAAAGGATACATCAGGAAACTCATTCATAATGCATTCAATTTCTTCTTTTCAGAACACCCTGCCTTGGAAGCTTTACAGCACAGAAGTCCTATGGATTTACATGAAATAGTTGAGCAAAAAACACCTATTGAACATGAATTTAAAACCTTCTATCAGCAGAATATTCTTTTCTGTAACATTTGTTTTTTCTTTTCATTACATGACATAGCTGAAGTATTTTGAGTTGATTGAAAAGTAATTTATAATCAGTGGAAAACAGAATGTAAAAAACTGTATATTGTATCCATTTCTTTTCACAACCATCTCCTGATAAGCCTCTCACTTTTTTTTTTTCTCATGTGGTTTTTCCCTTTCTTAGGAAATACTGCAATTAGAGTTGAGTAAAATCAAAGCAGCCCTTAAGTGGAGTAATTTGATTCCCAGGGAAATGAAAATAGAAAATCAAACTAAACCAACCAAAGAAACAAAAGCACACCAACCCAAACCCAATCACTAAAAACAGTTGCTTCAACTACAGATTTTTGGTATGGCTGTATTTGGAGAGCTTGGAAGAGAAAGCCTCTTCCTTTAATATAAATGGTTTTATCTAAATAAATAAAAAAAGAAATTCTAATTCTCAAACATTGTCCAAAACTCCTTTTCACTAGGCTTCATGATCATGAATGTTTGAGAGACAGTAAATTTCAGGTAAAAGTAAGTAATGATTATTAGCTTACCATGGATTGCTTATAAAATTGAAAAATATGAGCAGGTGAATAATGTCATGGAATTTATTTTAGTTAAATTACATGAATAAAAAAATCTCATGGAGGACTTTTTTAAAGAGACATATGGTAAATGGTTTGGTGTTTTAAGTTGAACTACTATTTTTCTTTTTGCAAATATATAATTATTAGTAACAGCTAAAAAGATAAGGCAATGTCTTATCCTCAGGAACATCTGCGAGCCTAAAGCAAGGCTTCCTAAATTCAGTTTAATTGAATGCCATGATCAATTTAAAAAATATTTTGGTAGATGAATGTCTGTGGTTGCCTCCCCTCTCTACCCAACCTCAATGTGTCTTGAGCAACAGCAACTTTTGGAGCCACCGACCTGCAAAAGCCCACAGTGATGTGGCGAAGAGATACCTCTTTAATCACTGTTATTTTGACTAGCCAGTATTCATCTTGCCAAGTCCTCCCAAACTCTGCTCTAATAATGAAAACAATGTTTTTTCCATTCTGTTTCTGTCTTCACTCTTTCTTCCATATGACAGATTCTTTCCTTGCTGATTGTTTTAGAGGTTTTTTTCCTATATCTAATACTGATTTGATGATTGTTCCAACACACACTTCCTATAACTATTTTGGCTCTCTCACCATTGCAGCTCACATACAATTATGACACTTCATAATTTCGGAACTTTGGAAAAACAAACCTGAAGTGATGGAAAGGTCGTTTACTGCAGGAACATTGAGAGGGAGGAATACAGACTTTAATTTTCACTCTTTATATAGTTGATTTAACATTCAAATTATTGTATTTGGGGAACTTCAGTCATTTGTTGCTGCTGCTTAAGTGTTTGTTGTGTATTTTTCCATTGCACTTGCAATGATACAACTTCAAGGAAATTTTTTTACCACACACTTTAAATGCACTGACACAAAACATTCTATTACTTTTCTGTGTTTTTGCAATAAATATTTCTTACAAAACCTTCATTTATGGAGATAATGGGTTACTTTTCTCTAGAGTATTTCCCAGTACAGGGATAGGAAGTATGGCACTCAGATCAGCATTTCTCAGAGGAATTGTGTCTTCCTTGCAGTCCCTGAAGGACTTTACTTCATACCACGCTATTGCCATAGAAGTGTTTGGCATCGGACTCACCTCAGTCATAAAGGATTTGTTGCTTTCAATGAAGCAGGGTTGTGATTTTCCCGCAATAGATGATTCTATACTGCATTCACCATTGGAATGAAAATCCTCAAAGCAACTTTAAATTCACAGTTTTAATTTGTATCTTTAAGTCACTTGACTATCTGAGGTTCTTCTCTCATTTCTGCAGGGTTCAGCAGCAGCTGAGTTATTTGTGAAACAAATCTGAATGTTATATCTTAAATAAAATGTGATGGTCTTTAATTCTCTGGCACTCTTAGTCTTTTCCATAGAATCATGGGATCGTAGAATATCATGAGTTGGGAGAAACCCACAAGAATCATAGAATCCATCTCACTGCAGGACCACCCCAAAAACACACCATGTGCCTGAGAGTATTGTCCAAACAATTCTTGAACTCTGGCAGGCTTGGTGCTGTGACCACTTCCCTGGGGAGCCTGTTACTGTTCCCAGCCACCTTCTGAGAGAAAAACCTTTTCCCAATATCTAACCTAAACCTCCCCTAACTCAGCTTCATGCTGTTCTGTTGAGTCCTGACACTGATCCCCAGAGAGAAGGGATCAGTGTCTGCCCTTCCACTTCCCCCTGTGAGGAAGCTGTAGGTCACCATGAGGCTTCCCCTCAGTGTCCTCTTCTCCAGGGTGAACAGCCCAAGTGACCTCAGCCACTCCTTTTATGACTTCCCCCCTATGCCTTTCACCATTCTTCTTTGCCCTCCTTTGGACTCTTTCCAGTATTTTTTCCTTCTTATATTGTGATGCCCAAAACTGCACACGGTGCTTGAGGTGAGGCTGCACCAGCACCAAGTAGAGCAGGACAATCACCTCCTTCAACTAGCCAGTGATCCTGTGCCTGATGTGCCTCAGGGTACGTTTGCCTCTTTTGGCCAATTTGTGTCTAATTCTTAAATAAAGTCTTTAAATCTTGAAAAACATCACCAAAAACCACTGTTTCTTCCTACCTGCCCATGCAGGCTCAGTCTGCAGGTCAGGGCCCTGCAGTCTGACAGCTCCCCATGGGAGGGTTTGGGGGTGCAGGGGCACCTGGCCAGGCAGGACAGGAAGGGTCTGGCAGGACAGGCAAGGCCCATCCTGCTCCCAACCTGGACAGCTGGGAAGCAGCAGTAGCAGCCTCGGGCACTGGCCACTTCCTCGGGGCTGGGGACAGCCGGGAGCCTGGCCCCACAGCCCATGGACAGGGATACCTACAGCAGCAGCAAAAACCCTGACAGGGCTGCTCTCAGAGCCATGACAACCTGTTTTTTCTGGATTTAGTAAAGATTATTCTTGAACAAAGCCAGATAATAATTTTCCCTCTTAATATAAATTATTTGTAGCCTTCTTCATTAAGAGCCCCTCACAGCATTCAAGGCCCATTCTCAGCTGTCCATTAATCATGTATTATGCCACAGCAAGAGCTCCCATGAGTGGGTTTGCTTGATGAAGGTTTCCATCGAAATTCATCATGAACATATTTTCAACAGACATTTATCTATGAATATTTACAAGTGGCTATTCCAAAAGTAATCTACGAAACATCTTATCTGCTGGAGTACATCAGTAAACTAAGTCAAGGCATAAATTGTCAAAGTAAATAAATCTGTTCTGATAAATCCAAGTCTGCCTGCTCTGACAGTCTTTAAACAAAACCTGTAATTGTGCGATGCCTTGTGGTTTGCAGTAGTGTTTACTGTGTGCCATTTGTAGAGCAGGTTATTAAATTGCTTCATAGGTAGTCTGAAAATTTGCTCAATGTTTAAAACAAAGCTTGGTTTTATGATCATTTCATATCTCAGCATTTAATAAGATTATTGTGAGATCAAACATTAAGGGAAGAAAAACCATAATTAATTTTTTGAAATTATTTTATTAGCTACCCAAAAAAAATAAGTGGAAAATATGGACACACTCAGTAGTGGCTCATATATAAACTAATGCACCCCATTAACAAAAGTCCCAGTAAAACACATCAGTTTGTAGTGACACCAGGCAAAACGGATGAAGTTATTTGCAATGCCAGCTGAGTTGCTGCCAGGTTGCTACAAAGCTATTTACGTTAATTTAATGTCACAGTATCCCTGGTTCTAGGTATTCAGTGAATTAGTATTGAACTAGTTCAAGTTACAAGGAACTGCTTTAGAAGCCAAGCAGGACAATATAATTACCATTATGCCCTGACAGAATAATTTCCTTTTTTCCATAGATCCTGACTAAGCAAATCACTCATGTGCCTGCTTCATGGGCAAAACATTTATTTTTGATTAAGAATTGCATGAACATGAAGCATGTGCCCAAGACACAGTATGACCAGTCATCACCTGATTTTCAAGAGATTTAAATAGAATTTGGATCAAGTCCCAGACTGCAGTGGTCTAGTTCCTTACAACAAACACTGTCTTAACTGGTAAGAACTTGAAAAGGTCCTGAAATTTTATTTTATAAGAGCTACATAACTCAATAGAGCAAAGAATAGGCACACAACGCTCCATACGGTTAGGTATTTTAGGTCCTGCAAATATTATCATATATTGCTAAAATATTACCTTCTGATTCTTTGTGCCCGTGGTTTGGCACTAAAAGTAACACAGAAGAACAGACTGAAGGGTTCCTTGGGTGCAAGTGTTCAGTGTACATGTCCCTCAAGCTGGGATTTTTTCAAGCAAAGTGGATAAAGTTTATAGTTATAATTCACACTTGCGTGTGTGCTAGCACACAGTTTACATGTGCAAATAGTCATTTGCATAGTTCGCATGACTCAGTGTTGAAGGCCTTTGAAAATGTCACCTACATAGAGCCCAAAATGAAATAAGTATCAGGGAGTCTCACAGAATTGCAACAACAGCTTTTCACTAGCAGTAACCATGTATTGTATTTCTACCACAGTCAAACAACAAGTGTGAGAGCTATTCCCTTTGTTATCCTCCATGTGAGATACACTGAACACAACGCTGAGTGGACGCGTGAAACAAATCACGTCACTTCACACAGAGCACTCATATAAGTGTTTATGTATTTAATCTTGGGAAGAAGTACAACCCATTTCCTTACAGTGCTGAACTAAATTATTACTTTTGTCTGTTTATCTTGATGGTTTTAGGCTTGAGCTTTTTTCCATCACAGAGATGGATGTCTTTAGGCAAGATGGGCTGTTTAGTGTTCTATAGTGAAATAACACTGACCTACATATATGTCAGCAATAGCATAAGGATTATTACACAAAGAATATCACAAGTTAATTTCCTCCAAATTTTGTTTAAAGAGTTAATTGAAAATGTTTGATATATTGCTAGTAAAGGCTTATCTGTGTAGTAAATGCCTCTTTAGTCAGTTCTGGTCTTTTTTATGTACCCTATGAGGCTGTCAGCTCTTATTAACATCAACACTAAAAGTTTGTATGTCTTAGTTTTGAAGTTTTATAATTTACAGGGAAAATGGACCTTTGACATTTGTTTCTGCAGAAAGGACTATAACCAAATAAGAAGAGCAGTAAATCTTAATGAAATAAAGTTATATTATGCTTTAAATACCTTTTAGCTAATGTGTTAACAAGCGCACCATGCAGTCTTAGAACAGAGAGAAAAGATGTTTGTATCCATAGCAGCAATTCACAATAACCAGTCTCTATTTTTCCTTATGTCTGCTGTAAGAAAACTATATAAAATGGTCTCCTCAGCAGGGAGGAAAGAAATAAGAATCCCATTTACTGCTTTCGTTAATAGGAAAGCAGAGTGATTAATCATTAAAGAACAAAGTGTAATATATTTTGTGGTAACAATGATAATATCAGTAAGAGCAACAAAAAAGGCACCTACACGAGCAACAAATCCATGTTAAACAACGTTGGGGATTATGGAATTTGGGATTGAATTCCTAATAGTTTTCAAAACTGTTAAAACATTTCTAACTCCTATGTAAGTGTCTTCATGTACAAAGAACATCTTCTATCACCTCTGCAATCAAATCCTTGAACATTTTTAGCAATATTTATTGCTAAAATTTAAAGCCTTTAAAAGAGTGGCTTTACCCTGTGAAGTCACAATGTTCAAATATCCTGGGCTGCATAAAAAGAAGTGTGACCTGGGGCGCAGGGGCTGAGGCACCTCTCCTATGGAGACAGGCTGAGAGAGTTGGGCTTGTTCAGCCTGAAGAGAAGACTCCAGAGAGACCCTAGAGCACCTTCTGGTACCTAAATGGGGCTACTCAAGAGAGCTGGAGAGGGACATTTACAAGGGCATGGGGGGACAGGACAAGGGGTAATGGCTTTAAACTGAAAGGGAGTAGGTTCAGATTAGATATTGAGAAGAAATTTTTGCTGTGAGGATGGTGAGGCACTGGAACAGGTTGCCCAGAGCTTGCTTGTTGCCACAGCTTGGCTGCCCCATCCCTGGAAGTGTTCAAGGCCAGGTTGGGTGGAGCTTTGAGCAACCTGGTGAGAGGAAAGTGTCCCAGTCGATGATAGGGGCCTTGGAACTAGATGAACTTTAAGATGCCTTCCGTCTCAACCCATTCTATGATTTACTCAAGCTGTTCAATCCTAGAAGTGTATTTCAATACCATTCTTTTAACTTGTCCTTTGGTTTCCCTTTCATTAGTTCTTTCCAACAGAGAAAATGTTCTGTGATTATCTCTACAGTGGCAGACCAAACACACAAAACCAACAGGCACTTAGAGAAGAAGAAGAGAGCCAAGATGATAACTTTTAGTGCAAGAACCCAGATTTTTAATTTAGTTCCTTAGGTTGGAATCATGGTAATAGGCCAATGCTTCCTAGTTCTTCAACCAAAACTGGAGACTGGATGTGAATCACCTTCAGAAAAGCTGATTTCAAAAAACTATCTAGAGACAGGGATAGGTTTTCTCATTCTCTACATTCCCTACATTTCCTTTTGTAAGGCACAAATATAGAAATAGAGAAAATAAGATGGACACTGATGTTTTAGAAGTTATCAGGGTTCCAGTTCCAGACTTCCTCTGCTGCTCATGTGTTTTATACTAAAGACCATTAACTAAAATACATAGGTGATTGGGTGTTGTCGTACTCCAAGCCCCCTTTCCCAGAAAAACGACTCATCAACAAGCAGCACTTTAGTTCCAGTTCTGTGACTCTCCCTTTCCATTTTGTTCTAAGGGCTCAGCTTCACCAGGAGGGATGAAGGGTTGTCACGTTCTGTAGTCTGGTGTTAGTCTTTGAGCAAAAGGACGATAGCACTTATACATGTGACTGAATTGTCTATATAAGTCTTTCATTAAAATCAGGTTGTTAGATTGTCCCAGTGTTGCACAGTTGCATCTCCTCTGTAGTTGGCCAGGGTCAGGAATGACAGGAATACTGTTACTCTAGGACTCTGTCCTTTCTGTTGTCCTCTTGTTGACAACAAGAATCCTTGGACCCATATTTTTCTTCGTGGAGCATTATAGATCTTCAAATAAGTTCTCTGTTTATAATATGCATTAGATAAATTTCTATCCTCTGAGCAATCATGTCCTTGAGTACTGACATCCGAAATTGGACAGAACAAGTCACAGGGTTTAAAGCAATTACCAGCTTGAGAGGTATTCTTCCTTTCCTAGAAACCATTGGCTTTGGAATCTCCAAAGCATGGGAAGACGTCAGGGATATCTGTTCACTATACTTAGCTGATCCATGCTTAAGAGATGAGTTTAAATTCTAGCAGTCTGGGAACTGGTCATGTTATCTATCTGAAAAGACAGAGGATCCTCAGTAAGTTTACAATGGAACAGACATATCATAGTTGTAATATTCTCTGAGAAAGTACTTCAAAGAGCTAATTCCTGGAAGAAGAGCACAAAGTCACAGGCGATACATCCAACTAATGTTTATAAAATATGTAGAGTTTTGAAACTACTGGATAAAATATGTTCACAGAAAATCAAACACAAAGAAGACCTTTTGTTCTTGGCCTCAGGGTTGTTTGGCAGTCCAAATGAAATGTGGGGTGAGGGACCATCCCACTGTACCAAGGGCAGGAGGGAAACAGGTCACTAGTGGAGGAATAGGATGACCAGAGTCATATCTAGGCTATAGAGCAAGGAGAGGATGAGGGAATGAATATTTGGGTTTTTTCAGAGGCCCATAGCATTTTGCACTGGTCCTGAGTAATTCATATTCACCAGATCCTTTCTGAAGATGCAGATATTCCTAAGGATTTTCCATTAATCAAAGTTCAGAGCTAGGGTTGGGTCTAGCTGAGGACTGAGAGATCACTCTCTCCCCATGTAGAATTGCAGGCTGAGACATGGCAGGCCCAAAAGGAGTGGGACATCATCAAAAGGTGTTGACAAATGAACCAAGGCTTACTATAGACAAGAGGGCTAAAGCAGTTTTTTCTCCATTTTGTCCAAAATACTTCTATACTGGATATATGGGACCAAAACACTGGGCCATAACTGTAAGATACCGGTCAGGGGAACGGTTTTCATTGCAACCTCTTATAGGGGTCTTCTTTCTGAAAGTCTTTTTATCTGGTGTTGACTCTGAGGATGTTAGGAAGTGGTCAGGTTTTGAAATCACTGTTTCACCATGTTGTTTATTTTGCTGGTTGTTTTTTAACTGCAAAAAACTTTATGCTTCTTAATAACCTGAAAATAATAATTGTGTTTGCTCACTACCAGGCAAGTCGTCTCCTGGTGAGAAGCTGCAACTTCTCAGCAACTCTGTTGATCAAGCCATTTGGCAAGGAGTCTGATACTGTGATCTTGGAGGAACATAAACATGCTATCAGATGTCACTGGATGACTGGGACACCAGAGAAAAAACTCACCCTTCCAGATTCATCAGTACCACTGATGCCAGGAAGACACTTTGGGGCAGACAGCAGCTGTGTACTAAATTACAAAAACAAAAAATCTGGTGGAATCTTAAACTTCAATGACCATGTTGCAGTGGACTCCAAACTGCACCACTCCAATCTCTGCTTCCTCTTTTTCCCAGAACACCCAACAGTCAACTCGTGTGCCCTCCCCTAATCAGGACATCCCACACTTAGCATGAATGTTGCAGCACATACCCTGTAGCGATGGGATAAAATCTGTTATTGATTAGGGCCATGCAAAATTCTGTCCATTGAAGTAAAGTATTAATATCTGAAATATAATTTCCATAACAACCTACAGAAATATCAACCTTTAAGATGCTGCTGCAGAATGCTGTTCCAGTTTCAGTTATATGTATGTATGTTGTATATTCACAATATACACATATACACTACCTTTAACATCAGAAAAACACTACCTACATGCAACAGACGGTTTCTTGATTTTTTGTGTAGTAAAATATCTATTTAAGTAAATAGTAAAGCCATCATTTCTTCAAGATAAAAAAGATTGCTTGATAATCTCTATAAATTAATAAAAATACTAATAAAATAATGCAGTCTTGTTAATGGTAGAAAAAGAATTGAACATAATAATAAGTTGTAATTAAATGAAGGGCCACACAGAAGATTTTGTCTTGGAAATAATTTTTACATGGAAAACAGAATAAGTCAAGAAATCAAAGGGAAGAGAAACTCCACATATCTCATAATTCAAGAATATTTTCTGCAGTAATCAGTGATAAATGTTTCTTCAGAGGTATCTGTCTCTGCAGGAGGGAAAAAACATCTAATGAAATACATGCTGCTGTACAGAAAATAATGAATGATTTCACTGAGTAGAGAACATGGCATATGGAAAAATTAATCACATACAGGTACATCAGCATCATGATATTTGCATTAGAATATATATATACAAGAAAAGAGATAATTTCTCAGTGATATCCATGCTGAACTTAAAAAAAAAATCACAGAAAGATTATTAGAAAATCTGTTCTAGTTCTACAGAATGCCTTGTCATTTTTTTAATCTTAATTTGACTGGTTTTGTAAATAGATCATAGAATCAAGGAACACCCAATCTTCTGTAAGAAACCTCAGGAAATTACCTTTCAACCTCTATCCTCAAAAATCAACTTAATCTAAACCATTAGTTCAGCATTTTTGTGGAGTGAAGACTGAAGCACCTCTCCTGATAAACCTTGCAAAACAATTTCTGAAACACACAGCTTCATCTGTATTAAACATCTTCCATTAACAGAAATTCATAGAATCACTGGACAACACGCTTAGCAGCCCATTTCTTTTTATTCTGAAACATTCAATAATGTTCAGGAGAGTGGTCTCCTGATAAATTATTTTCTGCTCTAATGGGCATAGCAGTCTACACTCAGAAGTGAATGTGTGCTATTAAATTACATTTAGGGATCCAGTGTACAGTTCATTTATACTACATTCTGAACTTTTACAGAAATACCATGAGGCAACTGCAACAGAAGACATGGCAACCCTTTCTTAAATCGTGTGATATTGTTATCTCAAAATATTTCCCAGGACATTACAGTTCTGCTTACTTTTAAAAAAATCTCCATAGAAGAGAGAAAAGGGAGACAAATTATACCATCTTAAATTTCTCACTGCTTAATTACTTTCACTGACATTTACATGGCAACACTTTTCATACATTTCAGTTTCCTCAATATAGGACTGCTTGAGAAAATCACTTAAGTAATCTTTAAATCATTACCACCATTCAGAGAGAAAGCATTTAAAGTGTCATCACACTGCTTATCCCATAAATAAAGCACTCCAAACCTGAGTACAGTTTTATGAGGGCCAAGCAGCATTTTGCAGTTAATAACTTTTCTGACAATGAAATATAAAGGGACAGCCCTGTTACAGTCAGAGATGGGTTCATCTTTTATAGGAATATGAACTATACCACTGCCAAAACTTGACTATTCTCTAATTTAAATTAAACTAGTCAGTACCTTTTTAATGATAGTTCTCTATTTGTTGTATTTTACAGTTTGCTCTTGGCTGTAACAAACATATATTTTCTCTACCACAGTACTTGAAGGAATACTACACTTTCTGTGCAGTTTTCCAAAGTACATGGTTCTGTAGCCAGGAACCGAGAACACATTTTGTCTTTTTGTTTGCTCCTCTCACTTTTGAGGATTTCCCTTTAGAGGTGGAGCTCATGCAGCCAGTACTACCAACTCACCCACTGGCTTCTCTTCACTGAAGACACTGCATGGATTTGCTGCCCCATGCTCATTACAATGACATTTCACACTTGTTACCAAGTCAGCTGATTTATCTGTGAAAAATTGCTCCACTGGGCAGCATTTATTATCATTTCAGGTAACACTAAATACTAATTTCTATCTTGTTCTCTTCCTCTGTTTTTCTCTCATACACTTTTTTAAAGAGATGATAAAAGAAATAACACTCACATGACAGCTTCCAACATTTTTCATGGCTGATGGTAGAAAGCAAAGAGACATTTACATTTGTGAATTTTGGCTACCACAGAGAGCACAAAGACACATCTGCATTGCTGGTGAGAGCCGAGTTGACTTCAGCTGGCTCTGTCACCAGGCTCTGACAGCCCACGCTGCTGCTCCCTCTGACACAGGGGCTGCTGGATGGGGGATACCATGATCCACGCTCAGGGTCATGCTCTGTGGCTGGGGGAAACTCAGCCCTGAGCATTTCCTCCCAGCTCAGAGTGCAAAAGCCCAAGCCCAACCTGAGAAACCTGGCACACGCAGCAGTATCCTTCTGAGTGCCCTGGGTCTTAGACTAAATCTGAAGCAGAATGTGTATTTGCAGGCTAATGATGTGAATGTTAAAGGGGACTGAGCTTTAGACCAGGTCTGGACACACATTTAACCAATGTATATATATATATATATATATATGGGAGAGGAAGAGGAGCAGAGTCTGGTCAGAGTAAGTTTGAACATAATGCAAACAAGATAGATGCAGTTTGGAATGAGAAAGCATTAAAGAATTATTTTTCAGAGATGGAGTTATCCTCATTTCCCTCAGAAGTTTTAAATTTTGTTTCCCTTTTATCTACCAAGGTGATAATTACTTGGGATGGCTGTCAGAAACGCAGCACCAATTGTTTTTAGATAGTGCTCAATCTCAGGAAAGGAGCTGCATCCATCCCAACAGCACACTCCAGTGTCATTAAGGACAAGGATCAGCTAGAAATGACTGTTCTGCCTAGTAACAAATCTTCCATTTCCTTTGTTATCCAGACAGCCTCTTTCCACTGTGGCCAAGGACTGTGTGTTCAGCCATCAACACACACTGCAGGCCTGCAGGAAGGGGAAGATGCATAACTTGTGCTGTGAGCCAGGACAGTGTCTCGCACACTTTAAAACAAGCACTTCCTATTTCATGACTTGGGCCAATTCCACAGCTGGAGATGGCTTCTGTCCCACTGCACATAAGCCTCCTTTGCATATTTCAAACTCTTAGTCCTAGAGGAGAATTTCTATACTTAAAGGGAAATAAAAACTTCCTTCACATTATCTCAAGCTAAATGTTGTTTTGTTTTCCAGGCAGATGAAGAAAATAAGTGCTAGCTACCCTTTGTTCCAGGTACCAATTCTAATTATTGGAGAAATTCTGTCCTCATCTTCAACAGTAATTAATCTTTGGGAGAACATAAGCATTTGATTTTCCCTGTTGCTCTGTTAGACCAGGTGTCACTCCAGCCCCCAGCAGTGGTATGTGTAACCTGTCCTTGCTGCACAGTGAAGCCAGTAAGGATGTAAGCCAGGTCACCCAGTGGAAGACATGCAGATATTACAATGCAGACATTGCATTTCAATCCTGGCAAGGCCACAAAATCTGAAAGGTGCTGTCAGTATTTAGGGCAGAAAATAAATCAGGATTAAATAGTAGGCAGCATAACTGAAAAACTAGTCCTTTTTCCCTCTGCAGCAGCCAAATAGCACTACCCAAATTGAGGTCATGAAAGTTTCTTGCTGGATGGGAACAGTAGAAAAGCAGACAAAAAAGAGGACAATTATTTTGTGAATTGTCTTTTAAAGAATAATATATTAAGTGGTGCTGTATTACAGGCAGCAGGTCAGTCAATGACAGATTTTCTTTGCTTAGTGAAAATTGTGATAACCTAGTTAATGGCATTTTGAATTAATTTTATTTTAAGTGCAAGTCATTCTACATTTTCAATCCCTTCACACAAGTCCATCTATTTAACAGAGTGTTGTTGCTGTAGTACCACATTTTGCCCTGGACATTTCACTTATTGTTCTAGACAAACAAGAAGCCTTAGAAGAAAGAAATAAAAGAACAAAAACTTTTAAAGCCCTCAGCCTCTCAGAAAAATTTGGAAGAATTATCTTTATTCATTCTACAATAGAGAAGTGTTGCAGAAACATGATAGTAGTTTTCATATACATAGAAGAATTATTACAGAATAGGATAATCCAGGTTTTTCCATTGATGTTAAACAACATTGAATCAACTCTATTTGCAGACAGAGGAATCTGGGTTAGGAAAGAATGTGTGCTGTAGGAACTGATAAATCCTACAGTAGATCACCAAGGGAGATGAAAGAATTTCCCACACATGCATTAAAATTTATGCCTGGGATTACACACTGTGTGCATGCCTCAGACATACCTGCTAAAGGTGTGTTGTTCTTAACAGATACAGAAAGGGTAATGAAACAGCAAGCCTTTCCCAGTTCTCCTTTCCATCATTTATTTGAATTTATAACAGAGAATCTCAAAACAGAATCTGGTCACTCAGCAGTTAGAAAGGCACATAAATCATAATGAATCTTCTAGAGAAGATTTCTAGTTTTCACTCTCTAACAGCATCAATGGCTACACAGTTGATGAGTGACCAAGAAATCAGTTTGGCTGTTTTTTTAAGCAACATAAAGGCATGAAAAGTGTCTATGGTGAACCTCCCATAATAGTTACTGCAACTACTCTAATTAGGGCTGATGGAAAGGTCAAGGCCAGGTTGCTTTTCTGAAGCTGAAAGGGCTGACTCTTCCCTTGGTTTCCCAGCTAGCAACTGGGACAGCAAAGGCCATG
This sequence comes from Lepidothrix coronata, assembly GCF_001604755.1. Lineage (NCBI taxonomy): Eukaryota > Metazoa > Chordata > Aves > Passeriformes > Pipridae > Lepidothrix > Lepidothrix coronata. Next base: position 1,981,281 of record NW_016690254.1, on the reverse strand, counting down.
TCTTAGGGTAGAAAATGCCCCCTTGAGTAACACCTACTCTAGAAATTGTGGCAGGTTATCTCAGAAAGTTAAAACTGAAACTTTACCACTGTTGAATTTGATGGGAATTTTTCCACTAGCTTTAGCAGAACCAAGGTTTTCCCCTTACATCAAGGCTAAATAACTTCCAGAAAGGAGGACATTTAGCTGCAAACTGTCTATAATAATTCCATCCCTTTCAGCTGTGGGAACACAGCCTTGCTTTAAACTAAACGAATAATCTGACCCTCTGTAGTCTGCAAAAACTCATCTGACCAGACATGACAGCTGTGAACTATTTTCACTGCTTGAGATAGGGAATGCTGGGCTTGTGCACTGTACCATCAGGTTCTTGTTCTGAATGTAACCAAGCTGCCAACTTTTGTTGGCAGTGGCTGCATTTGGAATAACTTTAGAAATTCAGAGGGAGCTAAAAAGCCCTGGAGATCCTCCTTAGTTCCCTTACTGGCCCCTAACACAGCAGACCTGTGCGGGTTCATGTACTTCTTTCAACCCCTCTCGTTTCCCAGTACCTGCAGCTCTCCACTCTGGGGTCACCCATGTCAAATGACCCAGCTTGGATCTCATCCCCCCCATATAAAGTGAATATGCATCCACCACAATAGTGATGTGACATACAGCACCCACCACCACACACCTGTCTTTCTTTTCCATGTGAACTGACAGTATATGCTTGAGACAAAGGCAGTTTCCATCACTGCACATAAATTGTTTGATCAGTGTTCAATGCAAAACATGCTGCCTGGCACTAAGTATGCTGCTGGCCTTTAATTCTTTACCTGGCAGTCTTTCCAGGATTTCACCCACCACTTTCCTTTCTTAACAATTCCACAAGTCTCAGAGTTTGGAAACAAGTGAGGTTTCCAAAATGTGTGGCCTAATCAAGTTGCTTTTGGGACTAGAAAAATAGCAGGGGATTGACCTCACTGACTTTCTTAAACCTTCCTCAGGATCTGGCATCACAACACATGTATTCCCTTCAGTTGAACTCAGCCAGTCAGTAAGTATCTTCTGCAGTTCTCCCCAGTATGGTAGAAAAAGGAATATTTGAAAAGATTATTCCTCACTCTAAGATATCCCAAGATGCTGTGAGATGTTCAGAAGGCAGACTAACATTGTATTTTTTGTTCAGCATTCTCAGGAATATTTTACTGACTCATTTTCACGTTTAAGCTTTCTATGGTCTATATGTATTGTAACCATAGTTTCTTCTATCCCGTTTCATCTCTTAACTTCTTCCTAGACTGGTATGCCTGCAGACAGTGATGTGCACTTTAATTATTCTAACTTTCCTTTTCCATTACTTCCCATTGTGTATTGAGATGTTCATAGCATTATTCTCTTGAGTAGCTCTCCCTAAAGTCTGCTTCCACTATTATTACTATGGACAATTTAACAGGAGTTATATAGATAGAGTCACCATATGTTACTTATAAATTGCTGTTCTAATAATTTGAGGTACAGACTGTTTATGAGGTATGAGATCCTATTTTTAGAAATAACTCTGATAAGTATTCAAAGGTCAGCTTGGCAAAATAGTGTCTTGATTATGGAAATCACTAAATAGAAATGCATTAAATCAGAAAAAGCAAGTTAAGATAAAACTTTAAACTGCAGTTTGACGAATAAAAACCATCCAGGGCTGTAGCAGAAATGCCAGTGGTAGAACAAAGTAGGAAGAGCAGAAACTGAGCCAAATTAATAGGAGAGTGTTGCTGTTGATGCTGCCTACTTACAACAGATGTAAGAGACCTCAATAAAGGTATTTTTAAAATAGCTAGACACAAAACAATAGTATAGAAAGGATTTTTCATTTCAAAAGTGGTTCCTGCACTTTTGAATTATAAAATAATGAAAAGAAAAATTCCTAAAGAAAGATATGGCAGGACACTTATGAGTTACGAGGTCACCTGGTTCTTAATCATAACCTGAGAATTCCAGAAAATAAGCAACTCATAAAATTTACCTGCCCTTCCCATCCCTTTGCTGTAACAAGAATTGCACTACTAAGAGGAACAGTTACTGAATTTGCAAACCCCACTGTTTCATATTTTTCTGCTTAACCTCACTGCATTATCCTCTGGGATGTTCTGTATTCATCAGAAACTGAGCTGCTGCTTGGTGCTCCATCCATCTCCACAGGGCTGCTGAGCCACCACCTGCTTTTTATTTACCTTAACTGCAAAGTGCAATGAGTTAGCTTAAACCACTTGACTTGTGTCAGCACGTTTGGGACTGTCCCGAAGTCAGTAAACAATCAACTACACAAGCTGAAATTTGCTTTTCTGCTTGCAGCTGAGGATGTAATGTGAATAGTTCCGATGCAAGGACTGTCCACATGCCCAGCTTTTATGTCTTCTCATACTTGTTTGACAAGAAGCAGATGCTTAGACTATTTTTTTGTAGGTGAGCTCCTTTTTTTTTTTAACCTTACATCCCACCTGTGAGAGTTAGACAGTTTTGTTTCTCCTGGGAGCAGTCCACACAAATTGCCACCATGGTTAGCAACCATAAAGAGAGGAAGCTTATCAGCAGACTTTAGCATGGGCAAAATTATACGTTGTAAACTGGTCTGTTCTGTCATGCTGAAGCACAACCAGTTTTGCACTCTGGTGTCCTCATCGTCAACGCAAAGTATGTGCTGGCTCATGTTCAGGCTCCTCTCTGATGCAGGTCAGACAACTTGAGGCAGGGAAATGTAACTGGAACTGGAGGTTGGACCTTTCATAGATTTCTACTCTACGTGTAGGATGGGTATGACTGGTGACCAACATACAAGAGTAGTTATGCTCTCTTGAGTGGAGAAAGGACCAAACTCACTGAGCACAGACTTGGAGATTTGGCAGAGATTTTCTTCTTAAACAGTGGAAAACAAGCAATGATTCAACCAGGCACTGCAGAACATACTTGCTTTCAGGTGAATGCTGAAATCCACCCTTAGCCAACCAAATCTGAATATACCAAGGCTTTGGTGAATCTTTACCTAAATTAATGTCAAAGGGAGCCAGCTTGACTCTGTGGTCTCTGAAGGAGCTGGAGAAAAATGCATTCTCCCTTGCTTCTACCCAAACCAATTTTTGTGCACACTAACGCCCTGCACTTAAAAAAAGCAATTGAAGTGTGGCACAGAGCAATCCCAGCCATTGTTTGTGAGAAGCAAACACTGATGTGCAGACATTCAGAATTTAGCTATATCTCAAATTGTAACAATGATCAGTGATGTTACAAACCATGAAAAACCCCACCTGAAATGAGGTGTGTGTGAACTGTCCACAGAAGAGCCAGCCAAAGCAAACAGAGCTTAACTTCACTGCCTGACTCTGCACTGAGTTTGTACTGAACAGCTCGTGTTGAGCTTTTCCAGTCTTTCTTTCTCCTACAATATCACCAATCTCCAAAGGCAGCTGATGGGATTATGAACTTTGCTCGCATATTCGGGCTATTCTGTTCTGCCACACACTGCATCATCGCGTGCCAGCTCCTCGCTCCTGGGAGTCTGTGGGCCAGAGGAAGACAACAGACAGAAGTTCAAGCACCGGCAAGAAACAGGGGCACCATACTGTGCTCTTAATAGCATATGTCAAAAGAAATTTAAAAGGATACTTCATTACATCTTGTACTATGAGATGATGAAAAGCCATGAGACGAAAATGAGAGGGCTGACCTGTGTGTTATTTTTTGCAGAGGGAAGTTCAGCACTCAACACTGTATCAAACAGCAGCTCTGTGTGATAGGTGGGTGCAGAGTATCATGGCCAAGAGGAATGGTGATGACATGAGCAAAATAACTGCATTTATGGCTTCAGTTTATCAGCAAGTGGTGTTCCCAGAGATGAGCAAGTGGCACACTCACTGGCAGCAAATCGTGTACATGCAAGCAGAGGTTACTCACCCCACTTAACCCCACTTCCCCAAAGCAAAAAAACCTTTCTGAGTTTCAGCGGACCTGAATTCAGAACAACACATCACCACGATTTGGCTGTGAGAAATGAGATTAGCTGCATTTAGCTACCACTCTCTAAAAGTGACCTCCTTTCCTGTGCTCAGCTCCAGAGTTGCTCCCCCGTGACCAGACACCAAGTCAGATACTGCCTTTCACCATCCTCTGTCCCTTCAGAGAAATAAACCTAATCACAGTCTCACTGATGGAAATCTCACACAATGCTGCTGAAAATCTCTGGAATTTACTTCAAATTGTCCCTCTGGACTTCTGAGGTCTTTCCAACATACTTGGTTTGCTGCGTTTGTAGAAAACCTAGAAAAAAAATCCTTCCTTTTAGTCTGTCTCTCCGAAATCTTGTGCCCAAATTGATATGACTCTGGGGTGACACCTACTTGCTGGGAGCTTCATGAAACAGGGTGTACATCAACCTCAGTGCAGCAGCCATGATAGTTAGCATGATAGTGCTAACCTGTCCTAAATTGTAATTTCTCTTGATGTTGATGTTCACTTAGTGAGACTATTATCAGCTCCATTTTCCAGCCTTTGCAAAGTTGTAAGTAGCATTCTGGCAATTTAGGGACACATCCTCATCCTTTTTTGTGTTATCTTGGCATTTTGGTTTCCATGAAGGTACTGAAAAATGAAGTAAACGTAATTTGTCATTAAAAGTTTGTCCACACTTACTAGATTTTCACAGATGCAACCCTGCCTCTGGAGGGGAGACTCTGATTTCACCCATCTGAGACAAGAGAAGTTTTGACAGTCAGCATGGAGATGTGAGGGGACAGTTTATACTGCCTTAAGAGAAGTGTTGAAGATACCTCCTCCCTTCCTCGCTTCACTTTATAGGATCAGTATGTGTCTGCTGTAAAGGTCTTTTTTGCAGTGGTTTGTTCCAACAGTGGAGCAGCTCCAGGTGTCACGGTGCCACCTACGAGCAAGTGATACAAGTCAAGGAAATTGTGTTATGATCTCTTCATTGCTCACCCCAAAACGAGCCCTTTACCTCCCAAATCCACACCATGCACTTCTCAAGGATCATAAGCTAAAAAGTACTATTTTAGACAATCCAAGTATAACTACTGCTGCTGTTTACCCTCCAGACCCATCTGGAAATCTGCATGTAGCTATAAATAACGCCTTTGCTGCTGGAGCAGCCACCATCACTCAGGCACAATATACAGTAGCCTGGAAGGAGTCCAGAACTCTCATCTGGGACTCACAGGGACTGAGAACAAGGCAGCCTTCCAGCTTACACCTGGTAGTGTTTTCATCAACACATTTATTTTTAGAAACAGACATAAAGAGATGTTCTCATTATTAAAAATATAATAAAATAAAATATTTTAAAAATAAAATAAAATAGCTAGAGCATTTCAATTTCAAAAAGATTTTAAATAGAATGTTCCAAAGAGCTAAAATTCTTCTCCTTAGTCCTGACTGCCCCCTTCCTGTTCTATCTTAGGCAGCAGAAAAATAGTTTGTTCTATTTAGTTATTTGGAGGAGCAGGGCATGACGAAGTGTATGCATTATAAATTGAACAGTAACTTTTAACTTATCAAAATATCAGCAATATATACTGTAGAATATTGCCATTTATTTAAGATTATTATCACTTATGCATGCATTTTTTCCCCCTTATTTTTCCCCTTATTTATAGTGATATCTTCAGACACAACCCATATAACAGACACCAACCTCTGGGATTTGGTTCACTTTGGCATACAATCTCTCCCTGTGGTTATGATGCTCAGAGGAAAGTCCTGTACCCTTCAGTCTTTGACACGTAAGTATGAAAGGTTGGTGCAGGGGTGATGTGCATAAGGGAGAGTCAATCTCAAAATTCAGCTCTCCTACCATATATCAACTACTTCTTTTTTTTCCATATTTTAACAATATATGGCTTTGCAGGAGGGTGAGGGATGAGTGGTGTCTCCCCCACGCTAAACTTTGGGCCAAAGTGACTGCACCCATTAGAGTTTTGCTGGTGTCAGTGGACACTACAATCCCTGCAGTTCCTACTCTTGGCAAACCTGTGGCTATAAACTCCTTGTTTCAAATGCTAGACAGATTTCACCATGAGATAGGTGCAGCCAAGACATGACACAACAGCATTTTACAAGCTTTGAAAGTGAAACTTGAAGAGGAACAAAAAAGAGCGAGTTGTACAGGTCCAGTAGAAAATACTGTTAGGTGACTGCTGGCAACTTGACAGATCTGCACACCTGTCATGATATTCTAAGCACTGGTGGCACTTTTAAAATGGATAAAATTCACTGAAATGCTTTTAAAATTCGTACCTATGTTCACCTGCCTACCTCTTCTGCTTACCCATGCTCAGGGAAAATACTTTTTTCTGTCTCTCTCCAATTTATCACAATTTTTTTTCAGTCTCAAGGTCATTAAATGAAAGATAGTTGTCTTAAATATTGAATTATAAATGTGTTCAGCTGGCTCTGTTGTCAGTGGCTGCTCCAGAGCTGCACTCAGTGCTCACTCTTGCTAAAACAGAAATAGATGGCAATAATCCAAGTGAAGTCACTGCAGGAGGCACCACAGGAGCTGGCATCCATCCACTCCCAGAGAATGGCTTCTCTGCCAGCAGGCATCATGCTGGCCCCTCCACCCCCTCGAAACACCTCCATTTTCGAGCATTTGAAAAGCACATAATAAACATTAATGAGCACTGTCAACCAGCTTCCTTCCTCCTCAAGTCAGCTTGCATAGTATTGAAAATATTTTGAGGTAATTTCATCATAACAACACGTTTAATTACTTCAGACATTTTGGAGTGTGGGTTTCAGCACAATTAATTGCTCTCCATTATTCCAGTTATTCATGACGGTGACACAATTTTTGGAGATAAAAGGTTCTTAATCACAGTTTACTAGGTAGGCGAGTGCAAAGAAAGAGCAGCTGTCATCAGAAAAAGGGAAGCACAAAGGCTGCCCGTCTGGGATTGCAGATGAAGCAAGATACACGTATGAAATCAGACTGTGAACAGCCCCTCTCCACCTGCCTCTGCTGTTCCTCCCCCCGTGCTCCACCTGCAGACGATGGGAAGAGGAGGACACCCATCCAAGGGGAATTTTCCTGCGTGTGGCTCTTCCCCTCTGTGTTCTCCGATGGTTGAACCAGTGCTGGCCCCAGGAGCTAAAGGCGGGTTTGCTGTGAGAGCAGATAAGGGATAAAAGCATTCTTTAACAATCTTGACATTAAAAGTAGGTCATGAGTACCAGGTTAAGCCAGGCCTGGTGCATTTGAATAGATGATGTCCCTTTCTTTGCTGAACTCTCATTGCTGTCCAGGGAAGCACTTCTCTTCAGCTCCCTCTGAGCTGCTTCCATAGTCCCTTCTTACCTCCTTTCTGGCCCTCACTAGGCACAGACTGTCTTTTACACAGCAATAGCTTAGCGGTCTAGTGGTTAGGGTGCAGCACTTTCACCGCTGCTACCCGGGTTCGATTCCCAGCCCCCCAGGCAGATGG
>NW_016690254.1:1933008-1973645 GCF_001604755.1 Lepidothrix coronata | reverse complement strand
TCGAAGGGTTAATGACCTTTCCCAAATCTTCCTTCGAGAAGACTGGCCATACATACATACAGCTTAGCCTGGGTAGCTGCCCTCCACCCATAAGGACACACACACCACAGTATGCACTTTTCCCACAGCTCCATCTTTCCCCACAATACATACTTACAATTCATCTTTCCAGGAACCTTAATAGCTGGGACATATAAGCACAAACCGTTTTTATGAAGGATTGTTGATTAGGCTTTCTTTACTCTTGATATCTCAAGAAATTAATTTGATCCAAGCACACAGACATGTGCCAACTTTGATTTTAACTTATTTAATGCCTGTCAGGACTCAGGTTTTCCTCTGAAGTTTCATGTGCCCTGCAATTGAACTTGTTCCTTACATTTTTTACTGGAATATTTATCTCCAACAGCTCACAAAGTATTATTTGATTGCTCCTATCACCAGTAAGTGTCTATCTCCTGGTCAAGACTGTGCATTTGCTCTTTGATTATATTTTTTCTCCTTTCTCACAGATAGAAATCTGAAGTGATTACCTCAGTTTGGCTTCTCTCTTTGCCCAAATAAAACTGATCAAAGAAAATGAAATGAAAATCCCTGTGACTGTCTCTTGTCTGAAAATCCTGCAGGGATAGAGAAGAAAGGATGGCAAGGGAACTGGGGTTGAGTTAATACAAAAGGTATTTCCATAGCCTTACATCCAAAGCCTTACATCCTTTCCATTAATGGACATGCAGGCAAAACTGGCATGGTCCATCATCCAAGGATGCCCAGGTGGGTAATGTAGTACCAGTAGGTGCTTTTATGCAATTTGAGTGAGAAAAGGTCAAAAAGAGCTGCAGGACTGATAAGACATTGGATTGTGGGACTTCTTTACCTTTTACAGCCATCCCGATGCTTTTGATCTTTTATTAGCATTTCAATACATTGAAAAGATGCAAACACAGGCAAACTCAGAGGTGTTAGACAGGACTTTTTTATGGAAGGAGCCTTAATCCTGATGATATCTGTGTGACATCCATAATGCATGTACCTCCTGAGGCTGTAAGACTGAGCTGGCAACAGCCAGCCTTTTGCATGAGGAACCTATTGCTTACCATTTCCATGAGCTTGGAGTATCCCAGCAGGGGCTTTCTGTGGCACAGCAGCAGCCCATGCCAGCCTTCACTCAGTGCTGCTGGACATTATGTAGGAGAAAATGAACAGGACACACTGTGAATTGCAAACAGAAGTCCTGTTCAAGCTTGGTTCAACGGCCCACATGCAAAAGGCTACCACCATTGCTAGCCCAGAGCTAAAGTTTCAGGCATGAGGCACATTTAAACCAGAAGATCTGAGGAGGGACATCACACTTACTCCAGAGCTGGGTGCTTGTGAGTTTGTGTGGATGCTTGAAAGGTAGATCTCTGTAATCTCAGGGCAAAAGCAAAAAGGTACTTAGGGCTTTAAAAGGACAACAGAGACGACATGGCATCAAACCCCAGGTGGGACGAAGGTGGGACTCAGTTTCCATATCTTTTTTCTCCTAAAATTTAGTAGGACTGGCTCTGTCTCTGGTTCCTAATTCATTGCAAAGTAAATCAGTGTCAGAGCTAAAAATCAGACAAATGAAACATCGTATGTGTTTTGCTCGACAGAAAAGCTCCCAGTTTCTGCTCCAACCTGCTTATTCTCCAAGCCAGTCCCTCACATGAGGGTTGCACCTTTTCATTCATCCTTCTATCATCTATCAGATAAACAAGTGTCACTTTGGAGAACAGCACAATCTTTATCTTTGTCTCTTTCTAATCTCTGCCAACTGACTGTATCAGACAGATTGTTACCATCATTTATGGTATCAGTAATCTTAAGATTTTCTTTAGCACTCTTAGCATAAATCTTTATAGCCAAAGATTTCAGACTGAGATATAATAAAATGCTGAAGATTCAAGGTTTTCCAGACACTGTCTCTACCAGAGGCTATCACTGTTTTATTTTTAAAGAACTGATTCTCTTTAAGAATACAACTGTATTTGACCCCCTAATTTCAGACAGGTGTGCACATCCATCACCCTCTTATAGCAATAAAAGGTGTTGCATTAGAGTGTGTCTTCTACTAATTGCTAAAGTCTCCATGGCTGATATATACTATTGGTCACATTTTACAAGTGCTAAGGAGATTGTGAGATACTGTGTTTGGGGATGAGAAAGTGTCAGAAAACCGAAAATTTCAAAGAATCATTGGGTATCAACACTCTAATATTTAGAAAATTCTGGATCTGAGAGCACCAGCTTTTCATTGGGGTGAAAAAACCAAAAATTGTCCATTTGCCATTTGAAAATCAGAATGGCAAGTTCAGGTTGGTTTATTTCTCCCTTTTTATACTGTTAGAAATAATTTACCTCACAAATGTTGCAGCATCCCAATTCTCAAAAACGTTCCTCCTCTTTTAGGACAACTTAATTTATTCATCTATAGATTTTTACTGAGGTCAAAGTAATGGGAATTCAAATAACCAAGATCCGAAGTAGTGAGAGGGTAGACTATTGTCACTGTAGCTGTATTGAAGAAGAGGACAGATCATATCTTTTAGGGTTGTTGGACTCATTTAGTTTGTGAGGATGGTCGGAGGATGCTGTGGAAAGACAACTGCCAGGTTTGGAGCAGCCTGGTAGGAGGGACAGTGGTGAGCTGGTGCAAGAAGGGGAATGAGAAATGAAAGGTGGGACAAAACCAAAAAAAGGAGGCAAAACTATGAGTGTGAATAAAGAAAACTGCCGTCCAGATGAGAGAATAACAGATATCAGCCCATAGTGATATGCTGAGGAAGTGGACAAAAAGCTGAATTATGCCAAGCCCAGCACCAGCCCCTCTCAGACCTTGTGTCTTTCAAGGCCACCAACAGCCATAGATCCTGATCTGTCAGTGCCTCCCACCTTGTCCTGTCCTTTTCATTCATGTAGAACTAGAGGAAGAGAGACTGGTAGAATTTTATGCTTATTTTCTTCTTATTTGTAGTATTTCATACTTATTTTCCACAGGTGTACCCTGTTACAGCAGCATAGTCATGTTGCTCTAACACCTGGGCTTAATTATTTTCATGGGCTCACAGCTGGATGGTCATCATCGAAAAAAGGATTCAATCAGCAGGGATGACTGTGCTGTTCTGAATAAGTCTTTTAAGGCAGCTGTTTCCATGGTGTTTAAGCATTAAATATAGTAAGTGAGATGCCTGCAACTCCTTGCAAGGCAGCTGGGCAGTCACTGAGCTAGGGGTTGAAAACATAAGGACTTTCATTCAGATGGTTGTCAAAAGTTTATAAGGCAAATGGAAAACAAATGCTAGCAAATCCATGATGTTCTTATGCCTGATCCAGTACTACAGTGTGTTTAGTCTATGTGTATATCAGTACACATTTGGATATATCTGCCTCTTCTTGAAGCAACCTGGATAAAATATTTCCCCTTTCTTTCCTTCCTTCTATTGATGTTTTTATTCTACCTTAGAAGTATTCTTTTAACAAAAATGTTTATCAATGTTATTGCTACTATTGCAAATTGATAGATGTGCCATAATGCAAAAACCCTGTGAGACAGTCCCTGTGCTTCTGAAAACATTTTAAAGGCGTCACAGTGATTGTTAAGTAGGCCATTATGGGTGTTCAAGTTTTTTAAAATGTATTGATTTAAATTATGTATGTTAATGCACCTATCAACATTACAAATGTAGTTTGCAGCAAACTACTTATAATATATGAATGATAAGCCATAAATAATAACTGTGGCTGTAAATTAAATTACTTGATTAAACTGCAAAGATGCACTCTAATTTGGAACAGAAAATTACTTTGAAGTGATTTCAGCAGCTGATAATCCTTTTAGAGTAGCAGAGTTTTATGAGCCATAGTCATCTTAAAGTCAAGCATCAAACTTTCTGATGGATTTTACCCACTAGCCTGGTTGGTTGGGTATTGCTATGCCCTGAATGCAATGGATAAGACAGATTGGCAAAATAATGAGTGAAGACATTTGTTAAACAAAATATGGAAGTGCTTTAATGAATTCTTTTCTGATAGAATTTGAATAACCTTGGTTCGAGTTTCAGCAAGAGCTAAGCCCTTAGAAGGACCTGAATTTCGAGAGACAGCAGAGCCCCATTGCCTCTAAAGGCGATACTTTGGAATTTCTGAATATGAACAAAGAAACCAAAACCTGGAGCAGAATTTTATATGAGGCTCTGAAATACAAGCTGAGCTGAAATGCAATGTTTAAACTCTACTACCATCATGTCTTACATTGCTAGTATAGTAGATTAGATTCTGGACAAGTTTCAATAAATAAGATAACCCAAAATAACTTACCAAACATGGACTACTATACCCAAAAGCTGCTTTGATAGTTTGCACATACCTAAATGGAAAGGGATGAAGTCTTGGGAAAGTACAGGAGAGCTTGTGTTCAAGGAGCAGTGAGCCTTTTCTGTATTCCCAAGTGAAGCACTGCACCTGCCTTAGAATCACGGAGTGGGATTGTGAAGGCACATGTAATTGCTCAAGGCTTCCCTGGAGCTCAGGGCAGAGGTAGCACTGCTGTATACCCATAGAGAGGCTCCTTCTCAAACCCTCTTGGTCCTGAGGACTCCCTAGACTCTTGCTGAGGCATGTGGATCCCTTGGGGATTGTAACCTGTGAGCTTCAACTTTAGGGTCACCATTAACGTATCCCAGGCAAGGGCACACCAGCAGTGATCCATCTGGGCTGGGTGAACAATCAGATTTCTCACTACAAAGTGACAACAAGGAGACATGGATAAAGAAAATATAAGAACAATTCCACTTTAAAACCTGTGGGTTGCTTGGGTGCATTTATTTTTTGATAATCCAGTATCTCTAAATGTCCCAACTATTGTAGCTGGTGTTTGGGGCCCACCTTTTTCTTCTGGGTTCTGACACTAGATCTCAACTTGTACATTTGTTGCTCTGAAGCCAATTTCTAGGCAGTTTGAGTGTTGGTTTGGGTTTTTTCCCCTTTACTCAAAACTCTTTGGGATCTCATGCTCCTGTGATACACGATCTCACCGTCTCCCAGCATTTGCATTTATTAGAGTAAAGGGAACTTAATTGTTTGATCTCTCAGCCTGATATTACAAATCATTCAACAGCAACATTTGCATTTTTAATTACATTTTGATTTCTCCTCTGCAGGATCTGGTTGGGCAGCATTGGTTCTACAAAGGAAGAAATCAGAAATTTGAAAAGCTTCATCAGTTTTGTGAGTTCCAGTTTGGATGGTTAACAGCATAGGGGCAATGTCTGGTGTGAGAGGAGGGAATGTGCAGCATGAACGTATCCTCTCCATATAGGACTGGCTTGCCTTCTTGCTCCTTCCTCCTCACCAGCACATGGGTGATCTCCTCAGCTTCATGTCCTTCCTCCTTCAGTGGCAGCTCCCCTGGATTCTTCTGTCCCATGAGGAGGGTAAGGAGGAGGAAATCACTATCATCCTGATGTCCTTCTGCAGCCACACAGGCACTTTTTCTCTTCCTGTCTCCTGCCATGCCATATGGAAGCTTTGTTCTTCACCTTCAGTGTGGGATGAAAGGGATTAAGGAGGCAGAACAGATGCCTTTGGATATAACCTTAGATGTATCCCTGTTATACTGTTGGGGTCTTCATCTGCTTTCTCAGCAGCCACTGCAATTACGTCACAGACACCTGTGGCCCCAGCAACCAACCTGGTGTCCCGAGATTCCCCTCCAAAAAGTAGCAGTATTTCAGACAGTGCTTTCAGAGGAGAGCTGAGCCAGGTGTCTGAATGAGGTGCTTAGTCTCCAATGAGATTCTAATGCAAACACCCTGTGGTGGGAGTGAGATTCTAATGCTAACACCCCAAATTGGTACTCATTTTTTCTTACCCCTTCCCTCCCCTGTTATGCTCCACAAAATCCATGTTTTTCAATGCTGTCTGTCAGACTGCTGTTGAGGATGAGGAAAATAAAGATTTCAAATCCACATTTGCTCAAAGGTAGACATTTATGAAATAGTGTACCTACCAATTTTGCCTTGCTGGTTCATTTCATTTGGATTGTGTCACTGTGACTAGAAACTTTTCGTGACCATTCTTGGCCACGAGACACAGAGATCCCCTTGGGAAAGCGTGTTTAAAGTCTCAACTGCTGAATTATGCAAGTTATAGAAATATTGCAAGATATTCTGATATCAACATACAGATATGCATAAGCCTGACACTGCAGATTTTCTTTAGGTCAGCTGTTGGCCTTTTAGATGCCCTACGGCCTGTTTGCTATATATACCTGCCTACCTGCCCATGGGGCTTTGGCACAAGGTAAGGCAGAGAGGTGACCAGCTGCACAGTCCCTTCTGGGGCAGTGTCAGTTACTCTACCTTGCAATATTTATACATTTTATCTTTAAGGAATACACTGCAGAGAAACTATTAAACAATATTTCAGGAACTTCAGTTTCAATAGCTTTCTGCAATGAAATTTTTGTTGCAGAACCTGGTGCCTTGCCTCTGTTTTCTGAGATCTGGAGGTAAATTATACTGTTATAATGAAACCCATCTATGTCAGATTGATGATGGGTTGAGTAGAGTAGGTTTGAGATCCACGATGACATAGATGAAGACATCTGAGAGATTTACAGTGACTAGCATTGCTTCAGTCTCAATTTCATTTGAACCATGTCAATTGTACCACGCCACAAAAAGCTCCAAGAAATTTCATGGAGAAACATTTTTCTCCCTCTGTGAAATGCATCACCCTAGAATCCATTATCCTGGGACATCCCAGGAAACCAAGAGAAGGACGAATCCTAAATCTGACTTGTTTTGCTGTTATGCATAAGTGACACCTCTTGCCTGGCAGAGACACCTGGAATGCCTGTCCCTGGCTCAGGACTGAAGTTCCTTGGTAAGGCCAAGCTTGCCTGCAAGAGGAAGTAATGGCCACAAAACAGGTGATGTCTCTGCTTACAAAGCAGCTTTTAGATCTAAATCTAAGCATCTTTGTCTATATTAGGTCTTTAAATTACCTAAATCTAGATATGAGGTGTCTAAATTTTAGATACAGAGAAATATATACATGTTTCTATTTATATTTAAAACTTTCATTGATTGATATTTCTGATATTCCTTTCTCATGTCAGTATTTTACAAGTGTATTTGAAAGTGTGTTCTAAAAACAAGATAATTATCTGTTGTCTTTGGTTCTGTCTTAGGAATTGAATGATATCTTGATTCTCCATGAGCTTTTGACTTTGAGGATTAATATTGATCAATACCAATCAGAAAACAATGTTTTTTTCTACAATTTCCTCATAAACTGGTAAAGAGACAGTTTAAAGCAATAGCTGTCAGCTGCTAATGGGTTACACCCTGACTCACTCTGATAGTCTAATTTCCACATTAAAGGATTCAAAATGTTAATATTACAGATCAAAAAAAAATTGTTTATATTGAAAGATGCCTACTGACATTTGATTAAGATAATTAATGATAAATCTTTCTAGCAGTCAGTGAAAGGGTCAGCACCTCATACTTTAACACATGAGCCTTGCTGGGTACATGTGCAGCTCTGCTGAAGAACCAGTAGGAATCAGAGGAACCTGGAGTTTGTCTGTCTCTGAGGTGTGTGTGGATTTGGATGCTGTAATTTAGAGTTTACAGGCCCAAAGTTTCCCCTGGATCACAGGGCAGCTGTTCTTTGCCAGGTTCTTTGTCTAAGGCTTGCAACTCCTCCACTTGCTTCAGTGGTTGCTTGTCCTGCCCCAGCTGCTCTGCTTTGGAAATGTGCAATCTCTCAATGAAAGCCACCCTTCCCATTTCTCTGGGGAGATCAGACTGGTTGAGCTACCACATCACTACTCTGATCCTATGCCAAAATACGGATTCTTACTTCAAAAAGTGGTCACTTTAAGAATAATGATGTACTCCACTACAGACATTTACTGGAGTCAAATAGGCTACAGCTACATTGTGCAAGGGCTGAGGCTCCCAGGCTCTGCTTGAGGCTAATTTCAACACACATCTACTTATCTAAACAAGTGTCCTTGGAGCAGGGTCTGATGCAATTTACTGGTATTCCCAGGTGTAGCTGTTACAGAAAACACCTTTGGAGTTGAAAGTGAGATGTTGGAGCCTAAATCGTGCTCTAAATGCAACTCACCTCAACACAGAGGTGAAAATTTGGAAGAGTTTCTCTACAATGAGTAATAAATAGACAGGTAGTATGGAAAATAATAATTTCCTTATTTATTTCCCAGCAAAATTTCCTTTTTCAGATAATACGAGATGTAGGACATAAGCAATGAACTGGTCAGTCAGAAGGCTTAGAATAGGAATATTTATTTATACAGTGTAATTATTTGCTGAAATACATTGTCACAAAATTTTTGCAGCCATAACAAAAATAGTTTTTAAAAGCTGTTGGATGAATTACTGGGAAAAAAAAATTCCTCCCTTTCTCTCAAACACCACGATCTGCTACCATCTGAGTCCGAAAATTCCTATGCCACAGATTGCCAGAAGCCTGGATGACATACCATACTTGGAAGAAAAGTGTCAATGCGTGCTTCCTCTGTTACTTTATATTTCTTTTCTTCAGCATTTGCTATTGGCCTACATGGATGAGGTAAGATCAACCTGTTATGTGAACATGGCCATTTTCACGTGCAGGTAGATTTTTTGAAAAACCTTAAAATTCAGAGATCAGTAAAGACACTAAAGAAGCTTTTTGTTTTTAAAGACATGGATGCAAAGATATGAAATGTGGTACATTGTGAAATCCTTATCTTTGTAAAATATGAAAAGAATGCAAAGCGGAGCTTAAACAAGTGTAAACTACTCTTAATGTCTTTGAAGATTGTGGATAGGTAGTTTTCAGTTGGACCTCATGCAGCACCCACATAATTATTAATGTATGTGCTCAATGAATTGACCTTGCTGAACTGCCAAACTGCAAAGTACAGAGCAAATAAACTAAAAGCCTAAGGGAATTTAGGGAATTTACAGTAATGTAGTGTCTTTCTGTAACCTCTGTCCTGCATTCCAACCCAAAAACCCCACTGAAAGAATTTCATCATTTTGGGTGAATTAATCTTTAAATGAGGCCCTTTGACACTGTCTTAATAACATGAAAAATAGCTGGAGATCAAAAGTAACCTAAGTAATCATTAATTTTCTAAATGAAGGTTAGAAGGGCAGTTTCAGAGCCATTTTTTCCTTTATCCTACTTTTCTGGTATTAATCAGCCTGTCCTTTGGCTCAACTGCGTGGGCATTAAGAGTATCCTATTACCATTGCAAATAAATGGAGCAATCAAAAAAAATCTTTTCCACCTACATCATATAAGCTCTGTGAGACAAAGACTCTTTTCTTGGTCCCTTATTTCAACAGTGCAGTAGAACTTGATTCCCAAATGGTTGACAAAAATTATTCTAGGTGAGGACAGTTTATTAAGTTTTTCTCCTTATTCTTTGCCCTTAAGATACGGCATTGGAAATCTACAGTACTGAGTGCAGGCATGGTAATTCACATCTTTATTGTAAGGATTCACTGTTTGCTATTTAAAAATTACAGCAAATATCTGATAATAGACTTATGGATTGTTGTCCAAGCCTTTGGAAGAGTATCTCTATGTCCCCAAGTAATACTTTTTTACCCAGCTCTCTCATCTTCTCTCTCCAAGAAGTGCCAAGTGGATTAAAAGTGGGGCTCTTAAGATATGTGCCTAATGAATTGCTGTGTTATGTCTCTTTTTTTCCTGGAAGAGAAAAAAACAAATATTGCAGTTTGAGTTAGAGGCAAGTTATGAAATCCTGATGTGCAACAACTGTGGTCTAGATGAGTTGAATAGCTTTGCCTGGTCACAAGACAGAAAAGATAAAAGAGGAATAGCAGTGAAATTATCAGCTGGTGAAGCAGAGCTTTTGGCTAAGAGGAAAGATCTCTTTAGAGAACACTAGCACCTCAAAACTTGACTAAAAAGACTAATATTATAGTCTATATGCTTTTCATTTATTGTATTAAACCTGTTCAGCAGCAACAGATTGTGGGACCTGTGCATGGGATTAGTTTCATATGGAGCTGCTATATTTCAGACTCCTAAAAGCAAAACCCACTTGACATCTGGGAGAAAAGGGCAGCAAATATATTACGAAATTTCATTAATTCAATAGAAGTAAGGGTTCAACTAAAGGTGAAAAATAATCATGTTTTAAATGTCAATGGGTAGTATAGGTTATTACAGTATTACTTTACTCCTGCTTTTAATAGGGTATCACTGCTATTTTCAATTGGGTTGCACTAATGTAACTGGGAAACAGAGCCCTTAGGCTGCTTTAATTTATAGTAGGATATAAATTATTTGGAGATGAAATTCCATCAGTTTAATGACACAGTGTCAAAAAGTTTAAGCTTCATCCATGAAAAATACAGATTTTTCTATGTACGAATGATGGTGCTTTTATTCAAGTCTGTATTTCACAGTATGTCAGCAACCGATATGAAGAGAAAAGCACAGATTTCCTTGTGCTCAAAATCAAGCCCATCAATTCTATCAAACAACTCTCATCTGCCTTCCTCCTCTCGGCTGAGGAGGCTCAGAAACACATGGAAAACCAAGCAATTGTCTATAAATAGAATATAATAGAAGCTGGTAATGAAAATACGGCTCATTAGCCATTTTCCTGTCCTGGTATCTTCACAACTTTTCTTGGTTTGTATTTCACAACTGATGACCAGACTCTGGCTACATTCCCAGTGAATTTTACATAGGCCTATTCCAGCAGTCTGTATAATTCAATGACACTTTAGTATTTGCTTTAGTCCAGCCAATTTCTACACCTAGAACTGACCTAGATGAACTTTCCAACTCCTTAGGAAAAAGCTTCTATGATTTAAATGTGTTCTGGTAAAAATAATCAGCTGGCAGAATATTCCCTCATTGCTATGGAGGTTACAATGCTCCATAGGTTACAAGATCATTCACCAATCTTAACTAAATGACAGCAATAATTAATTAAGGCAAAATTGCATTGAGTAGGATAGTCACCTTCAGTACAATTAAAAAGAAACATTCTGGTACAAAACAAGAGTCATGCTATTCCTGTTCTCCCAAGCTCTGCTGCAAATGTAGGCTGACAGGTTAATAAAAGCATTTTTTAACAGTTGTAAGAAATCAGCCATCTGATTCAAGAATTCTCTTCCTCAGTGAACTTATGATTCAGCTACTGAAAACTTCAGTTTCCCATCTGTAAGATGACAAAATTGAATGAAAACAATATTAATATTTATGTTCTAAATAGAAAAGGCTTTCAAAGCACCTTCATGAAGTGGAAAATAAATGCAGAAGTTTATCCAAAACTTTCTGGCATTTTGCATATTTAAAATTTATCAGCCTTGGTGCCAGGATCTGTCGGCTAAAGAGCAGGAGATTGTATTTTATATTGTAAAAGTTATTAATGCGGGTAGATAGTAATTTAACTTTTATATAATTTGAATGGTAAGTCTCTATTATGTGGGTCAGTTAATTTTAGCTACAGTTCATACTGTTAAGAATTTGTATTCCAAAATTGCCCACAGGTGGGAAAAAATGTGTTTATTTGGTCTGGTTGAAATGTTTCATGATAGTAGTGTTTATGTCCTATATAAAGATCATTCAACAGAATGTGTGTGCATGTGCACACACAGAGGTACTGGTTAAAATTATACATATATGTAAACACAGTGAACTTCTTTCTTTCATATACGGAGTCTCATTTCTAATTAATGATGTCGCTTTCTTATGCATAAAGTCCAAGACTTTATGTTAACAGTATAAACTTGACAATCGTTAGAAGTAGCTGATGGAAATTTAAACCTTTTGTCTGAAACAATTTTATAAGTCCTTATGCATGCAATGCTTTCCTTGTATTGCAGCCTACCAATACTTCCCACTTCCCTGAAATATGGTCCAAAACGGGGACATCGATGCATCCAACTGCTCAGATGGCCTGAAGCATTACCCTCATTTACCCAGAGAGAGAGCATGCAAAAAAGGAACAACTTCAACACATTTTGTTCCTCCCATTCTCATAACAGCACAGGTTAAACTTATATTATTACATTAATTTGCAGTTCAAGAGAGAAAACTCATCCTTCAGGCAAGAAGCATCAGTCCAGTGCAGGAACTGATTCTCCAGGCAGTACAAGCATAAGTGGCCTGAAATACCTGGACATTTGAATTCAAGCATCCCTATCAACATCAAATCAAAAGTAGTGACAGATACTCGTGTGTAAAAGCTGAAACTATTTTTTGCATATTGAAAAAACCCACCACCACTGCACCAGGTGGCACAAGGCAGAAAAAACCCCAACAGTTTACTTACAGTTTCCGTGTACAGAACTGGGTGCAGGAGAGAAAATTCAGGATGGGAAGTCCTGATGAAAGTGATGAAAAGATAACAGATTTCTTTCAAAAGATTACTATAGTTTCAAAACTTAATTTTGATCTTAAGTTGGGGGGAAGGAATGGTGCAGATCTTTCGGGTGGAAAGAGTGAGATTTGGGGGTTGCTTTTTAACCATGTTACAGTAGTGATGCTCTGCTACCTTACTGGAAAAAGGAACAGCCCTTTCTTCTTTATCTGGATTACTAAAGGAATTCTAATTTAACTTGTAGTGTATATGACTGCTGTATAAACCCAACAATGAAGATGAGAAGGGTCACTTTTGTTTATGCACATTAAAAAAAAAAAAAAAATCCCATGGCTGACCAGGGGAATAGGATTGCAAAAATTTCTGAAATATGCATTTCTCCAACATTTCATCTGTGGATTTGTGCAGTGGACAACAACAGACTCACTCTCAAAGTGGTGGATGTTGTTTTCATAAGGCACTCATTTTTTTTACTGCTGTGACTTGGCACCATCATGTGGCCACTTTTGAGTTTGCTCAATTTACATAGCAACTTACACAGAAAAACATTTGCAGTTAATTAATTCGAATTTACAAATATTTCAGTCTACTTTATATGGAAATTATAAATATCTTAAATATATATGTTCACTAAATACTAAAATAATTGTGTTCCAATTGTCCTTTTTTTCACTGAAACTGTGTTTGTTTAATCAAGGTTTTCCTCATGATCTTTAAGCCAGAAGTCATTAGGTTACAAAAGATATTTTCAGGGCTTGGTTTTGATCCAAACTTTATCAATAGTGTACAAAAATTAGTATCATATGATAAACAGTGATCCTCTTCTCAGTACAAGAGCTTTGGAAATTATTTGCAGGATTAAACAGGTCAGTATTTTCTAGTTTACAACAGAAATTCCAAAGGATTTAGAATGTCAGTAAATCTCCCAAGCATATTGTTCACATAGTGTGATCCAAACAGGTAGTATACATCTCAGAACCTGAATTACTCAGGTATTCCTTTTGCAAAGTTTCAGGGTCAAAAACAGAAGTAAAGTATTTGTGATGTAAATTTGTATTCTGATATGTTTGCATAACACTTTTAGGTAGGCATAAGAAAGTTTTATCAAGCACTACTGTTCAAAAGGCCCAGAGGGGGAAATCTCCTTACATTCAGTTTGTACAGAGGCACAACTTCATGCTCATTAAAGGATTGCTGTGATTTAGTTCAGAGTGGAATAATGAGAAACAACCATGAAATTTATAAGAATACATTTTCACTATTTTTAAAAAATACATATACATTTAGAGTTCTTTCAATAATGAAAAACAGTTCATCGTATTTTTGAGTACAATAATGGTAAGTTTTATTCTGACATTTTTATGATAAAAAATATTGTTTCCATTGAAATATTGCATTGATATTCTTTAAAGTATATACAAGTTATATACAAATGCAAAATTACAAATATTTTAATTGCAGACAAAAATAATCTAGAAATTTTGCAATAAATTGTACAACCCTCTTTCTAAAAAGACTGCAATAAAATAGAATGCAGTTTGTCAGATTCTTTAGGCTGAGGTGATGCCCACTTCTTCTTTACATACTGAATGTCTATCTGGCCAGGTTCCTTGGCCAGCACAATGCCCAACAATCCATTTGCTTTTTCTGGTTCTCCCAGCAGAGCCATAGCTACAACCCTGAAATCAGAAGAACAGCAGAGTGGTTTTTAACTGAGGCAAAATTAATAGAAATTGATGCTTTCAAACATGTTTATACCAGGTTACTTACAGTCAACTAAATGATTCCTTTTTTTCTGCTTAAGTCCCAGCATATTCTTTACCTTTTCACCAGTTGCAATAATTTAATGTAAATCTAACATGCAAGTCTTCCACCATGCATTCCACTATCAATTTCTAATCATGACTTGAAAATTATTTCAAGCTTGTAAAAGCGAATAATGTTTTATGGCATTTTCCAGTACAGTGTAACAAGGTTTAAAATTGTACGATTTTCTCCCAAAACTAGCAGCACTTTGCTAGAGCTCACAAGGATACAAGGGAAACTTTCAGTTGGAGGGACATTCACCAAGGGTAACTTAAGCCTAGGGAAGACAGAGTCCCCCAGTAGGACACCCATCAGGAAGGAATCTTCAGTGCTTTAATTCAGTGAGGTTGAACAAAGCTGCTGTTGTGCATCAATCTACAGGTTACCAGGTCTCTACCCTGGCTCCAGGAACAGCATTGTGAGACAACCCTGGTGTTCTCTGCGGTGAATATGTGCCAGGCAAAAATATTCTTGTTTACTTTGTGACAACGATCACAAAGTATTTCTTTAGATTGGTAACCATACCATATAAAGGCATTTTAAAATGTTGTCCAACATCTTGCCTATTTTGAACTTAAATGAACTTAAAATCCAGTGATTTTAGTGGGAACAAAATTTTTCTCTTCATATGAGCAGCAGCTGCTCCTTGTAGAGACATCTGTCCCATCTGGTAACACTATGCCTGATTTTGATTTATACTAACAGTACTTCTCCTTTATCAGACTGCACAAAATAATAAGTAAATAAAGATAAACTAAAATTTAGCTTGCTATAGTTTGTTTCCACACCATCAGTAGTTTACAAAACACAGTTAGAAAAGCAAACTCTAATGAATATTTAACGTCAAGAAAAAACCCCATGTAATAAAATTAATATTTTGTTAAAAAGAGAGCAGTGCAATGCACTTACTTCTCTGATGGAATAGTCTCCTTTGCCACAGGCAACAAATCATTTTCCAGAAGATCCCAAATGTAAATATTAGATGATGCATCCAGGGCAAAGAACACAGCAGGTCTTGTTAAAGCCCACTGCAGGGCAATAATGGGCTGGCCATTTGTGCTGTCATTCCACTGCATGACAGGATACTCTGATGTCATCTGATGTAATCTAATGCTTCCATCAGAACAGCCAACCTATATCACAGTTAAAAAAAAACCTTCTGGAACAAAACAAACTAAGCAAGATAAAAACTGCTGTTCAACTCTTGAGAATATCAAGCACATAAATAAAATTAGATATCTGCCTCAAGTGGCACATGTCTCTCATATCTCACTCTATGGACTATCTGGATTTTAACTGTTGTATTTATGTATCAATTTGTAATTCTGAGTTCAAAAGCAGTCACTCTGTACCACTGTATGTAAGCATACTAGAGTATCCACTAATCCTGGGTTAATTTGTGAAGTTCCCAAACTTCACTAATACTATCATCCAGCACAACGTGACAGCAGTCTGAACTGGGGCAAGGGCTACTTAGTGCCACATGTACACTGTAAAAGGAAGAACAGCTTTCAATAGGACAGGTTGTGTTTAATAGTATAATAATATTAAACTGATTCCTAATAAACAACTAATTCTAAAGACAGGGAGTCACCACTGCTTCCAGGTATTTTCTGATAACATTTGTCTGACATTTACAAGTTTGCTCTAATCCACGTACAAAAGAAAATATTCTGTGAAAACAGAAAATAGCTTTACTTACAATCCTGAGTCACCCCTACATCAGGAAGACTTCCCAGAATTTTCAAATTATATTAAATTTTTACAGTGACTCTGTAAATAGTGCTTACACTTAAAATCTCCATGGCAGATTGGAATTAGTGATGTAAATCAATTATCGCAAACATGTCAAATTAGAATACTCCCTCAGCAAGTCATTAAAAAATGAAACTTCTATTAAAACTTTTTCATACCAAAAATAGTGGCTTTCCAAAAGGGAAGAAATCAATTGCAGTGATGCTTATTGATCTCAGTCCACTCTCCTGGGGCCTGAATAGCTTTGGAACAACTTTTAAACCATGTCTTGTACCATGGCCTACCAGACCCTATGAACAACATAAAGAAAATTAATTAAGAAAAAAAAAAAAACAACCAAAATTTGCATTAGAGGTATTACAAGAGGAAGTTAAATAATCCACAGAGCTGTTACCTAAAGGATTCTTACTAGCTAACAAATTTTAATAGCTAACAGATTTTAATAATAGGCTCGAATTATAAATTTTATATACAGCCTCCTGGTGAAATTCCGAATAAATGGGAATCTTCCAAAACAAAAAATAACAACGAGATGAATTTCAGCACATTACTCACTATGTTTGTTCCAACAATGAAATGATTAGGATTAGAAGACAGAAATTTAATGGTCAGTGTCTGCGGCATTCTCTGGCGAATATCCTTTGGGAAAAGGCTACAAAATCATAAAGGGAAAAGACATTAATACAGGAAGTTATCTCCAAAAGCTGTGCAAGTACATACAGAAACCCTTGATCTAAAATATATATGACTAGCTCTAGGAAGATATGCGTATTAAAAAAACCCTGCAAAACAACTAATCAAAATAATATTAAATATGTCTTCTGTAACAGCAAATTAATAAAGTATAGGAGGAATTAGCTTTGTGAGATACACATGTAAAATTGAAATGTCTCGGTTTTCTTACCTGTTATTCAATTCCATAGCTGAGCTATGTACTAACTTCACTTTCCCTCCAGGAACTAAACCTAAAATTATACAACATTGTTATTTAAACTGATTAAGCACTTTGCATTAAAAAAGTGCAATCATTACATTAAATCCTAAGGTAATAAGTAAAAGGATATTTCATAATTAAATTGTTTACTGCAGATATAGTTTTTGATATGTAAGAATCTTACATCATTTATGACTTTTTACTTTAGAATCCAAATCTGAAGAGTTATAATTTTTGCCAGAAATGGAAACATGATTACATTTTTGTTTTAGTTTTTCAGCATGCATATAACATCCTGTAATATCACTCCATAAAACCCAATTCTAGCAACGGTTAAAGTGTACATTTGAGTCACTTGGATCTTTGACAATGAATTTTAGTAATAAGAAACCATAATAATGCTTCTACAAAGTTGGTCTATTTTGCTTGTTAGTAGAGGATAGCATAAATAATTCAAATCCTTCAAAGACAAGAACTTTTTGAAGAAGAAAAAAACGAAAGCTGGTCGCAGTAAAACTGTGTGTAAAACATGACCACGGCTTTAAAATGTACCTCTCCACAGACATAATACCCAGCTTTAGCAGCCTAATACAGCCTGACACTGCACACAAGCTTATAGAAAACTGATCAAAAATTCTGGTTTGTTGGCATTACTTCATTGTTTATGTATTTTCAAATATATCAGGATTTTAATCACAGCCTTTTCCAGTTAGGTAAGTAGGTAAGTCTAAGTTTGTTTAAAGAACGAAGAATGTCGTCTGCTTTATTCACATAACTCAAAAAGGGCTGAATGGACTCGGTTCTTTATTTTTTCATGGAAACTTTTTTCTCACACTAAATTAAGTACCTTACCCAAAAGAGAACTTTCAGGACAATTATCAAAATGGAGATACAGGCAACAACAAAAGCATTGTAACAGATTTGTTAAAACTAAAGAAAGAACAAGAGGACCAAAGAATCTTATATTCTTTGAAAAAAAAAGCTGTTAGGGATACAGACAACTGCTCTGACATTATAAGAAATGTGGTTGTTTAGTGGTAATTACCAATACAGAATTAGCAGATGAGATTCAGATAGCAGTGAAAATAATTCTCATTATACCTAACCAATAACCCCAAACATGAGATATGTGCTATTCAGAATTAATCTTTTCCTCAGTAAGTTTTCCTTCTTTTAAACTGTTTGGCATCACTGACTTTATCTCTTCTAACATCATAGTCTCAAAACTGGAGCATTTTATTCTACTTTTAATGTACAGTACTCACCTAAATCAGTTTGTGAACCAGCTAAATCCACTTTTTGTAATTCAACAACTACCTGAAAAGTCAATATTTAACACTAGTAAACAATCAATATTTACCAGACTCCAAAGTTTTTTAAGTAGTTGTAAAAATGTATGAGATAACTCTAAAGGAACATATAGAGGCAAGTTTAACATTACAATGATCACAGGTAGATTCTCTATCCCCTGTCAATGTCTGCAATTCTAAAAATAGCTTCCCATGCCTGCTGGATGTTCCCTGCTGGAAAGCAGAATATGGAAGGTTACATTCTCCACTTAATTGCTAGTTGGCGTCTTTTTGGTTCAGTCAGTCATAAACAAACCACCTAAACCTCCAAAATAAGAAATTGTTACACATTTCCTGTGCTTTTCACGACTCATCAAATAGAAAGGGTAGAGCATTTGGCCTGAATCAGCTGCTGCTAAAGTTACTTAGAGTTTTAAGGGACTTAATTAGTGATACAGAAGGGAAATACTTTTATCCCCTTATTATTCACTGAGCTCTTTGGTTCCTTAAGCAAGATCAATTCAGCTGCAAGCACGTTCAGCAGCTGAGCCAAAGCTGCAGCAGGAAAAAAATGACTGAAAACATCTGATAGAAAGAAGAGTTGTCAGGACAGCAATTAAGACTAACAGACCTCGTGCCTTCCTGGTTATCATATTTTAGGCAAAGCAATCTTAACCACTGATTTTCACTTTTTGTCTCTTGAACATTTGTTTTATATAAATTATGAATGTAATTTCTCCCCTACATTCAGTACAGTCTCTGACACCACTGTGATTCTAAAATAAAGCAGATGGGTGAAAGAGGATTGAGGTCTGTTAATAAATTAATAGAAACATGTGAACATATTCCTATGAAGTAAAACTACTGATTGCCTGTTTTCATGAATTCATGGTAAGCTTTTCCTAAGGACAACATTAGGGAGTCAGGTCAAAAATTTTAAGGAGAATTCCAACAGAATGGCTAATGCACTTTTCAGGGAGGAAATTCTCATCAGAAATTCTGAATTGGAGTTGCTATATTTGAAGTATTTTATTATTCCAACACATCATACTCTTCCTACATCTATTACTCACCCACATATTGAGGATTCCATTTTCATCCATTGAAGCTATCTGAAATGGAGGGCCTGACACTTCTGTGGAAGGAATGGCAACAATTTATATTCATACATTGACTTTTCTGCTGAACAATATCAGAGGATTTAAAACATTTCCCACATTAATACATTCTCTGACACTTCTACAATCCTCTCAGCTGCCTATAAAGGGAAAGTGCTCTAATTCTACCAAGGCAAAAAAAGGTATGAAAGTTTCTTTACTGAGAGGGTGGTCAAAGACTGGAAGAGGCTTCCTAGAGAGGTGGTCAATGCCCAAGGCTGTCAGTGTTTAGGAGGCATTTGGACAATGCCTTTACCATGTTTTAACTTGGTCAGCCCCAGATTGGTCAGGCAGTTGGACTGGATGATCCTTGTAGGTCCCTTCCAACTCCAACAGTCTGTTCTATATCTCTGTCTATTCTAGTATGTGCAGCTTGTCCTACCAGAAAGGCAGATGATCTCTGTCTGCATCTTTTAAAAATCTCTGGATTCTGCATGGACTTTGGAAGGGAACATAAAGTGCAACAGGTGAAATGTTGTAAAACCTGCAATATGAAGCACATTTTTTTAACCACTAAATTTCAAAGTACAAATCTGCAATGGAAGCAATAATGCCTCTTCCAGCACACTGTCTGAGAATTTGAGGACATGAGGATTGGAATGTTTTTTGCCAAGGTCAGTCATAAAAAAATGGGAAAAAGGTACAGGAAAAACCACTAAGTACAGTCACACATTTTAAGTGCTTTCAGATACAAGCAAGTTGCTCCACTGACTCAGAGAGAGATTTTTTTCAGGCATTATAGAAGCATTAAGACTTTTCTAAAGGCAGTTTTCGAATGATAACTTGTTTTATCATGGAAGAATAAAACATTGTCTGGAAAGCAGACATTATAACAAGCATGCACCCACATCTGATGTGAAGCCAAATGAACATCACCTAAAAATGAGGGCAGAAAACAAACATGCATTTGTGTGCAGTTGATACCACAGACAAGAGGCAAAGTAGCATTATAAACTGGATTTTGACTACGACATATTTGCTTCCCTAGATACCTAAAGAAAGACTCAGATGTACTGATGCTTTGATGAGTAGCTTACATACCCTCCTGATAGGAGAGGCTTGAGAGCCCATAACTGTGATCAGTGTCAAGAGAGGTTGAGACAGGTTCCACTGCAAGTACAGGAGAGGTGTGGTTTACTGAGTTTAGAATGCCATCTGTAATTAAGGACAGTGAAAGTTAAACATGATATTACTTTCAACAAAAACCAACAACAAAACCTTAATCACTTTTCAGCTTATGGGAAAATGATGACTACAAAAAAAGAACGGCAAATAATGAACTTCATAAAGAATGACTTTGCAAAAGTCTCAAATACAATACTGCAAACTGTTTCCTAAATTAACAAAATACTACTAGATAAATCCATGTTTCAATATTTCTATTTACTTCTCATTTTCCAAATGACTGCTGCACCATTTATGCCACTGTACCAGACATTTCATTAAAGTCTTCCAGGGTTAGCATGAAAAGAATTATGATAATTTCAAGCTTTATAAAAAATAGTGGTAGAAATAAATCACTGCTTAACATAAAAAAAAAATCAAAGAAAAATTACCCTTAACAGAAATTAACTACCTTGAAACAAAGAATTCACCATGAGAAAATATGTATTCACCCCTTAAAGAACATTTTAAAATAAATGTGTGTTTAGAGTAATTTTAATAAGTGTTCTTTGTCAGATACTCAGGATTTCTGGACTTTTCCTGTGCACTGAACTTAATTTCATTTAAGACTAAAGGCATAAAGCTTCCTAAGTATACAGTATTAAACCTGCCTTCTTATATAAGCAATTACATGAAACTGTACCCATACATTTGACTACCAGCCCAGTGTGCAACACAAGACCAAGCATCTTTGACCTATTAAAAAAATTAAGTCTGTCAACAACCAACTACTGTTTATTTTTACTTGGCTTCTGCAATTAGATACACTTGTGAAGAAAAGAGGATTTTGTGAATGTGCTTAAGTCAAATCAGAGAAATCTTAATATATATGTCTAGATGTAGATCAAAAAATGTAGGTTATATTAGGGGACACGACACATTGAAAACTGACTAAGCTAATGATTTCAGATGAGGTACTAGTTGAGTATCCATTTCAATATTACAATGCTCCTTAGGTTTTATAGCTGGTCCATCTCTCTGTTCTCACTGCTTGATGCACATTGAGCTGGCTTCCATTTATGTTCAGCTATTAATTATTGACAATTTTTACTAGACTAAATATAATACCTGAACTGGCTAAACTAGGCTACTGAGTATTATTTCACTGCACACAAAATGACTAACCAGGATGCACAGATACTAACCAGTGGAAAATGTTGGAACTCTAAATGTCCAGTCAGTTCCACTCATCATCGTATGAGGGTGCATTCTGGAGTCTTCTCGAAGATCCCAGACCAACAATGAACCATCTATTGTTCCAGCAAAAACTAATGTTGTTTTACTGGGGCTAAAGCAGCAACACATCACCTGTTAAACAGTAAAAACATGCATGGTTGATATTATGATAAAGGCAAATGATTTGACAAGCCTGAAATATGTACTTCATAGTGTAATTCCTATACAGATTACATGTGTTCATAGCAAAAGGGCAATTTATTTTAAAAGGGGATGTAGGATAGAAGACTTTCAGTAGGCCTTGCCTTTTCAAGACAAATGTTTTGTAATCTGCATCTACTACCAAGACACTGAAGGGGGTGACTCAGCTGTATGGCAGTGATGAGTAGAGAAAAGTCCTGACAACATCTGAACCAGATGTTTTACTTTCACTCACTCTTCAACAATGAAATAGAGTCTAAATTAAACAACCAAAACGACAAAACACCATGACCATCACTACAACTTTGTTCTGGAGCACAAAATAGAATGAGAACAGTGTTTCATTCACTAGGTTCAAATGTATTTCTCAAAAGATGGCATATCATGCAGCAAGACAAAAACCCCAAAATACACATAATAAAGCTTTTCTTTTACCCATATATCCAATGGGTATATACAATATATACATATATACAATGCTATTAAAACATACCTCTGAGTCACATATTAAAACTTTCTGAGGACTGGAGGGCTGCCAGATGTTCCAAACACATATGAGGCTCTTTCTGTTCAGTAAGTCCACACCTGCCTTCTCAGGTAATCCATGAACAGAAAGTAGTGTCTGCCTCTGAACTTGAGAGACATATAGGCAGGATATTTTTCGGTCTAAACCATTAAGAAAAAGTCAAGCAAGAAATGCAATAAATGAAAAAGCAAACTCACTGCAGATGAAAAAGCACATTTAGCTGCTATAGCAACAAACAGAGGAACTAAGACACAATTATGAAGAATATTTCTATCAAGAGTGGGATGCTTTTGAAGCTATGCAACAAAAAAGGAGGGACTAGAGAAAGCTTCCAAAATATTGTAAGTAAGTAGAGAAAAAAAAGCAAGACAGTCAGAAAGTTAATAGAATAATTATTCTGGGCATAAGCAAGCCAATCTGATCTGATGTCACTCTATATACTCAAAATTAAGCTGAGTCTCAAACATGAAACAGCACAGGTCAGGTTTTTGCTGGTTCACCTTATGTGTTTATGTTAGACTAGGTGTGTTATAGGCCTTCCTAACATAATTACAGATGCTTTATTTTTCATTTTTATTTTCATCAGAACAGCTACTGCTTACAAGGGGAAGATATAACTGCTTTTCAAATATATCAGGTGATATTCTCCCTTTAATAACCCGCCTTTATTTACAGTTTTGGCCCTACTGTCAGCATAAAGAGCCCAAATGAAATTACACCCCTTGGGATGGCCCCTCAACAACAGGGGCAAGAAATCAGATGCATGATATTTCTTGTAGGATGCTCTGATGTTACGGATGTGAAACCAATCTGCACAGTTACAGCAGGATTAGTGCAACTAAAAGAAAAGTGGGGTTTACAGCACCTGGATATCCTGATATGTGCTGTTTGCACAGTTATGACAAAGAGTATGGTATTTTGCAAAGAAAGAAGAGTTCACTCTGTATACTAAAAAGTGCAGAATAAAGTTCCCTTACCATGGAGGAATGGCTGGTTAGTATTTAACTGGAAACAGCTATCACTAATAGACAGACTGGTTTGTCGAGATCTTAGTTTCCTGGGTTGTGTTGCAACTTGATCTTCCTCTAGCAAAACAGCAATCACCTTTCAAACATAATTACATTTATAGAGGTAAAAGGGTTATCTTAACTTTCAGCTTTGCTATTTTAGCTTTTCCAAAGGTATGTGGATAAATTTAATAAATCTTTATCAACTCTCTTGTTAATTTTGTATCTTTGCAAATACAGTTTTACAGACACAGAAGTCGCACAGCTCTGATTCCATTCCTTTGCAGAGATGATTCTCATTGCTAATGAGTATTATTTAAGTCATGTAAATTAGTCAGAACAAGAGCCATAAGTGATCTATCACAATGTATAGTTATGCACACAGCTCATAAGGGATATTAAGGACACAGAAGTACCTGACAGGCAGACCGAAGGAAATTTGCTAATCTTTGTGAATCAATTTTAGGTGTTAGAATTCCATTCACTGACATATCCTGGCTGTTTCTGGGACCTACGGAAAACAAAAAAACCACCAAAAATCAAACTTGAAGCTTCAAAAGGGAATCAGTTAAGGAAAGTGGAAGAACAATTTAATTTTTAAGCAAGAGGAGAGTGGTAAGAATCAGCTTTTCTTCAGTAGGAATAGTAGTGTTGAAGACCAAGATCTGTTGGGGAATCATTTTTGCTGCCAGCAGAAACAGCAAGGCAGAAGGAAGAACTGTTTCTGCCACTTATTCCTCACCCCCCTCTACATGGGGACTCGAAGTGGCTCTGGCAGTTTGGGATCAGTGCAGCCTGACACACTACACATTCTCACAATTAACAGACACAAAAGAGAAAGTTTGCATGACATGAACACATCCATAAACGAATAAGATTAAAATGTTCTTCACCTCCAGACACGAGAGAACTTTCTCCTGGATGCTGTGTCCATTTCTCCAATGTCTCCACTTCCTCAGTCTGAATGTCTCTATCCAGATTGTCCTCGTTACACTGAACGTACGCCTAAGGTAGAAAGTGATCACTAAATGGGTGACACAGCTAAGAAGGACAGCACAGAACTGAACAGAACTTTGGAATTCTAAAACTGATGTGCTCACCCTCTTCTCTTTGTAAATTCAGACCTAAGCATACTGACACACTGTCCCTATTTTGTGCATGCAAATTTTACCACGTTTCACACAAGAGTGCAAAAATACAAAATGTCTCACATGATGCATAAACACCAAGGCAGCATTTCTGGGGACACTGAGCCACAGACAGGCAGAAAGACCTTTAGAAAATGGGGAAGGAAAATGGAAGAGTCTTTTTCTAACGCAGAAAGGAAATGGTCTGTCTGGCCAAAAGTTTTGAGATTGTTGCTTTATGGTAATTAGGGCTCAGAGATGAAAATTATTAATTTATTACTCTACTGTTCCATTAGCTTTAGGAACTTTCTTTTTAAGGAAAATTATTTTCCAGAATGAGCATCAGCACTTTCAGGATTTAAGTATCACTATATATTTGTTACGCACCTGCTTAGTGTTCATTTTACCAAAATTCCTGATATACATGTCGTACTCATTTACAGGGGGCAAATCCAGCAATGAAAAACTAACTGAGAAATCCAGGTCAATTAGTGGGAGAAGTTCTGAACTCCGTTTTCTTTAGAATTGATTACAAGAGAGAAAAAAAAAATGGTTAAGACCAAGTATTTGGTATTCCAAAAGAAAAGCAATGTGATTTTGTTCAGTACCAGAGATCTAACAACACTTTAATCTATGTGAATTGAGGTTGTACCAAAATTAATTGGCAGATCAAAATATATCAATAAAAGTATACAGAATATTGTTATGAGTTTTCATTTAATTATGCTGAGATAATTATCATATTTGAAAATGCAAAACTGATTGCAAATGCCAAACATGGTTTATTATTAAACCCAAATTGTCAAAAACCCAGCAGATCATCTTTTCTAAGTATTCAAAAGCTGTTCTGTGAGGTAAGAGATGAATGTCTCTTCCACAAGTTAGGATGGTGGCTAATTCTCCTAAACTCCTTTTATTAACTTACATCACTTATATATGTACATGCTTTATAAAGTTCTTCTGTAATATCCTGGCTTTGTTAGACATGTGCAAATGTATCTTGAATGACCTTCACTTGTACTAGAATAGACTGCCTGCATTCATACCTCTTTACATCACTAAGGAAACAAATAACAATAGCAGTTTATCAACCCTAAAATATATTTGAAATATACAAACGAAATTACTTTATTGCTGATTCAAAACCCATGGCCATGAATATTGACCTCTTGCCCTAAAAGTAAGCCTCCAAGAAACTTCAGTTACTGGAGTGTTGGATTTGATCTAAATTGTATGAAAACAAGTACTCGAGATTGAGGGAGACTGTGTATTTTTCCACTGTGTATTTTTCCACTGTGTATTTTTAGTTTTGAGTAAGATTAACACATTGTACAGGATTTGAGATACCTCTTTGTCCTATGAAACACCAAATCTTTCCATCTTCCTAAATTCTCTTGCTGGAATGATAAGAAAATAACTGCCTTATCCATCTTCTCTCAATTCTTTTATTTTCTGCCTACCTTAATTTTTAATTTTTTTCATCTTTGCTCACAAATAAAACCATAGTTTGATTCTTAATTGGAAAACAAGTCTACCTTCATATACTGTATCTCTACTCTGTAAAGTAAAGATACATTTATGTGATATTACTTATCATTAACTACAAAGAGATTCCTATCACTTAACTTGTGTGGACGTGTGGGTAATGAAAAGACTGACAATCTTTGTCACAATTCACATGACTATCTACCTGCTGTAATGACATAAAGCTGTTAAGATATTTGATTTTAAGAGTGAACTGCTTGAATTACATGCAGATGTCAGTTTAAAAGTTAATTCCAGGCTCTTGATATAGTGCAAATCCCTCAACAATGAGAACATTTTTGCAGTCTCCCTGTCTCTCTCTTGCACTTTCAGGTTTTTTTAATGTCCTTAAAAACTATAAATAAATACAAACCAGATATATCCCTTTTTTGCTACTTGATGACATCTATTGCATTTTCTTACACAAATTTTATTTTAACTTGTGCTTCTTAATGTCACCTCTTCACAAAAGTGGGCACAGATTGCTAAGATCTTACTCAAACATATGAAAGTTGCTTCCCAGTTGCAAATCTGAATAACACATACACACAAATCCTTAAAATAAACTAATAAGCTCATATTATTTCTTACAACTCCAAAGTGCCACAGGTCATTTAAGGGAGGCTTTCAGTCTATTTACTGGTAGTAATGTATTATCACAGCATTAAATTCCACAGCTCCTTTCTCTTTCCATGAAAATGCTTTGTATCTTCACAGATATTTATGTTGTCAGCATGTACACAGAGTTATACACATAGCCATAATCAGTCATAGTACACAATCACTAGAGGCTGAAAAACATTCCAGAAGGCAATTCTTCAGAGATGCCTTCCTGAGTTTCCTAATCTGTCTCCACCATCTAGGGAGGAAGCCTAGACAACGAACTTGCGTAAAATTTGGGCACATAAATTTAGACAAGGTGAATTAGACAGCTTAGACAATAAAATTCTCCTTATGTGAAGATTAGTCACTGATGTGGAGCCATGAAACAGTGGAATCTATCATTAACAACAACATTTAATAATCTTGCTTTATGCATCCCAGTACTGCAACAGAAAACTGGAGGTATATACAGTGCTTCAGATAAATCTGGAGCTCCTGGTAAGTTCCACAAAAAAGCAAGTATCAATTTGTTTCTTTAAAATACAGGAATGTCTTAGATATCTCAAATCTAGATCAATTTTAGATCAGTAATAACATGTTTTTACACCAACTGGTGTTATCCCTGAAAAGGAACATGCTATTTTGGTAACAGTAACACACCATAAAGTATCTTGAATATTTCAAGAAATTACGGTTCTGCAGAGACCCAACAGCAGCTAAAGGGCTTGTTCTTCAGTACTTTAGGTCAATATCTAATTAAGTGACTGAAGAATTACGATGCACATAAACTGATATATACATAAATTTCTGTTACAAAATTTTATGTAGCAAAGCCTGTACATTATACTTAAGAACTAATTACTGTTAGCTAACGAAATAATACTTGATTCTATAAGCCTCAAGTTTATAAAGTTCACATATTTCAAATACAATTTCAAAAAAACTACATCACACATAGTGAGCTGCCCTTTTGTGTGGATTATTTAAAATACACTTACTTCTGTTTACTGGCCATACTTCGGCTACTTTGTCGTTGGTTTGCCATTTGAAAATCCATGAATATTCCACAAAAAGAGTTTCTGACAGTTTCTGATTGCTTTTCTGTGATATTATAAACCATTGTTAGCGTTACAGTTCACACTTTACAGTGCACGAAAACGCAAAGCAGTAAGTCTAAAAAGCAACACATTTATTACAACACAGCTACTAAAAATGACTAGTTTGCAGGCTACACAAAGTGCTCTATCACAGCTTTCAGTATAATGAGCTTAACTTCAGTAATGGGCCAGGATATGTCCCTTATTATGGTCTTTTATCCATCAATTCAAAATGACTGACCATAGCAATTTTTGTTTTAGAAGACTGTGATGCAGAAAGGGCCTCTTTCTTTCTTTTGCCATTAGCAGGTCCCTTTTTCCCCCATGTACAGTAAAATGCTCTATGATCCATTCTAAAAATCCTACCAAATTGACACAGACTTCCCCCTCTAAATCAGAATTCATCTCCATATACGTAGTGGAGAACCTCCTCAGCACAAGCTTAACTAATGTCCTTGGGTGAATAAGGAGAACACTGAAAACTGTTCCTTCAAAAGCCACAGTTAATAGACCAACCACAATAACTGTTGTCATGTCCATTTTACTCCCTTTCCAGACTAAGTGGTAGCTAATTGACCTTAATATCCAACTTCCAGTCAGGACTAATGGTGTTTCACTTCCTCAAAGGAAGACTGCCTTTTTAGGCAATACTTGTAATATGCTTTTCAACTTCTAAAAATAATTGCCAGAATGATCAACAACCATTTTAAGCAAATGAGGTTGAAACTTCATCAAAAAAAGGTCTGTTGTGTAATTTAGAATAAAGCACCAAGTGCTACAATTCTGAAATTTTAAAATCTGATTCTATATTAGAATGCCATGATGTTCATTAATGTCCTGGTATCCTGTCCTATAGCATTAATGGAATGAATTTATTGATTCCATATTGTTTATTAGAAAAATAATAATTGCATAAATCTTCTGCAAGAAGAAATTCACATTACTGGTACTGGCTGCAACTACTTTTTAACTGAACTGAAAATCTATTGACAGAATCATAGAATTTTCTAGGCAGGAAAAGACCTTTGAGAGATACTGTAAAGACTTAAAGAAATTCCATGCTATTCTTCCATGACTTTAATAACTTTGCACGAACCAGACTAAAAAGCTATTTATTATTCTTTTGCACAATGACTATATACAGTTATTCACTTGAGTGTGGAGTGCAAAGGGAACTTTACAGGAACAACTGTAGGAAAATAAGTAGCTCTGCCACTCCCAGGTATCAGATCAACTGAATGCAAGACAACACTGCAGAAAGAGCCTGCATTTAAAAGTTATGTAGGACTATACATCTCAGTAGTATCGATATTTCTCTCACCTTCCCACCCAGAACAGAGGCTTCAAATTTGCTTAAAAGAAAAAGGTGAATTGAACGCCAGCAGAAGCCCCAAAGTGTTCTAACACTCCTCCAGTTTTCAAAACCCAGACTCTCATATCCTCCTCTTACCCAAAATAAGATGTATTAAATG
Organism: Lepidothrix coronata; assembly: GCF_001604755.1. Classification (NCBI taxonomy): domain Eukaryota; kingdom Metazoa; phylum Chordata; class Aves; order Passeriformes; family Pipridae; genus Lepidothrix; species Lepidothrix coronata. The sequence continues at coordinate 1,944,398 of NW_016690254.1, read as the reverse complement.
TCAGTCTGTACATTTTTATACTTCACATTTTAAATGATTAGTAATGCCTCTGAATCATTCTTTAGTAATGTGGAAGTTGCAGTGCTTACCCACAAACCCAAGTGACTCATCTGAGCACCAGACTTTGTCTTTAAGGAGACTTCTAGAAAAAGTGGCCTGTTTACTCCTAAGTTGTATGTTACTCATACATTTAATAAAAAAGATTGGTATCTAGTCACATACCCATGATTGGTTCCTTTTTTTCATCTTCAAGTTTCTTCAGCGCTGAATTAAAAATTCTATCATTTTCTGCACTAATTGCTCTTTGAATTTCTTCTATTTCTGATGTTCTGGGAAGTGGAATCTCCCTTAGGTTTTCTTCTGCATCTCTTTCTTCACCACTTTTGTCTTCATCATCTTCAAAATCATCTTCATAATCCTTGAAAAGTAACAAAACTTTCGATAACTAATAAACACAGATTATAGATGTATTTTTTCAAGATCTTTTAAAAAAATTATAAAATGCTGTCAAAATAAAAATCTCATGCAGATGGATATAAATCCTCTGACTGAAAGGCATTCTAAAATAGTTGTTTGATAGAAATTGAATGGCATCTCTTGATTGTGCAGTAATTTTAATCAAGACAGGACAATCCCCCAGTGTTGTTTTTCAGTGCCCAAAATAGTCTTTCTTAATATCCTAGAGTAGAAACTATATATTTATGTGAATTATGTGTTCCTTAAAGAGATAAAATGACAATGTTCAGTGGCATAAATGCTTCAGGGATGTATGAAGTCATTTATATGATAGTTTTAATTCAAGCTGCCCTTTAATGGCAGGTTCAAATTTACTAAACTGCCACACTATCTGTTTGCAAGTCCATGCATAAGGCTCATACTTTAATAATTCTGTTAACTAAGACAATTTATCTCATGCTGAAATAATCACAAATGACATGAACAAGTCTTAAATGTGCTCATTTCTCTCCACTGAATGATAAAGGGCTACTGATGAAAGCTAAATAAATATACAGCAAAGAATTTCTACATAACATTTTAATTGCTCATTATCTACTGTTAGCCAAGTTAAAGGTCACTGTCACAAAAAAAAAAACGAACTAAAAACCATGTAATATTCTGTACTTTTTATTTCTGTCAACAAAGCTATTCACTATTTTGATACTCAAGAATTACTTCACAGACAACTGTATGCTTTTACTTACCTCAAAATCATCTTCATAATTTGCTGAAATGTCATTAAGTCCTGTGTCTGAATTATAGATGTGTGTATCTTTCATTTCCTAAATGAGAAAAATAAGTGAAACTGTTAAATAATCTTACAAAAAAATCTTTATCTCCCAAATCCTAGCATAAAATAAATAGTTGTTGTTCTCAGATACTTCTACATTTTCAACCATACAGCATATAGTTTATAAATATAAATAAAAGTGTGTTAACAAGGGATAATTACTGACTTAAATGAATAGCACAGGAAGAAAAACATAACTCAGCCTTATCTTGTGAAGACTAACTGTTTTTCCACCAGTATTTTTACTGGAAAAGACATAAAAACTGCTGTGTTGCCTATAATTTCCATGATGGTGTAACAAAAAAAATAAGACTGCTCTACTTTTCTAAGTATTAGACAAAATTATTACTTAAATTTTACTGGGGGACTCATATTGTTAATAAAGTAGTGCAAGTGCTGAAACCAGGAAAAGAGAGACATGGATACAACAGGAAAATTATATATTTTTATACATAAATGACTCTGTTAACATTGAATCCTCTACTTCATTTGCATGGAATAAAATTTATGGTATCCCTGAAATAATTTCAAAGAATTTTCCTTTCTCTAGCTTATTAACTTAAATAAAACAATGCCATTTATTCACCCAAACACATACCCCAAACAAACGAGAAGCTTAAAAAGACACACACTGATCTATCCAACCTTTAATCAGCTTTTTTCCTCAGTGGCATCTTCAAAGTAATAAATTAAATTATCCACATATCAGGGCTTTCAACAGGTTACAAAGTGGAAATAAATATGAGGTTTTCTGAAAATTATCCAGCATAACAGCCCAGCTATTACCTGGTTCTGCATTTACAACCAAAAGATAGCAGCTGGTTGTCAAGTAAGGTGCACTTTTGATCCTTCTGTGACTTCTGAAAAGCTACAGCCAACTAGTTTTCACAGGATGTCATAGTTACACAAGTATTAAGGAGGTTATATAGTAGTAAGCAGCTTCTACTTTTCAGAACTCTCACACTCCTGGAACTAGTAGGATTGGGACTATAGTACTTCTAGTTGCCACTTTTTGTCATTTCTCAACTCAGTCTTTGGATTAACAATAAATTATATCAGTCAGATTGTCCATCTGGGCAAAACTGAGCAAAATTCCTTTAATTAGTTCTGCCTGAGAGGTTGCAGATAGTCAGCAATAACTAATTCATATAGTATAACTCATGTAATTTTTAAAAAAATCTTTATTCCATTTAGTAACACACTCATAAAGTCTTTTTTATTTTAGTGTCATCATCTCAGAATATGCCTACAGAGCAGTCATTTTTATTAATAACACACTTGTTTATAATAGTCCATCTTAAACATGTAGTTTTTACACACTAAAAACCTCCACCTGTCAGCAGTTGTCTGGGCTCCTACTTTAAAGAATATATGGAGAATATATTGTCAATACCAAGCAGGATTAGGAAGTCATGCTGGAATATCTGGATGGCTGTGGCACTTGGAGTAACAAACATACAAAGAAAATCAACAGCATAAATTGTAAGCCCCTGGAATTTGATTTAATTCTCCCTGCTGAGTGTGGTCTTAAGTAGAGATTTCATCCTCCTATGTTGCCTCCCATTGTCAATGAAGACAGAGAAGATAATGGAGGAGACTAAATAAAAAAGGACTGAACTGCCTATTTCTCTCCACAAACTGCAGATGAAATTTAGGTCCTCACCATAGACAATTCACATTTTCAGGTGAGCTGAATCAAACACTAGAAAATAGGACAAAACATTTTAAAATGTGTATGGTAAAGTTATAGGCTGCATCTGCACAGACCGGTCCAAATAAACCCAATTCTCCAGAGCTTGCTGAAAATTTGGTTCTGTCTGCAACTGTCCATTGAAAAATATAAAAATACTTTCCCATTTCTTATGGCAATTGATTTAAGAGACATATATGAATTACACTGTTAGCTGCATTTTACTTGGCTTGCATTATCTGTTATTTGCCCGTGTCAGCTGTTCACAGAAAGATAGAATATACTTTAGGTAGCTATAGATGATTTGTATTACACATCCAAACTCTTCCCCCTTATTGAGTTACTTTTTCAAGCATAGAAGATACTGAAATACAGTTGAATAAATGGCTACCTACAATGTTTAGCAAATTTATATAGAAGAAATAAATTTTCTAATGCTGTATCCAGGAAGAGAGGTTAGGAGATACCTGAAGACCAGCATACATAAATCTTATATCATCTTTGAATGCATTATATTGAAACATATATTGTAATTGTTATTCACCTCAATACAAATGTACCATTCTAAGTTCCACAATCAAATAGTTTTACCTCTTGTCTTGTGTCCTTTTCCTCTTTTTCAATGAGTTTTCCCTTATCTTTTACAGTCCTATTGAAAAAAAAGAGAATATCAATTTTATTGGTTAACTCAGAAGACAGCAGTTCTGTTTTGGTTTTGTCTTCTGGGGATTTTGTTTGTTTCGGAAAAATAAAAGTCTTTTTTCATGAAAAGGAAAAAAACACTTGAAAATTTTAATAAACTGAAGTATTTCTACTAATATTTCTACAGATCTCTATTACGTAAAATTATCCTGAAACAGCCACGTGAATAATCAGCTAAGAACTACAAAATTTTTTTCCAAATTTACCACCTATAATTGCACCAAAATGGAAGAAAAAGGAAAAAAACTATTAAACCCACACATTTATTACTTGTATTAATGTCTGCAGTGAACTGGAGATCAAGAGCAGGTTGGTGCAATATGCTATAAAAGCCATAAATCACAGACTGACTTCAAACCTGTGCTTTCCTTCAGGGGTTTTATTTATGAGGACAATGCAATCAGGGTCAGAGAGCAGGAGACAATTAACAACCCACTCTGCTCCTTAACAATCTATTTGATTATTTTACAAGTATCAGACTTCAAGAAGAGAATGTTTTGACTTCTTAAGTGACTATTCAAATGCGCTGTTGGGATTGATAAACATGGGGAAAAGCAACAACAAAAATTAAAATTTTGCTGGATCCTGTTGTAACAAATTAGAATGATTCAACATTAACAGTGCTTGAAGCTGAACCAGGGTTTTGGGGCATCCCACTAAATCAGACTACCTTCCTTGCCATTCAGAAATGGTTCACTCTCTTTTCCCAGCTATGCACTTCAGAAAGCTGTACAGGAATTTCACATGGCTGGAGAATTAAAGAATGCAAAGAGAACTGGAATATACAGGAAACTTCTGTAAGATTTTATATTTGCTAGTAATAAAACTTAGAAATATAACCCTGAAATTTTACTGAGGATGACTTGGACCTTTCCCTTTGATATGCAACTGCAAAATTGTTATATATATCTAGTGTTTTAAATACTATCCAGGATAGGAACTAAGTATAGATATTCAAATTAGAATAAATGACATAAGGGAGTCCTATATAGTTCATCATGAACCTTATATGTGTCCACATGACTGTATAGTGAACTTCCAGGTGGTAAAATACAGCATTTCTGTCTCCCAAACTAAGTGCCCAGATTAATATATATGTAGTTTGCAAGGACTGCAAAATAACTCTTGCTACCATGGGATACATAACAAATAAATGGAATATAAAAACATACATTTTTATCTGAATCACCTTAGGAGCAAAACACTTTTTTTTTTTTTAATTGCTATTGTATTGGGCCTATGAAAAACATTCTATTCACCCCACATATCTGAGATCAAGAATTCATGCACATTGGTTTGGTGGTAAATGAATTTTAGTGGATACTGTCTAGTATATACTTACTTTAAATCTCTGAATTTACCTTACATGCTGATGGCTTGTTTCCTCTTGAATCCTCTCCTCCTTTTTGTATTCGCTGGTCTGTAAAAGAAGTCACCATATTCATGTGTCAGAAATGTTGGGAGGAAATATATCTATGAACCTGTATTAGTAACTTATCAAACAGTAAGAAAGGTCTCTAATTAATTGCTTCAATGACATATTATTTTTTATTTCAGTCATTGCTTGTAAGATCTTCTGAAAAACTCGTAGGGACAATGGATTTGTTCCAAACAAAGAGATTTTAACAGTTTGTACTCCAACAATTTACACAAATTGGACCCAGGGACAGATAAACAGTCTCAGGCACTTTCAATACCCAGTATAGGGACTTGACTCCTAAATTCTGTATTATGAAGGTCTCCCTAAATTTGGAAATGTATTCAATAAGTTGTTTAACACAAAAGTGCTTGTCTCTATCCATGAACTTCAGAAAACCAAGCATACCTCTGGGACAGAAGCATCATTGTCTATGTCCTGTAACAGCTATTTGAATAAAATTCTAAGGAAGCCAAATCTTGAGCAAGCTCCTGATAGACTTTTGTTGCCTGCTGCAGAAAGTCAGTCACAGGAATCACTCAGGGTGGGCCCCTACACCCAGGATGACTAGTTTTTCACTAGAATATATATTTCTGAAATTTTATTTGAGAAGCTTGTACACCTTCACTCTTTAGGCACTAGCCTAGACCATCTTAATAGTAATATGTTCCATAAGACTTATCTGCTTTTAAGAATTACAAATTACTAGATATTCCTTCTCTCATTCTTGTAGAATGAATACTTACAAAAACCAGTAAAAAATATCAAGGTTTTGATTAAGTCTCTAGGAAATAACATGCTCTATATTAGAAATATAAAAGATATGCTTCAGAAGTGGAGGCAAACCCCACAAATATGATGGGTCTACACCCACGTGCCTACTTGTAAGTTAGATGGACGTGCTCCCTTTATAGACAACATGGAAAATAGCTTCTATTAAAATCATAGTTTCTTTCTATAGAGATAGCCAACACACTTGAATGGACCTCAAGCCTAATGACAGCTTCACTCAAGGCGTTTGTAAAAATTGCAAAAGTCACAGCAATAAAGAATTTTATGCATAAAAGATGTTTCTAACATAAGCAAGTTTCTTGATTAAATTTAATGGGAAGAATCAGCTCTGGATTAGGATACTGAAATACGGATGTAGTGTTTTAATCTACCACTTTGGCCTCAAATTTCAGAAAATATTGACTTACAATCCCAGATTTTTATTACTCTCCTATCTATGATGAATTGAGAATTAAAGTAAGCTATAATGTTTTAACAAAACCTACCCTTAGATCATGCTTCTTTCTTTCATTGTCTCTGCTTTTTATTCTCTCATTAACTTCTGCTGCTTGTCCTTCTCTGTCTCCATGGGAAGATCCCTCTTTAGACCTCCTTGATTTATGTTTTTCTTCCTCTTCCTTTCCATACCGTTTATGACTTTTCTCTTTTGAAAGCCTCTCTTTTTCTGGCCCAACAGAATGTTCTTTTTTTTCTCTATGTTTTCTTTCACCCTCTTTATCCAGCTCTTGATCTTTCTCTAACTTGTGTACACGTTCACCTTCAACTTTGTAGGCTAAAAATTTGTCAGTTTTCCTTCTTGCATCACTATCCTGGAAAGAGAAAAATAACATTAAAGGGTTAGAAAGTTCTCCAGGACTGTTTTATCTTCACAAATCTATCAATTTTTGACCATTAGAATGATGGATTTATAAGTACTTAATCTTTCTGTCACATGGATCTTCCAGTCACTTTAATTTCCTATGATAGCAAGTTTCAAATTATTATAGCACTTGAGATTCTGATAGTTCTTCTGGGAGATATCATACTTTGCTACACAAAATTCTTTGGACTACATATTCTTCACACAAAAATTTGATTCTTATTTACTCGGTGGTCTAAAATAAAGTAGGATGTATCAATTACCCTTGTAACAAAGTAATAAATACCAAATGGAAATTTTTGATTTAACTGTGCAAAAATGAACCACTGTTTGCTATGAAAATTTTATTTAATGTTTACTTTAAAAAAAAAAAGAATAAAGCATTTCCTCGAAACAGAATGGCTGAGATATATTTTTGTGTGTTTTGTACACTTGTGAGCACCTTACTGTCTATGCATCTCTAGGATTTCTCAAGAAATGGAGTCTGATCCAATTTCTTCATTATTCCACAATTTTATCTTATTGTGTTATGAAACACTTCACTACCTTCCCTTCCTTTACCTTCTTTTCTTTATGCCTTCTTTCTTGCTCTTCACTTCTTGTTTTTTCCTCCTCTAGAAAACAGATGTATAAATTAAGGAACAAACTTTATAATACTTAAACTCTGTACATAATTAAATCTAGCACGTAGAAAATAGTATTTCAGTGACATGTGTTTTCTCTAACAAAAAAGCTTTTGAAAAAGAAATTAAAATTCTGTTGAAATTCTCTCTCCAAAGCTGGTTACTCCTTCTTCTTTCCTAATGTTCTCAACTGTCCTGTGTAATGGCAGGAGTAATGACACTAATACTAACTTCAGCAGTCACCCTGCAGGCTGGGGATTCAAACGGTCACTCAGCAGAGAATGTCTGGGCAGGAAGGTTCTTGTTCTCTTCAAGTCAACTGACCAACAAAACCAGAGATATCCATCCTCTGTTCAGAGGAAGGGAAACAAGCATCACTTTTTTTTAAAGCACCAAAATAAAACTAGGTTACCAAAAGATTCTCTAAAGATACACCTGTCAGTAGGCACTCACACCTACCTGTCTTTATCCTCTCTGTACAGACGGGGTATGGATTCAGAGTATTCCTATCTAAACATCAAAAATTCCCAAGGACAAAAGCAACCTAAAGCAACTTACCCAAACGATGCCTGCTTTCTCTTCTTCTGTGATGTTCTTTATGTCCTCCTTCAAATGATTTCAGATTATTTTGTGAATCTATTTGCTTTATCTCATGTCTCTTATGCTTTTTGTCTCCTTCTCTCTCACTCTCCCTATCTTTATGTTTGGGTACACTGTATCTTTCCTTCTCCAAATGTGGCTCTTGAAGCTTATCTCTGTATCTCTCTCGGTCTCCTCTCTGGTGCTCTTTTCCCCTTTCTCTCTCTCTCATTTTATCCCTGTCTCTCTCACTAGATTTAAGCCTCTCTCTCTCTCGTGTTCTTTCCTTGCTCTTCCCTCTGTCTTTTCGTTCATGTTTATGAGTGTCTGTGTCAAGAGCAGCCCTATCTTTCTGCAGTTTCTTTTCTCTGTACTTTTGGTCTTCATTTTGACTATCTGGTTGTGATGCCTGAAATTAAAAAAAAAATCTATTGTTATAATTCAGCAATCTATTTTGATATTAATATATTCATGTGCAAAAAAAAAAATTAGGTAGGTTGCTGAATGTTCATTTGATTTCCCAAATCACATTAGAATGCTGATCTATTCTAGGCTTACTTTGCAAAATTACTAACATTATGTCTGTGGTTACTGTAAAAAGGATTAATAAATGGAATAATAATAAGATAGATAAGAAGCTTTTAAAAAATACAAAAAGAACCTAACATGAATATCAATGGTGTACCTTACTGGAGCTTCAATGCCTGTTTGACAGCAGATAATGCAATCATTGAGTTTAAAAATGCATGACAAACATGATAGATTATGAAAATAAATACAATAGATAATATACATATAGGAATGTGAGTAAGCAGACATAAAGCAGAGCTGTAACTTGGATTTGGGTGGCCAGCAAGTTAGATCCCGTTGACTGCTGTGTGATTACCATAACAGAGTATTATTTCCATTTACCTAATTAAGAAATTCGTAGAGCAACCTTATATGACCTGTGTAGCTAGAAATAGCTGAGTGGGCCTGGCTCTGGATACCCTTGGACTAGACAGATTCCAGAACAGTCAGTGTGACAAGCTACATGTTAAAGATCTGTACTGTTTGTATTTGATGGTGCAGATTTAAAGTGCCTGGTGCACCAAAAAGCATTAAAGAGAAAGAGCTGCTAAAGATCCCACAAGGCAGAGTGACTCACAAAACAAGCAGGAAGCCCTGTGTGTTTGCACCATCAATAAATTCCAGTGCTGTAAGGTAACTTAACATCAAGACTAGTAGAAATAAAATAAAATCACCTTAAGATGTTTCCTAAGTTCTTCTGATTTCCAAGTATCTTCTTTGGTTCTTCTCTAGAGCAGAAAACACAGAAAAGCCTGAGTAATTAATTTGCAAGGAGAAGTACATCATTTAACAACTAATAGTATTTCAAAGGAAAGGATTAAGGTGTATATGGCAAGTATCACTGAGTTTTTTTCATGCAAACAGTAATTTGATTTAGCTCTAAGGTCTGTTTACAGTAAAGCTGACCTGACTGGACCTGGAAGAGGCCTAAAGTTCAGATTACATGTGTAAGTTAACTGCCACATGAAATATTTGTATGTAGCACTGAAGAAAAGAAGCAAAAAGATAATGAAACTAATCAAAGTACATATGATGGTTGTCTCACAAGAGTGCTCCCTAGGTTATATTTCTTCTATCCTCATTTGCAGAGTTCCTACCATTGACTGCTTGGCTGCTGCTAAAAAGACTAAACTAAAAAAATCATCTTGTTTGAGATCACTAAAGCAAAGGAGGAATTTTAATCTATTGAATCTTTTAACTAATTAATTGGAGGATGATGACTATATTCAAAGTGACATGATCAGGCTACCCTTATTCTCAAATTTAGGCTTAACTTCTAAAGATTAACAAAACACTCACTGATAAATTTTGGAATTATGAGCTGCATTGGTGGAAGAAAATAAACATATGGTGCCTATTTTTTTGTTAATTCATATGTAAGCAGCATTTTAACAGTATATTTTAATTTTTTATTTACTCTACATGAAAAAAACCTTGTGTTTTCAAACTTAGATTTTATAGAAGATTGTAGTGGACTGGTAAACTTCATCTAAAGTTTATGAGAAATGTCAAGAAGGCAGCCTTTGTAACAAAAAGAAAGTGCCCTTTAAGTTTTATTTTTTTCTGATACATAAAAAAGGGAGGAAAAAGCACAAGTATTTACTACTATATAAAGTCAGATGAGAAAGTAAAACCAAAGATGATAATTTTCCTAAGTGAAGCTTCAACAAAGCCTAAGAAACTCAACAGAACTTGTATGAGTGTAACCTGGAAGGATATGGATGGGAAGAGAACAGAATGCTGTATTATAGTCTCAAATAGTAACCTATTTAAAAATCTCTAATATATATGATCATGTTTTGGTTTTAGACAAGATTTAGGTATATATCAGCAAACAAAGAAAGAATGCTAATGATGTTAATACCCTAAAACCAGCACAACCAACAGACAACATCAGATAAGGTTTTGAGCTTTACTTCAAAGCTGAGGCAAAAAGCACTCAGCAAACATTCAGAGCTGATTCTCTGGCACCCAATAATATGTATTTGCCAGTTTTCTGGGGTGTGAAGATTTCACCACCAGCCCCCCTAGAATCTGTTGCTTTTATAAATGATGGTGTTTCACTTAAATCTCTGCTTTTGCAGAGAGACTAATAAAAAGACAGGTATTTTATAAAATTTAAAGAAACTTAATACCTTTGAGACCACTATAAGTAAATGTATGCACACGAAAATGTTTAAAACAAACTTTCAAAGGATTTATTGAAGTTTCTCACCTGTCTGCTAATTTAAAAGTACTTACATATGTACCTATATACTCATTTAAATCCAGATTAAGATTAGTTATTTCAATGACACAGGGGCTTAATTCATCCACCTGAGAGCATTCAGCTCACATAAAATGCCACAGATTTACTGAACTCAAAAAGTGCTATGAAAATTTTTACCATTTAAGAATCCATGCTTTAATCTAAACAAAAATTAGTCAGTGGAATAAGGAACCTTGCTGTTTTTCCTCAAAGGAGATCATAAGGCATTTCTCCATGTACAAGGAGAAAGATTAGAGGTTTTCAGAATGTAATGTTTAGTTTTTAACTAAGTTAAGAACCCAGTTCACCATAATTTTAAAGAAAAAAGAACCAAAGAGCAGTAAGAGAAATTTCCATAGTTTTTAAAACAGAGACAATTTCTTTATTTTTTACATATAAACATTTATCTTTCTTATTTCCAATATGAGCTGCCAATTTGAGAGCCCTCAACTAGGTAAGGAGCACGAGTGATAGAAGAGAAACAGCACAAGGGGGGTTCCTCCTGCAGCGTGGCTGTTGGTGCCTCTGGGTCTGTGGCACCATAATAATGGCCAGTCTTCGCGAGCGAAGATTTTGGGAAAGGTCATTAACCCTTCAAGCCTGCGCAGTGGATTTTTTTAGG
>NW_016690254.1:1575126-1932784 GCF_001604755.1 Lepidothrix coronata | reverse complement strand
GGCTGACGAGCTCCATCTGCCCGGGGGGCTGGGAATCGAACCCGGGTCGCAGCGGTGAGTTAGTTCACCCTTTTCAGCAAAGAGGTGACTGATGTACCACAGTTACTGAAACTAGATCTAAAATTTTCCAGAGGGACACTAATGCGCCTTTTCACATCCCCTGCCTAGCCACTCTATTCCTCCTGCATTTTCTATCCAGCACGACAGCAAATTAATTAGTTGCAAAATCCAGACTCACATGACCGCAATAAAACTGGCTTGACACTTCTGCTTTTTCAAGTGAAAATGTAACACAGTAATTGATGTCCGTGCGTACACGTGGTTTTGTTTCCCTTATTTTGGAGCTCTACAAACTTTCCATAATTTAACACCTTAATGAGAAAGTGATGTGGGTTCCTAAAGAACTAAAACCTGACAATGAGTGGGTATGAAACCGCGTATTAAACATACTTTTATCTACAATGTGAAACGCGGCGTGTTTTCCTAAAGCACCTATCGCCTTCTGCAGGAAGGTGTGTGGCCGGTGCAGCCTCATCCCTGTGCTAGAGGGATAAGGAATTCCTTACGGCCGCTCTTGGGTGGGGGATTCCTGGGACAAACCGGTCCCAGCAGAGCCGCGGGGTTCTCGGGGCCGGCACAGGAGACACCAGCGCTGTCTCCTGCCCTTGCCCCCGGGATTCCCGGCTCACCGGCCGCTTCCCCTCACCTTGTCCCCCTCCATGGGGGGGTCAGGAGGCCGCGTCCGGCCGGGCCGGGATCGGGAAGCGGGATCCGGGCGGCGCGTCCGGGCCCGCCTGGCAACCAGGGGGAGCAGCCGCTGGCCGAGCGATGGATGGCGCCGCCTGGGAATGCCGATAGGGCTGCGGAGGGTTCTCCTCCCACGGTGAGCCCTGGTGGCCGAGTCGGGATCCCGGGATGCGTTAGGAAGGGCAGGGAGCAGGTCGTTAGCAGGTCGAGGGGGGTGGTCCTGCCCCTCTGCTCAGCCCTGGTGAGGCCACATCTGGACTCCTGCTCTGTCTGGGCTCCTCAGTGCGGGAGAGACGTGGAGCTGCTGGAGTGGGTCCAGCGGAGGGCAGCGAGGGTGATGAAAGCACTGGAATATCCCCCTTGCAAGGAAAGGCTGAGGGAGCTGGGCCTGTTCAGCCTCGAAAAGAGAGGACTGAGAGGGGCCCTCGTCAGTGTGTATAAACGTCTAAAGGGGGATGCCAAGGCTCTTCTCCATAGGGCCAAGTAATAGGACAAGACAAACTGCGCAGAAACTGATGCACAGGGAGTTCCATCTGAACACGAGGAAGAACTTCTTTATTGTGCAGTGACCACACACTGGGACAGATTGTCCACAGAGGGTATGGAGTCTCCCTTACTGGAGATATTCCAGAACTGTCTGGACAAATCCTGTGCCATGTGCTCTGGGACAACCTTCCTTGAGCAGGGAGGTCAGACCAGGTAACCCAACTGTCATATTCTAATTTCAGTAACTGTGGTACATCAATCACCTCTTTACTGGAAAGAGGTGAGTTAGTAAATTTGGAAGGGAAGACCAGATGACCCACTGTGGTCCCCTCCAACCTGACCCGTTCTATGATTCTGAGCTGGGTTTCTGCAATTGGAGGGCTTGGACCTTGTGAGGTGGGGATGGGCCACACAGCTGGTCAACCTTCAAGCATTGTTGTTCTCCTCTTCAGCACCAGCCTTTTATTAAGTGTATCATGAAACCATACCTCATCATGGTTGACTCACTTTTAGTAAAGTCGTGCACAATTCGTGCAGGGAAAACAAAAAACAAACAAACAAAAAAAAAAAAAAAAAAAAAAAAAAAAGAGTGAAATGCTGACTCTGCCATTTACCCAGATGCTGAGTAGAGGCAGGTATGGAGAACACCTGTAGAAATAAAGAAAAATGTTAATAATACTCCCCCAGTGACAATAGCAGAACTGATTTCTGCAGCAAAGCCCAAGTGGCAGCTCACCAAACACACGTGGCAGGAGCTCAGTCGTTGCCTGCAGGAAAGGCGTGTGCCATTTCACAGCAAGTATTTACGACCTATTAACACCCACGATTTAAAAGACCAGATGAAAATTCCTCTGGGTGCTTTTAACTTTGTTGCCCATTTTAAGATTGTAAAAAAAAAAAAGTTAATATGTAACTGCTACCGCTAATATTGACGTTTGCAGAAAACTGACTACTGAGGGGGGAAAAAAAGCAAAGGAAGAGGCATTTTTGTATTTGAGAAACATTCTTGCCATAGTTCATGGGAAGCTTATCATGCTGACTTCAAAAAGATAAAATTTAACCCCCTATACTTGACCTTACATAGTCAGTTGACAAGTACATACAAATCCGTGATACCTTGCCTCATATTCATGTTTCCAGAATTTATTAAAAATGCTGTAAAAGTTGCCTCACAGTCCAAACTGTGAAATATTTTCCTTTATCATGTAGCAGAAAAGCAAATCAAGCATATAATTATAAGAAAAAAAACCTAAAACAAAACAAAATACTCACCTCGATATTTTATTTACCAAAAAACCCCAAACCACAAACAAACTAAAACACACATGAAAGCTCCACTAAACAAAAATAACCACCAAACTCACCATTAATTGCAAGTATGACTTTTAAGGGCTAAATTACATCCACTAAGTATAAACATATATGGATGCTAAACTATTTATAAACCTTCTTATGAATTATTTCTCTGGTTTTGGCAGAACAATAATAATCTATAAGCAGCTGGGTTGGGGCAACTCCCAGTGTCAACACAGACTGGAGAATGAACAGATCAAGAGTAACCCTGCTGAGAAGGACGTGGGAGTGCTGGTGGACAAGAGGCTGGACATGACCCAGCAATGTGCACTCACAGCCCAGAAAGCCAGTTGTGTCCTGGGCTGCATCCAAAGCAGTGTGGGCAGCAGGTCGAAGGAGGGGATTCTGCCCCTCTGCTCTGCTCTGGTGAGATCCCACCTGGTGCTGCCTCCAGCCCTGGGGGCCTCAGCACAGGAAGGATAGTGAGCTGTTGGGGCGAGTCCAGAGGAGGCCACCAAGATGATTAGAGGGCTGGAGCACCTCTCCTAGGAGAAAAGCCTGAGAGAATTGGGATTGTTCAGCCTGAAAAACAGAAGGCTTTAGGGTGACCTAATTGTGGCCTTCCAGTACCTGAAGGGAGCCTGCAAGAAAGACGGATGCTTTACAAGAGCATGTGGTGAGAGAACAAGGGGGAATGGATTCAAACTAAAAGAGAGCAGGTTTAGACTAGACACTGGAAAAAAAATCTTTACTGTGAGGGTGGTGAGTCACTGGAACAGGTTGCTCAGAGAAGTTGTGGATGCCCCATTGCTGGAAGTGTTCAAGGCCAGGCTGGATGGGGACCTCAGCAACCTGGTCTGTGGAAGATGTCCCTGCCCATGTCAGGGGGGGTTAGAATTAGATGATCTTTAAGGTCCCTTCCAACTCAAATCCTTCTATGATTCCATGACTTTATGTCTTCTTCCTTGAACAAATTAAAATAGACTTACAAGCCTTCTTGAAGTAACTCAAAGAGCTCTTTAGCCAAGATGGTCACGGTGCTATGAAAACATGGAACTTGACATCTGCTTAGGAAGGGATGCTCTACAGAAATGCTGTCCTATGTATAGAGACTGAAGGACAAAATTACCTTCTGACTGAGTTTTAACAACAACATAGCAAATGCATATAAACAAACAAATGTGACAGTGACACCCAACAACTGGATAGAAGAAGCAGCTTTTCTTCAAGTTCTGTTTCTACCATCTACTCTATAGACTATGCATATGTATTTACTACCAAAAAATAAAAAAGTCAGTTTTGACTGCCAATAGCTTTTTTTTTTTTTCTTATCCCTATTAGAGTACACTAGTTGGGCAGCTTTAAGAGGAAAATTACAGATGTAGTAAAGTGCCACTAGGGGGTTTGGAAAGAACTTTTCAAAACTTAAGCCCTAGGATCGAACTGAAGTTAACCTGCTGCATGAGAACACAAGCTGGAATAACACCTTTGGAATAACAGTACTAAAATTTGTGCGTGTTTAAATGTTTCCACCATGTATTAAAATAAAGTTGCTCACCAATGTAGTGGAAAAAGTTAATAAATCAGTAGTTTTACCGTTTTTATAAAAATGGGTGTGAGAGTCCAAGGAATACAGGCAATAAAATGACACAAACCTGTTGTATAAAAGGACAGCATAAAAGGATGCCCTAGATTTTCTTTCCAAGGAAAATGTTGTAAACAAGGGGTTTTAATACAATTTTAGCTTCTACATGTTTCTCTCTTGCCTGGCTTGGTACGTATATATTCTTCTCCACTTGCACTGTTATCTGGAATATTGGAATATAAAATAACTCAGATTTTTTATATGATGTAGTAATACACTTTTCTTTTTTTCTCTCTCTTTTTTTGTCTGTGGATGTTTCTCCAAGTCTGTGAAGCAATGTTGCTTTTTCTTCACCTCTGTATGGAATGACAAATGACAGCATTATACCAAAAAGTTACTGGAAATGTCACCCCTCAGAGGGACAATATGGCAATGCTCCACCGGGCTTAAAAATAGTGGTTCTATTATGATAAAAAAGAAAAAAAAATTTTGTATTAAAGAAGAAACTCGTTAGGATCTAGGCTTTGTAGCTTTTTCTCTCCCTTTTTTTAACCAATTTCTGCTGAGGCCTTTTGAAGATGAGAAGAAAACTCAAATACTACTAACAGCAGTGGTGCATAGATGACCTCTTGCAAAGTGTTCAAAATGCTTTTGTTAATCCCCCAGGTTCATAAACAGAAACAGAAAAAAATGCAGATCTCTGAGGTAAAGTTTGTGTCTTTAATTTAGAACTAAAAAAGAGAGAAAAAAGAAAAGGAGACTATAATTATTGTGAAAACTTATTAAGAAATACATTTTAGTGGAAAATATTTTTGTCTTCAGGAACAATAAATATTTGAGGATCTTCTCTTAAGAGTAGAATTTATGCATTCAGTGAAACTGATGCCAGACTGGGTGATACCAAAGATCAGGCATTTATGGTTTTGCTCCAAACAACAGCAGCTCAGGTATTGTAGAGTCTTTTGACTCTTCTTTGTGCTATATATTAGATAATTTGAAGCAGACAGAAAATATTTGTGCTCTATACTAGATAATCTGAAGCAGGTTGACACAGCTGGATAAAATCAAACACAGAAGTAGAGAGTATTCCATCATGTGAATCTACCAGGATGAAACTCCATGTAAACTATGTTTTTGTTAATAATTCTATTATTTTTTTTTTTTTTTTTTTTTAGGAAAAAACTCCTGAGGAAACATTTCTATTCAATAAAGATTTCTCTTCAATAGCTAAAAACATCTACATAGAACCATCAGACTGAAATAATGCTGCTGGGTAAAATAAGGTGTAATACCAAATACTGTGCTTCAGGAAGATTAACTGTTACTGAAAATGGTCCAAAAGTATCAATTAAATTGCTTCCAAAACATGTTTTCTTGTCTGAAATAAAAAAAAGTCAGGGACACTTAGGTTTTCTTTTTCACCATATAAATTGAATTTTGCCAGTTTTTCTCATCTTCAAAAAGCCAGATGTACAAATGAGTTATTCTTCAGAATAAGTTCTTTTGGGAAGTTGTTCTGAAGAACAGTACCAGTACTTACTGGGTAAAAAAAATTATCATGGCAAACTGATGTGACGCAAGATAAAGACAAACGTAGGATGACACTGCTTTGACTGCAACAAAAGCTATTGAGTTTGAAAAAGCAAAAATGAATCCATTAAAAAGGAGAAACAAACACATATGGCTAAGAATGGACATAAAGGAATACTGCAAGCAAAAAGTATTAATTAAAATTCTAATAAGGCAAAAGACCTATAAAAGCAGGCTATGAAAATAATATATTATCTAAATTAGTTAAATATAATCAGCTCTGTAGCTGATATAATTCACTATAGGATACTTATGGCAAAGTCAGAGTAATCTCTGGGCTATAAGTGATTATCTTCAAGAGTTCCTGATGCATTGAAGACTGCTATTGTAAATATTTAAAAATAGGATCAGGAAACACGTGAATTAACAATTCCAAGATTCTTGTGCAAATTATTAGACAATTTATGAGCACCAAAAAGATTAGAATAAACAAATAACTTGTGTTTATCCAGAACATTTTATGAAAAACTTCATGACAGACTAACTGGCCCTAATTTATCCCCTGGCAGCAGAGTTTATATCTTGATTTTAACAAGGCTCTTTTGTCTCTATTATAACACTGGGTATGCTAATTTCATACCACCCAGTTTCTTCATCCAAACACTGTGTGGGCCCAAGTCAGTTATCTACACAAGTTCTAAGAAGTCCGTGGTTACCTCTTTATCAGGACTTTCTGTTGTTGTTACAGATAAATGTTATCAAATTCATGCTACAGGATCTTGCTTCTGTTTTCCTATTTGATTGGCACACTGTCACCCACTTTTAGTTCTGATTAATCAAACTTCCATATAAATTAATTAATTACTTTGCCCAGGGTCATTGGTAGGCTGTCAGACCTACAATTATATGTTTGTTGTCCTAATGCTGCTACAAGATTAATATTTTTCCTGCAGTGTTTCTCCGGTGTATTAAATCTGACTGTATGGGGTATTCCACTAAACTCTATATCCACTTCATTTGCAGAATACACACTGGACATACAGGGGAGCAGAATAAGATGCAGCATATAGTAAAATGTTACTTGGCAAATGTCACATTAATTCAATCACTTTTTTTTTTCTCACTTTGACTTTTCATTTTGGTTTGTGGTACAGTTTGTATTCTGCTTGAGGTACTGTGAAGCCAGATAGGGAAGTAAAATGGAGCAACGGAGCCCAAGAAGAACAAAGAGCTTGAAAAAATGATAAAATATTAATAGTATTGGTCGGAATGGAGGGAACCAACATATATTATGTCCATTTGTACCAGGTGTTACTGAAGCTCAGGACTGAGGAGTTCACATTAAAGTTTATGTAAGCAAAATAAGTAACTAGAAGAGGAATTCAATAAATGCAAAAAATCACCTAGATTTACAGTAGTTTGATATTACTGGTGTCCAAAGGGGTCACAGCATCATACTTGATACCCCCAGTTTAAGATAACAAGCTTTTACAGAGTCTTAAGATGCTTTTCACTCCTCTTACTGTAACATCCTGTAGGCGTTTTGAGTTCACTAGAAGATCCAAAGTAAGTAGATTGTGATTTCAAAGTTTGGATTTCCGTGTAGCTGTAAATCATTGATTTTGCTACTCCTTTTTGTATCATTTGGTTGTTCTGAATTTTCATCTTGAGTAACCTAATTACATAGGTGGAGAACATACACTGTCAATAGTAAAGAGGAAGTAAAGAAGAGCAACATGAGTCTCTAGCTAGAAATTGTTTTTGCTTAGAGTGGTCCATTGTGTCTCGTTGCAGGCACAGAGGGAATTTGGAAGGATGAGAGAACAGAGCAGCACATTCAGTTGTCAAGATACGGACTCTTTTTCGAATTCTGCTGTGCAGCATCAAGCAAGCAACTTTTCTATTTGTGCTGCTGCTTTTCGACTTTCCATTTCTCTGGATAATTGAGATGAGGCTGCTTTTGCTTCTTAAGGAAATGCAGCTTAGGCAGCTTTCCTATTTGTCCATTTGTATGTGTTTTCATAACTTTTCAGCCTATTGGCTAAATTCATTCTCCCCTCTTCCCTGCCTGAAAATAACGAGTCTCAAAATCCTACAAATGTTGTGAAAATTGGCAGATGAAGAGAGGAGAAAGGACCCTCATTCTCACTAAGCAAAAGGTGAACTATTTAAAGCCCAAATAAAAAAAAAACAAACAACAAACTCCTGGTAAATGCTGAGTTTAATCAGCCAGCGCATACTAGCAAACTGATTAGGACACAGCTAAGGACAAGCAACAGCTGCCCCTTACGACAGTGGCGGCTATAATAAAGTTATTAAAAACATAAAGGAATGATAGGAGGAATGATGTGGGAACCAGGTGCTATTATGTAAAAGCGATACAGGACACAAGCCTGTTATAAAATCACCTTTTTCAGTTTAACATGTAAGGGCTCACAAATCCCAAGATTGACGGTGCCACCCTCGGTACTCCTGTGTGTTAACAAGATGACAGAGGAGGCAGCTTTATCCGAGGATGTGAGACCAGAGCTTCAGGAAACACCTGTTGTGACTAAGGCGAGGGGTGATCGGCCCCCGGCTCCTCTGAGTTATTGATCAGTCGGTCCTTTAAAAATACCCCTCAACACGGAACAGAGAGAAACACGAAGGGTTTGCCGAAGGGTGTGACAGGTAGAAAGCATCCAGCCACATATGTGACTGAAGAGAACGGTGTGGTTTGCCCGTGAGGGAGCACATACACACACTCACACACACACTCACACTCCTTGGCTCGCTGCTCCCGCTCCCGCCACCCAGCAGGAGCCCATTTCCTCGCGCTCCACTCTTCGCATTCCCGGAGGCCGCGCAGCCCCTGGGCGGAGGGGTCTGAGCCTGACCGGTGTGCCGCGAACCCGCGCTTCCCAGGGCAGGCCTGGAGGGAGGGATGAGCGGGCCGGGAGGGAGCCGCAGCCGCAGCCGCCCGGGGCGGGGGAGGCGGCGGGGCAGAGGCGTTCGTGCGGCGGCGGCACCAATAGCGGCGGCCGGGGCCGGGCCGCCTCCTCCCGACGGCGGCGGCGGCGGCGGTCGGGGCCGGGCCGGCACAGCCCGGAAGCGGCGGCGGGCGGTGCCGGAGCGCGGTGAGCGGGGCCGGGCGCGGGATGCGAGAAGGCGCCGCCGCCGCCCTGCCCCCTGCCCGCTCGCAGCCAGCGCCCCGGCAGGAGGAGGAGGAGCGGCGGGAGGAGCGGCAGCAGCAGTAGGAGCCGCCGCTGCGGGAGCATGAGCGGGGCCGCCGCTAAGCAGCCCCCCGGCGCGGGGTCCGCCGCGGATCCCCCCGCGGAGAAAGCGGCTGCCGCGGACCCTGTGCAGGAGCCGCCGCCGCTGCTGAGCGTGGACGTGACGGGCTTGGTGTCGCAGTTCGCGAGGAGCTTCGTGCTGATCTTCCCCGTGTACATGCTGGGCTACCTGGGGCTGAGCTTCAGCTGGGTGCTCATCGCCCTGTGCGGGCTCTTCTGGATCCGCAGGCACCGCGGCGGCAAGAGCTCCCGCTTGGGCCGGGCGCTCGCCTTCCTGGAGGACGAGGAGGAGGCGGTGCGGCTCAGCGTCTCCTCCGCGGATCTGCCTGCGTGGGTGAGTGGCCAACACCCCTCGGCGCTGCCGGGAGCACCCGCCGGGCTGGGCCCTGCTCCCTCCCCGCGGCGGTGCCCCCTCCCCGGGCTGCGCCACAGGCCGGAGGCCGGAGCCCCAGAGCCGGCCTGGCGGGGAGGGAGGGAGCGAGGGGGTGAGGACATGGCATCTCCCGCACCCCACGGCTGCTCGCCCCGGTTCGCCAGCCTCTCCCGAGACTCAGCGTCCAGCGGCGGGAGCGGGCGGGCAGTGTCCCTTCTCTCCCTCCTTCCCTCCCTCCTTCCCTCCGCCGGGGTGGCCTGTCCCTGTCCCCGCTCCGTCACCCCCGCGGCGCTGCCGGGCGGTGACAGCCCGAGCCTGCCATGGCTGGGGTTTCCCTCGCAGAAATAAACTTTACCGCAGGGTTTGCGTTTCTCTCCCCTCAGGTGCCAAGTGACGCGCACGGCTTGGCTGTGGCGAGGTCTCTGTACAGCACTCGGTTGTCGCGGCTCGGGCCGTTTCTTGTAAAGTTGAGATGAGGGACAGGCAGAACTGGGTTCTTAACGCTGTCAGGGCTTTCAGTAAAGCGTTACCTAATGGAGAGTGACACAGAAATGAAGGGGTGTTTCTGAAAGGTTTCAGGGCTGTTGACATGAGGACTGAGGTGCAGGGGCTGCGATGGCTTTATTTGTGCATTGATGTGGTGGGGTTTTTAGAAGGCTTTCTCTAAATCTTCCTCTGAAAGTTTCAGGATTTATAATAAGTCTTCAGAACTACAGTTTTTAATTTTATTTTTTTTAGTTGAAATCGGGCTTCAAAGTTGAACTCCTTTTCTTTGTAATTCTTCTTTTGGAGGATTAACAGTGTTTTGGATAGGGCTGACAGCCACCCGTCAGTGCCAGTGCACACCCAGGCCTCTGTGTGCCCTGCCCTGGCCCTGGGATGTGCTGTGTGGAACTTGCTGCTCTCATAGCTTCCTTAGTGAAGCAGTGAGGGGTTCTGTCAATTCTTTCTGTGCTTTGTTGAGTACTTTCTGCTCCTCAGCTGTAGCCATCCACCTCTCTGCCACGGACTGTTCTTCGCAGTGACTGTGCATCGGGCACTGTTGAGATGATAAGAATCCAGGTAGCTGTTTTCATGCTATCAGATTGCAATACCTGATGTGACCTGTCCTAGCTCTACTTGAGGAAGTTATGGAATAGAATATAGTGGGTAGGTGTCAGATGGGAGTCTTTTACTCCCGCTTTCATATTTTTCACCAAAGTTTTAATGGAAGATGACGATAAAAATGAGGATAGTATGCAAGAGAGACTAAATGGTTTTACCACTTGGAGATGTGCGTCTCAAACAATCCAGTTAAAAGCTCTTATGTTAGCTCTGTGTTGTGTTTGGTTTCCTTCCCTGTAATCACACAGCACTATAGTGGAAGTGTTCTGACGATGCATTTAAAATGAATTAGCTGTAGCTAGATTTGTTGTGGAGGGCTGTATATAGTAACTATCTGCTGGTAACTAAGCCGTAGGCATTCAAGCTTAGTGCTGTGCATAAGCTTTATTTTAAGGCGCAATTTTTTACCTTTGATAAAATTGCAATTAATTCCTATGTTGAGTTGTCCAAATAACTAAACATTGAGAAAGGGGCCTCTTGACTGAAATCAGAGGCAAAAAAAATGATAGAGAGGAATGAGTGCTGGCTGCAAGCACCTGCATATACTGTGGCATTGTGAGGAAGCAGCTGCTCAATATGCAGGGTTTCCCCAAAAGTGTGAACTTCTCACACACCAGCTGGCAGAGATATTGTAAATTGTCATTTGTTGGTTTTGGGTATAGGGTGTTTTTTGTTATTTTTTCCTTCCTCTTTATTCATCTTTTTAAATTTTAAAGATCATAGTTCTTTTCTTTCTGCTGACGCATATGCTATATTCTGGAAGTATCATGCTTCCAGAGGAAGAGTTCTGAAAACTGAAGGCCCACTTAAATCAAAAGTAGTCTTCAATGTCTGCTGTCAGAGTCATTAAGGTTTATATGAGTCTTTTTGCTGCTTCTGTGATATGTCTTGAAAAACTGCAGGTTTTCTTCCTTCTGCAATAGTGTGTTGTCTTGGAGATTCATGGATTTCATATTTCCAGTAAGAGCTAATGGATGGTATATGGAGCATTACATCTGTTTAATAGGTATCTACTTTATCCATCTTAATGCAAACTCCACACTGAAATACGTTCCCTTGGTTTCTGGTCAGGGAAATAAACTTTAAATTACTTGAGTAAGACAGTGCTGTGTTTTAAATATTGGAAACTTATTTTACTCTTCTGAGACAGAAGAGAAGATGTAATAAACCATTTTTCAATAAAAGCATGTGACATCTCAAACATTTATTTGACATGTGGTATCTTTCTGCGTCCTTGATTGGAAAAGAGCTTTAGCTTCGTGTGTGATTTCCTCCCTACTGCACCTACTTTGGGATTGGCTGCTGCTTTAGTGGTTCATGTTAAGTACTCAGTAATACTGCATTGAGTTATTTAGTTTTAAGAGTGTGATTATTTCAGGAGAATTTTTTTTTTTGCTGGCAATATGCTCAGTTGCACTTTGAAAGTGATACTGTTGTGCTATCACACTAGAGTTTGTAATGTTAATTATTAGTTTCCTAAATTAGATCTATTTCTTCCGTAACCAGGTGGTTATACAGTAGAAATATTCTGTACTGTGCATGTAAAATGAATAAATTCAGCATGAGTACAAGTTATGTATTTTAAAATGTCAACACTGAATTATCTAAAAAAAATGTACATGCAAAAAGATATTGCAATTACTATCTTAAAAAATAAGATCTGTACTCATAGACTTGCTAACGTAGTTAAAACTGCTGCATGTTTGGAAGATGTCATGGATTATATGGGGTGGGAGGGAGCAGACGTGGGTGCTTTTCTAAATAATTTAAAACTAGGCAGCTGAACTTAAAACAAGAAAAAATTGGAGGTCAGAGTAGTCTTTGAATTTAAGACATGAAAAAATCTTTACATGAAGACACTTCCCCTTTTCTTAGCAACATTTTATCACACTAGATGTATTTTATACTGAAATGTATGTAATTTAGATGCAAACATATAAGAAAAGTGGCAGTTTAAGTATTGCTACTTACACAATTGAAGGTAGGAAACCAGGGCTCTAAATTTTTAAAGGCCAGGTATCATGTTGCTTTTTAAGACAGTAACGAAATTTCATAATCTAAGTGATATAGCAAATTTACTTTGTTCTTTCTCAGAACAACCAAAAAAGTGAAGCTAATTTTGCCATTTGAGGGGTTTTGGTTGCTTAATGTGACTTTTATCACATGCCAATATATCATGTTTGACATGTTTTTGGGTTAGTGAAACTTTGACTCCTGTTTTCTTTAACATGCAGATAAAAAGCTGTGCTGAATTTGTTTTCTGCAGATTAAATGTAAATTTGGCCTGGTACCAGGAGCTGTATCTGTGTGCAGTCTGTCAGCAATCAGCAGGCGACCAAAATAGGAACAAATCTTAGTATTTTTAAAAAATTGATTCTGAAAACAGATTTAGACAATTTTCTTCATATCCCTAAGCATGTATTATACAGGAACCAAAATAGTGTACATGATTGTAGTAAAAGTACTGCCATATTAAAACATTCATTACAAGTCTGCTGTGGCATTTTGGGTCCTACAGATTTGCTGAAGTTTCTGCTCTAGACTGGAGTGTTTTTAGTTTTTTTCCCCACTTGTTTTGTTTCGTCTTCCACCTAAGAAAAAGGAAAAAGCCTGCCTAAATCTAAATAGGTGTCTGCTCATCTTTTTAACTTAACTGATATGGAGTCCTATTGTTCAGAAATTTGCTGAGTCTTCCTTCTTTTGGGAAGTTGTATGAAATTCTTGCAGATTGTGAGTATTGTGGGTTACCACTGAACTGCTGTCCCACCACTGCCCCTCGAGGGAGGAGGTAATGTCAGCATGTACCCTTTTTACTTGATGCTGATATACAACTATATAATCAATACAATAATTATCACCCCATGTTTAGTTGAGTGGTTTTGTGTTGATGATGCCAAGTAAAGTATGACTTTAGTGGTAGTTGAATGTTTCTTTGTTGAGTGTTGTGTTGAATGTTGAACAAAGTGCACATGTTTAAGGGATGGGAAACTATTCTGACTAAAAGCAGACTTCAGAAAGTCTGTGTGAAAAAGGAAATTGGGATTTGTAACTGTAAAATTATTTGTATTTAGACTCATGTTAGAATAAAATATGGATACATACTTTTCTCCCCCTCACCAAACCGTTCCATGAGCTTCCTGACAGATGCTCCAATTTTATGGTTAGAGCAAAAAAACTGTTTTTTATGGGTATTGGGAAGGCAGAGCCAGTGTTTGTGGAAGAAAAACGGTTAGTTAGCTCTAACTGCAGGATCACACCTGTACTGGGTGACATTGGCAGAGAGGGTTGAGGTGATTATGCTCTTATGTGTATTTGATATGAAGATTTCTGAATGATTTAGAATCAAACTTACTAACTGGATCTTAGATAGTTCAGGACAGGAATCTCCAAAGAATCCCTGCTGATGGACATTAAGTATGTACTCAGTAAACCTGATAAACAAGTGAACTTCTGCAATACAATGTGTGCTTTTATTTGCTATAGAACAAAAAGATGTTCCTCTTAACTTCTAATTATACCTTTGGTAAACGATGTTATTGCTGTAGCTGTAGGAACTGTGGGTTGGGTTTTTGTACAGCATACTGAAATATGAAGACACTGAGGCATTGGGATTCATTCTTCTGATCTTTTCTCCAACAATTTGTTGAGCATGTTAGATTGAATTTGCCAAGGGGTGATTTATAAGAAAAATTACTCCTAGGTACAGTTATTTAATGCCAAGCAGGATCTAATCAGCTTTGATGGGGAGCAGACGTGTGCTCTGGGCTGCCAGCCTGCATCTGGGAAGTATGAAGAGGTGTGAGTAAGAACAGAACAATAACTTGTGAGTACTTAACAACTGAAGTCTGTGTCCTCCTTCTGCCTGATTATTTTTCATTTTACAGAAGGATGTTCTAGGTGATTCACAGTGTATGAACACATACATGTGTGTATTGTGGGTTGTGTTTTTGGTTAGGTTTTGGTTTTAAAGGAAGAAGTTTAATTTGGTTCAGTGTTACTTACTGTAGTTAAGGTAAACTGGGTGACTTCCTAAGAGTACCCCATAGTTAGGAGACATGAGAGTGATGGCTCTGGGAATGGAGAACCAGAGGAAAAAAAGGCATGTTGGACAATGGATCATATCTCCCCGTTTCTCAAAGTTTTCCAAATGAGTGTGTTAAAACTGTGCTGAGATGATGCCTGTCCCATAACACCTTCTCTCACATAGTACTGTGGTAAGAGCCACTATGTGACTGATACATAAAGATCCATTTCCAGAATATTTCTGATCAAAAGCCACATGTTGAGTTGATGTTTATGAACATGATATCAAACTACTAAGGAAAAATATGACACTGAAAGTATTATTATGCCTCTTGAACTGTTCGTATGTGCCACAGGCCTTCTAAATATGTATGTATCATACATTCTTTTTTTATATAACAAACTATTTTGAAGTGTTCAAAACAATTCT
Source organism: Lepidothrix coronata (assembly GCF_001604755.1). Lineage (NCBI taxonomy): Eukaryota > Metazoa > Chordata > Aves > Passeriformes > Pipridae > Lepidothrix > Lepidothrix coronata. The sequence goes on along the minus strand of NW_016690254.1, from coordinate 1,917,941 downwards.
TTGGTGTCCTGTTCTTCAAAAGGAAAAAGAGGCAGCGTTTTGTTTCTGGTAAGATAAAACTCTTTGACTTAAACTTCAATATAAACCAAATTATTTATCTCCCATTTATCAAATAATTCACTAGTTCTCTGGTTGCTAAAATTGCCTTCAACATAACTTCTTTTGAGTTTAGCAAAAATTTTATACTGACCATATGCCTGTACTGAATCTGGGATGCGGGTTCGTGGAAACTGTTTGTAAAACAATACCAAGTTTTAAAAGAATGTTAATTTTTAAATATCCTCTGCAGTGTGTGAAACCGGTTCATCAGAGCCTTACAGGAGTACATCAGATTTTGAAAGTAGCAGTTAATGATTATGAATTAACCTGTGCCATTGCTTTAGTATGTTTCAATATGCAGTTAAAAGGAAATCAATGAAAGAATATAATTCTTCTGGGTGGATTACAGAAATAATAGATTTGTTATGAGACATCACTAGTTTCGATACAGAGGTTCTTTGAGCTGTGATGTCTTATCTTTCTCTTTGCTTTTCCTTATTCTTGGACAATAAAAGTCCAATACTACCCTTTCCTAAGGAAGTTTAGAATGGACACTCCACTAGCAGCTTTGGAGCTTTTCTGTGGTCTAGCAGGGGCCAGCTTCCAAGGTTTATGTACCAGGGATGAAAGGTCAGCAGAATTTCAGATGTAGTATGAGTAGAGCTGCTTTTGCATATTCAGGGTAAATAGTGCACCACTTCAAAGAAGAAAGTTAAATTCTTATCTTTGGCTGGTGTTTGTGAACACTTAATGAAAATAAAGGATGTACAGAGCTGGAGTGTTCAACATAGAATTAAATGTGAACAAGAACAGTGGGGAAACAGGATTTTGATAAGAAGAGGGGAGAGCATTTTTATTTTAAACAACTGTTTGAATTCAGTACATTATGAAACGGAACTATTTAGAGAGGTCTGGCATTTTGTCATTTGTATAACTTTTGATTCATACGGCACTTTGATATTTCTGGGTAAGTTTTGTTTCAGTTGAATGAGGAGAGAGTTCTGTGAAGTCTGGAAAGAAACTGTTGGATGAGAAATAAGAGGGAGGAATTAAATCAAAAATTTGCTGAAAGTGACCGTGTGTGAAATGGTAGAAGCCAGATGCCAGATTTATGTGTTTGACAGAGTTTGTAATTTGTCCAAGATGGCATGAACTGACCCAGGACCCCTCTTTGGTCCCATCTGCTGTGCACTAAATGCTTTTCTCGTTTTGTAACAAAAAGCAAGAAAGAATTGGACTACACTTGCATTTCTTAGACAGTCTTAACAGCTTTTTTGAGGAGGCCTTGACTTCTCACTGAACAAGACTGAAGTTCTGTTGGGGGAAGTAGGAAAAGATGGTAGCATAATTAAAGATGTATGTGTATTTTTTTTAAATAATCAACTTAATTTTTTTTTTTCCGGCATGTGCAACTTTCTCTGTGTTTTGATTTCTCAGAAGTTCCTTTTATTATGTTTTTAGTGTAGGTTTTGTGACTTTTCTTAGCTGCCAATAATGAATTGTCGGGCCTGGAAAGTGAAGTTGTACAAACTTGCCCCATCAGCTAGTGAAGTAACTGATAGTAGGTTTCCTCTACCTTGACTAGAATTAGTCCATATTTAACTTCCTTTATAAGGAATTCCCATTACAAAAGTGAGGTTCAAGAATCCTTCATCCTTTCCTGGCTTTGGGGGTATGTTTTAAACCAGCTAGCTAGCCTTACTTAGTCTGTTCCACTTACCTCAGCTTTTCAAGATACTACTTGATCCTTTGTTCCTTGATACAGTCCTGTACAATCCCCATCCTAATGTCAGGGCTCAGGTGAGAAGCTATGTCCCATCTCCTCTTGAATCCCATTGATATCGTGCCTGGGAGAGGGAGGTGCTTCTCGGCCTTCTTGCACACTCATTTGATCCCAATATCCCAATCCCCAACCTACTTCTAGTTTTTTATTCCCAATAGCTTTTACCAGCTTTGTGTACCAGTCTTTGTTAGATTGGTGGAGATCTTTTTTATTTTGCAGGTTAAAAGGTGCAGCCCTTTTTTTCTTTTTTGTTTGGATTGTTTTTGTTCCCTCTCTGTCCTTCCTGTGATACGGTTAAAAGTTAGAGGAGCAGTGAGAATTTTAAAGCTTTTCCTACTGATGGTTCTTTATTCATGAGAATTTAAATTTTGTTTGTAGGCTTTCCTCTGCATTCATGTATTCTTGTTGCAGAGAGATTCAGGGGGTTAGTGAAAGGACTGATTCTGCAGTTTCAAAATAAAGTAAATGTGCACTCCTGACAAAAAGGGTGTTCTGCATCCAACTGCACTTTCCCAATGCCCTCTTGTGCCAGCATTAGAATTTACTTGGCCAAGTAATTGTAAGTTTTCTGCCAAGTTTGGGGTTCAACTGGATCAATCTCATGAGTTTACTGTGTGACCACACAAGTGCCAGTGCCTGCAAAAGGGAGCTGGTGGAAGCTGTGGTCAGGTTTAATCTGAGATGGACCAATGGGCTGCATAAAGAGGCCCTTCTTAGAGGTGGCAAATAATGGTGCTGAGGTGTCTTTGTGGGGAACTAAAGTTTGAACTTGAGCTGTTTATAATGTAAAATTGTATATCTAACTTCTTTTATAGTGTTCCAACAGACCTGTTAACATATCTAATCATCAAGCATATAAATTCTCAATGTTTTGATACAGCTTAAAAGTTGGCCCTGTTTTTAGTGTGTTGTTGGATTGGATGAGTTCCTTCCAACCTGCATTATTCTGTCATTTTTCTTTTTGTGTTAAGCTGTCATTTAAATTAACTTTCCGTCTCCAGTTGTGGCTTACAAATGATAAGACATCTTTTCTGCATTGAATACCATTATTTGCTTAAATGTTAAATGTACTTACAGAAAAAAATTAAAACAAAAAGACTGTCTTTAGAGAGGTGTTCTATGGGAGATAGTGAGACTTCTTAAGTCATTCAGATGCCTCTCAACTAAATAGCTAATATTAAAATTCTGGGCAGAAAATTGCTAAAACACACGTTTTTTGAAATTAAGCTCGTGTTATATAAATAACCTTTTTTGAAAGACAAGCATTCCCTTATAATGCCTCATTGCACAAAGTTTTGTCTGCTACACCCTGGTACAACTACCAAATTCTCCTTAGGAGCTGAAAATCTGAGACAGGACTAGTGGTTTTCAGCTGGAGCAGTTTGGGATGATGTACCAAGAAGTTGTTACTATACTAGAAATACTAAACTAGTTTTACTTGGCTGAAAATAACTGTCATATGACAGGCAAGCCTTGCATTGTCATTTGGCTGTCCTTATCATATAGCAGCATGGGGCGAGTTTACATTAGTTCACTTGCAGCACTTTCACCTGAGAGATTAATATTTGCAGTGTAAATTGCGTAACTTTTTACATCTGTCTGCCTGAAAACTTTAATTGAGAGAATCTGGTACAGACTCTTGCATTATTGTTTTCATGACCTTTGTTTGCATTCCTTTAGTTAGATACTGGCTCACGTGAATTATCCAAACCGACTGGAATAGTCTCCTTTGGGAAAATTCCGAAAGATGCACCACTAAGTGTAAAATTAAATGTAGTGACTATTCATTGCCTTCTATTCTATCACTGCCAACCTTAGCAGGAAGGTGGGAAGAAAGCAAGTGCATGTCTAAGAGTGCAGTGTCTTCCTGTTTCATTTTTAAAAGTAAACACAGGATACGTTGAAGCACGAAGGTGGCTATAAAACCTTGATTGTTCCGATTTGAATTAATTATGCAGTGTTATGACCCACACTTCTGCTCTTAAAGTTTGTAAGGGATCTTTTTTGAAATAGATTACTAAAAAAAATGGATTGTGAGGAGGAAAAGATTATGGGGAGAACTGAAAGGGAACTTCACAGCTCAGGAAGCTCCCAGTTGGCTTCGTAGTTAAGCATTATTATTGCTTCTTTGTACTACGTGGTTCTTTGTGCCTTATTGCAGATCTGCATAGCTTGATAGGACAAAAACTCTGTGTCTGTGCTTTCTCAGGTACTCTTCTTCATATAACATATTCTGCATATTCTGTAAACTAGTGAATAAGTTTACAGCTTTATATCCAAAGACTTGACAGGAACTCTTGTGGCATTTTTCTGCAGGGTATTAGAAGACATGCTCTGATCTCTGAGTTTTTGTGCAGGTTTATAGGGAAAACTCTCAGGAAAACTCTAACATGGTAGTTAGCATGTTTGAGCTGTCTGCATGTTTCAAGTAGACTGTTAATGTAATGAATGTATGATACTTCAAATGAGGAAATGTCTTAATTTGTTAATTTTTCATAGTGCAGTAAGCTTGCTGGTCCAGAATTTTGAAAACTTGTAATTTGTTTTGATGCAAGACTTCCTTCCTCCCCCAGGCTGTTGATTCATCTTGTTAACTGTTGAACTAGAATGCTAAATTCTCTTGTATGTGTGGCTAGGAAGTTGTCTTAGTCTGGTAATAAATTTTATGCTGCAGACTAAATTTATATTTTAAAATGCGGTGTTCCTTACCCAATGACTTTCTCCTAAAATACTTGAACTAGAAAAAGAACACTTTTCCACCCACCCACCCTCTGCCAGTTAAATATCAAATGGCAGCCAGGAAATGATAAGAGAGTGTTTCATGGAGGGAATAAAATACCAGTGTTCAGTCATCTGACTTGTGTGTGTGTTATAAGAATATTCAGTGGTGATTGATAAATTAGTGTAAATTGCAGTAATTTCTTGTTCTCTATTTGTTCATGATAATCTGTATACTGGTTTATATTTTAGGGAAAATATTTGGGCTTTTGAAAATGTTTGTGTTTCTTTTTTCTCTTTAGGGTGTGTTACCTATAAGTACTGCGTTGATGTGAATGTGCCTAAACTGTCTATGTTGACTTGATAAAATCACTTTTCTTACTTCTGTCGTGTTCATGTAAGTCTTTGTAATGGGAATTAATTTTCAACTAAATTTGGCTATGTATAAAACTTTTTTAAAAGTTGCATATAATACGTGCTTATTTTTTTTCCAGATCTTGACACAGATGTCTGATAACAGAAAATATTTGCCAACAGTTGTTTCTCAGTTCCTTTGTGTTTTGAAAGTTTGTAGTTGTGGTTGAAGTTTCTTTCCCATATGGGCCCTATCTTTCATGAGTTCAACTGAATAACCAAAATGTTACCTATCTGTTCACTTGTTACTTTGATTCACCAAAAAAGTCCTAATGAAGTTTGGTCTTCTAAGCTCTTTAGAGGGATCCATTACACACAGAGACATAGTAACAGCCTGAAACTAGAGCTAGTTTGGGAGTCACTTACTTTACAAATGAATTTCTTATATGGGAATATAGACTTTCTTTTTCTTTTTGAGAGATAAGGAACTACAGAAGTGTTCTTTTAAACAATACTTCAGGTTTACTGATTTGCTTCCAGCACACACACTGGTTTACCTGCTTCCTTTTTACTGAACTTTCTCATTTTCCGGCACAGCTTGTAAGGAAGTCTGTTGTACTAGTAACACCATAACAATAGATCTAACAAAGCTTTCAGTGGAAGTACAAGTGCACATACCTGAAATTAGGTATTTTTCCTCTTTTAAAATTTGTTTGTTTGGGGTTTTGGTTTTTTATTTGTTGTTGCTGTTGTTATTTATTTTGTTTTGGTTTTTTGTTTTGCTGGTGCTTAAATCTCTTGGGTTTGGGGAGAGGGTCTGCACATTGTTGTTCTGGATATGATGCAGGAGTGGTAGACAATTGTTGTTAGCAGTTCTTGTTTGAGGCCTAACTGTTGAGGCCTAATGGACAATTTTTGAAGATGTTCAAACATTTACCTAGGAAATAGGAATAGGAAAAGTTGATTGGATCTGGGAGACAGTCCATATTGGCGCAGGTGGGAAACATCTAAACTTTAATCTTCACCTCAAGTGAGTTTGGTATTTGGGGTGTAGAATATCTGGCAGATATTTTGTAAAACTTTTTTAGGGTGAGAAGTGGAGGTATTTGTACTAAAGGTGTGTCACTAAAGTGAACTCCGCTAAAGGGATAGAAGTGATTGTAGATTTTACTTATGGTTGCTTTAAAGTGTTTGTCCTTGACTGAAATAACATTGATTTGCATCTGTGTCCTCAGGGAGCAAGCTGACAAACTGTAGAGTATCATTTAAGCTTCAATTTATTGTAAAGCAGTGGAAATGTATCCACTTGCCAGAGAGAGATTAGTTCATCAGTGTTCCTAAATTAATGCATTTTAAGCTCTGACAAATCACTTTGGAATTTCCTTTGCTGTAAAGTTCTGATTCTTGATTCCCATGTAACACGCAAGCTTCTAGTTTAGTTGTAACCTGCAAAAACTTACAAGGTCATTTGCTTTCTTGCTGCAGACTTGCAGTGCTTGGGGAAATGGTTTTCCTTTTTGTCAACCCCAGTCATCTTGTGGGTTTTAATTTGTTCTAGTTTCTTTTTCCAGCAAAGTGATGAACTCCAGCTCTGCTTTCTGCTGCTGTGGTTGTTCACATTGCCAGCCACATGGAAATAGCATTCCTGTCTGTCATGTTCCAGTGGAGAAGGCAGTGTATAAGTAAAGTTGTTCCATTAAGATCTCCTACTGACTAAGTAAAATGGAAAAAACTCTGGTTTGGTGCGGTTCAGATTAGTCAACGACAAGGGATTTGAGATATCACTGTTTTAAAAGAAAGTAACGATATGAGCTCAAGACAATAAAAGAGAATGCTGGGGGACAAAATACATATCTTAAAAAATACATATCTTAAAAAACTTTTTTTTTTTTCCAACATAGTTTACAAGTTAATTTCAATTGTGGTGGTTTGACTCTGACTGGATGCCAGGTGCCCACCAAAGTCTCTCTGTCAGCTGGACAGTTCTCCAACACGAGTCCTTCCCACGGGCTACAGTTCTTCACAAACTGCTCCAGTGTGAGTCCCTTCCACAGTGTCACAAGTCCTACCATTAAACCTGCTCCAGCATGGGCTCCTCTCTCCACATGGCCACAGATCCTGCCAGGACCCTGCTGCAGTGCAAGTTTCTCAGGGGGTCACAGCCTCCTCTGGGCATCCCTCTGCTCTAGTGTGGGGTCTTCCATGGGCTGTAGGGGAATCTCAGCTCTGGCAGCTGGAGCACCTCCTTCCCCTCCTTCTTTGCTGACCTTGGTCAGAAGAAACAACTGCAGAGTTGTTTTTCTAATTTATTCTTACTCTCCTCTTCTTTGGCCACAGTAACCTCTGTGCACTCTTTTTTTTGTCACTTCTTCAGAATGTTATCTCAGAGGCACTGCCACTGTCAGCGATGGGCTTGGCTTTGGCCAGCACTGGGTCTCTCTTGGAGCTGCCTGGCATTGGCTCTGTCAGACACAGGGGAAGCTTCTGGCAACTTCTCACAAAAGCCACCCCTGTAGCCACCATGCTACTAAAACCTTGCCATGCAAACCCAAAACAATCTTCAACTGTTTAGTTAAAACAAAAGTCTTCCATTTATTTAGTGGATCAAGGGTTGGACTTGATGATCTCAGAGGTCCCTTCCAACCCAACTGATTCTATGATTTAGTTTAAAAATTTGATGCTAAGCTTGACTATTTCATATCCTGATGATTTCTCAAACGTTGAGCAGTCAGGGCTGTATCAGATGCAGTAAATCATATATGGCAACAGGAATGGTGTATTTGATTTCAACATGCCTTTGATGTTGAAAAGGAATAAAATTTTGGGTTTTTTTTCTCCTCAGAGGCTAGTTGTACATGGTAAAACCTTTATCAAATTCTTGAAAATACTTTTTCAGCTGGAAAACTATAGTTGCAGATTAGCTGCTATTTATGCAGATCTCTGAAAATAACTGTGGCATTTTACTCAAGGGGTTGACTTCATTTTAACTGTCATCACTGCATTCTTCTAAACTTAAGTGATGTCTTTTGCAAGAAAGCTATTACATGTGATTAAGAGCTGCATACAGATCTTAGACTGCTGAAAATATGTTAACTGTACAGGGCTGGGATTCAGGCCTAAAACAACACAGTCAACAGTAAAAGCTGTAAAAGAATCTATTGCCAATTAGCACACAATGAAGTTTGTTGTAGCAAACTGAAATTTAGGTACTGAACTTGGGCACCTCATTTCAGAGATGCAGGTCTTTCTCTGCCACCTGCCTTTGGTGAATGGGAAGGGGTGAGTGGAACTCTTTGCATGCTTTTTTTCTGTATGGTAAGAACCTACAGTAATGAGGTTGTATTTTCACTGCTACTTTTTGCATGCTTCGATTTAGCAAGGAATAATTTGGGCCTCAGCTGTTAGTTTTTAATTAATGTGTGTAGTAAATATTCAGTTGTAGAACTTCTACAAAAAATGATTGGCATCTGTTGTAAAATCTGCTGAGGGCTTGGAAGCTGCCAGTGACTTGGCTGCACATATTACTCCCTGCATGAGCACAGGCATTAACTTCTCCTTCAAGAGAAATGCAGGCTAAGGGATGCTCTGCTTAGGAGCAGTCAAATAAAGTGGCATTGCCATGGGCAAGATTTCTTGAAGCTAGATTGTAGGCAGCTGACTGACTATGTGGTTGCTGGCAGTTCACATGGTTGTCTTATAATTGACAGAAGTTTCTTTTCTCTCACAGAATTAATATTCCATTTGGGTTTAGGGACTAGGTGTTTGGTTTCCACTTAGAGCTAGAATTTCCTGAAACTAAATTTAAACATATAGATCCAAATTCATTGGAGTTTGTCTTTTTGATCAGTGCAGGCATCTCCAGAGGACTGTATCTGATCATAAGAGAATTTTCAAAATGTCAGATATATCTATCCAGAGATCCTTATTTCTCTTTATTGATGATAAAGCAGGTGTAGAGTGACTCGTTTATTCTTGGACATGTTAAAGACAGAATTTTGAAAATTAGAGAAGAGTAATGCAGTAGTTGCAATTGCCTACTGATTAATAATATTTGAATCTTAAAAACTGGAAACCTTTGGAATTCCTATTATGCAATACATACATACATACGTTAAGCCATAAGTAGGTAAAAAGGGTTGCTGAGATGTAAAAATAATCTTCCCATTGTCTTAAACTGCAGCCAAATCTAGTGAGTATGATCTGATTATCACAGTCCCAGCTATGGACTGTGCAAGTACCCAAAGTGGGACATTAAGTGCAGATTAAAATGTTGAAATTGTGAGCTTAAGTACCAGTAGGAAACAATCTATAAAGTTCATAATGTTATGATTCAATTGTAGGTAGTATGTTTATAAAGTGACTAACTATTGCTGTCATTCATGAAAGTGGTTTTGATTTATGATGGCTAGTTTGGATGCTAAATAGGGAAATGAAGGAATACAGCATGTTTGTAATGGCTGAGCTAGGGGCAAACAATATTCAAGACATCCCCAAATGCTTGAGTTATCTTCAATATTAATGGCAATCAGTAATATGAGAGAAGAAGAGACAGTTTCGTGCTGCATTTATGAGAGGAATAATGTATCCAACTCTTCTTTCTTCACTCTTGCTACCTCTCTATCCTGTCCATCAAACACCCAACAATTCCAGTAGTCTAATGCTGGAACATTTTTTTTGTTCTTTCGGTCAGCAGCTGCACACTTGATTGGACATGGTGTCTGGAAGTGAGTTGATGGTGTTACTGAAAATCTTTCATATATACTCAAGATAGTAGTTTGTCCACAGTCTGTGCTTCCACTGAAGGGCTGGCTTTGCAACTGCTTCTGTGAAAACTAGAGTATATTCTTTCAAAAAATATAGGAACTCGTCTCTAAACTTATGCAGATAAAATAAGTGAAATGACATTAGAAGCAGAGAAATTAAAATGGAGTATCATATAAAACAGATATGGCCAAATGTTAAACTTCCCAAAACACAGGGAAAGACAGATTTAGTTTCCAGTATTGTTTTAAAAAATAGCTTAGTTTAGAAAGGGGTTTTGCATTTTTTAGAATTTATGATCACTTACTTTCTCTGGTTGTTACAAAGGAAGAGCTCTTTAACAGAGTCTCAAGAATGTTTTGATGCAGAGCATTGCAAGACAACTATTTCAAAAGACAGTATCGGTGGTTTGCAGTCACAACATGAGAGAAAGTGTCTGTGTCTGCAGGAAGCTGGAATCTTGGGGGGTGTTTCCTGGAACCAGGGCCTGAAGGAATGTTGGTAGGGTGAAGAGGAGTATTGCAAGCTGACAGGACTTTTAATTTTTATTTAGTATTTTTGTATTTACTACCGATTTCTTAAAAGATGTCATCTTCTTGAAACCTGGTTGTTAATTTATTTGTTTTTTTAAAAAGGGTAAAATGTTGATTTTAAACTCCAGATTTACTACATGTTAGCATTATTTCTTTTCCCATGACTTTGTTGGTTTGTAAAGACATGCATGGAAGGACAAGTGACTGAACAAATGTTGCTGTGTACACAAGTCAAAGGATCAACAGGACTGTCAAATATCTAGGTGTATTTTAGATAAAATATTACAACATGTAGTAGTGTGTTGAAGAAAAGGTACTGCCTGCCCTTGGGTGCTCATTTACTCATTTGCTTCAATTCCACTTGAGGGGCTTCATCTTCCTTTTTGCTACATGTGGACTTTGATATGTTGGAAATTGTGATGTGTCTGGCAGGCACTGTTCATCTGTTTGTGGATGATCATAAATCTTGTAGTGCTGTGAATGGTGTGTTTTGGTATTGAATTCACTTTCTGATGAAAATTATGGTGCAGTTCTTGGGAGACACTGCAAGTGTGGGAGATGTGCAGCTTGCTGGCTGTTACTCTGTACAGATGCCGTGTGTGCCAGCCCAGTAGCACATAGACACGTTTTCCTCAGAGGATGCAGCTTCTGTAGTGTCCTTTCCTTCTGCAGGATTTGATTTAAGTACACTTACTCTGCTTTTTCTAAAATAGCTTCTTGGATAAGAGGTGCTAAGCTCAGTCATGGGACACATATTCCAGCTGGAAGATAGGCTGTCGAAACAGATCCGTGGTGTGTGTGAATACAAGAATTACAGGCTGTGGGAGCAGATTGAAAACATGCTTATCAAATCTTTTCAGTACATAATGAAATTACCTTTTCTGCTTCAAAACCAAGTGATATTACTGGGTGGGGATTTGGGGGGGATTTTTATTTATGTTGAACATTATCTTCTGTCATTTGCTGAGGGCTTTTTTCCTCTAAAGTGTCTTTTGTTAGCATATAGAGTAAGACTGATATTTAAGGATGAGAATAGTAGTTAATTTAGTTGGGAGGCAGCCTGGCTTTTGGTTCCACCTTATAACTCAAACATATGATGTAGCATTCCTAAGTTTAGAAATCTGATTTAGCAGGGAGTTCTTCAGTGTCTTTCCTTAGCAACCCAGCTTAGCAAAACATACTAGAGCTGCCCTTCCTGCTCTGTACTGAGGAATGGTAGCAAACTCCATGGTTTTAAGGTGGAGTTTATAAACAGAAATAGAATAATAGGCCTGCAATTGTAGGGGGTTGGAATTCAGTGGTCAGAGTATTTTCCAGTTACGTATTTCATTGGTCTTGTGTTTTTGGCATGATCCTGCATGAGGATAAGGGCTGTCCTAAAACTCTAGAGCATCAGTTTTGCATTAAGCAAATTTACCTGGTACAAGGGAATTTATAAAATGGAGTTGTTTGGGGTTTAATGTTTGTTTTGGTTTTTTTTGAGAGGCTGAGCCTTTTTTGAAGTAGAAGGGGTGAAGGAGTATGACAGTAGCTGCCGAGGGTCACAGCCATCCTTTGCAGAAGCTGAGAGGATATTCAGGGAAGGATAAGTCCATGGTACTATTTTGGTTTTGATTTTTCCTTAGACATGACTTCTGATTGCTGTGTTAGCTGGACCTTTGATCTCGCCCAGTGCAGAAGTTTCTGTGTAATGTGTTTTCAGTGAAATGTGCGATATATTTTGCATATCTTTTTCTGACAAATAACACTGTTCTGTATTCTGTGCTGAAATACAGTCCATTGAGGGGGACAGAATTGTTTTAGAGAGGATAGAGAACAAATCTCATGAACTTTAGAAATTTTAATCTGTACTGATTATTAGAAATACTGAGCTATAAGAACCTGGTATAAGAATTTGGTTAAATGCTTGAAGGGAAGAACCAGAAAGAGTTACACATGTAAGCTTGTCATCCAATACCTTATGCTATCAGGTTAAGGAGGGCTTTCCTCCCCACCATTTGTTGTCACTATGTTAACTGAGACCCAACTTAAACATTGCTGCTCTTTATGGTTTCGCTTTATTAGAATGTTCTGCTTTCTATTACTTTCTCAGTGGAGTTTTATAGTTTCAGAGATGGTTAGTCACTGAGTATTTACAGGTTCAACAAAACTGCCAGACCGTCGGTCTGTACTCTTTATACTCTCTGGATTTTATATAGTGAGTTTCTAGTGTTTCAGCTGGAAATGATACAGGGGAATTTTAAAATGCCTATTATATCTTGCATGATTTCTGATTATGTTTAAAAAAGCTTTTAATAGTAAGAATAAGCTCTGGCTGGATAATACTGGTTGCAGTGCAGCATGTAGGAGTTACACACTTCACTGGTGTTGGGAGTCAGATTCAGTCAAAACAAGAGTGTGCACTTTTTTTTTTTTGGTGTAAGTACTATGTAATAAGCATATAAGTGCTAACTAATAAGTGTATTCTACAGACTTGTTTGACTTCTTAGGATGCAGGTTAACCCAGCTTGAATTTGCATGCCCTGATACTGCATTTCAGCTTGGATATCACAAAAAAATTGTTCTCCATTTTACTCTTTTGTATTTTCACATAAAAATTTGCAGTTTGCTCATTCCCAAAAGAATAAAAGTGAATGGTACTTACCTTGTCACAGTTCACACAGATTTATTTCAAATGTGTTGAGAGTTGTGGGTTACATTAAAAAAATAAAAGGCTTGTATATAAAGATTGGGCTTCAGTACATGGAGATTTTTCATGCTAAAGACAGAGAAGAAGATTTAATCTGCCTGAGAAAGAGGAGTCTTGCAGAAGGTGGTCATTATCTTGCACGCTTACCTTTCCTGAAAGTTGATGCCCATCTTAGGCCTCACAGAAAGCCTGTGTGGTTCCCGTGGGGAGATGAGCTGTGTGATCCTGCGAGTGTTAACAGGAGTAACGCTCCTTCCTCCCAGTGAATCAGAGCTCCTGACTGCAGGGTGAGGAAAGCGGGTAGTGGGTCAGTGGAGTAAAAGGCGAAGAAACCTTCAGTGTTTCAGTCTAGATAGCAACAAGGGTGGCTGACAATTTGGTGCAGAGCCCAGCATTTCTTTTCAGAGCTGTAGACAGTTCAAGGGAGAGTCAGTTGTGCTGTGACACTGGCTGTATAAGCTATTCTGAAAGCCAGTGTTTAGCAGTCCAGAGAGGGAAATTTTTCTTCTGTTGACTGTGAAGAGAATAAGACACTGGCATGCAGTGGGGTGGGAACATGCTTGGGTTCTCAAGGGAACTGAAAAGGAATTTGTTATAAAGACTTGAATGTATAAAAGAGGGCATATTTTTGAAATGTGACAAATTGAAAATAAGATGCTAATGCCTTTATAATTTTATTTTAAAACTCATAAGCTGGAATTTCAAGGTATTAAGACTTTATTTGGAGAAGAAGAAGAAATGAAATTACTCCTGAGAATAAAAGGGTAAAGTCAATGTCAAAAAGGAGTACTGTGCAAGATTTTTTAAGTTGTAAAATTTGGTGAGTCCTCAGAGCTATGGGTCATCCTACGCTTTTCAGCAGTTTAAATGTTTAAAATCTGGATCTCTGCTTTCAGTGATGATTGCAGTGCTTGTGGGAATTTGGAGATGTGCTAATGTGGAGCTGTCATTAAATGTTTTATTTTGTAAACCTTGCATTAATTGACTTTAATCTGATGTGAGAGCAAGACTTTTATCAGTATAAATGTAGTTCTTGATGTTTTGCTTGTGTAGAGTGTTTTGCTATTCATTTTTTTGAAAAAAAATTTTTTTTCAGGCTTGTCCTGGCCTGTAGTTGGACATCAGCATTTAAAATATAATTGTTATTGTTGTGAATGCCTATTGAAGGTGATACTGGAAAAGGGCCTCCTCCTGTACTAAGAGTTCATAATGAATTCTGGTCCTGTGAATGAGGAAGTAGAGTAGATAAAAACACTGTTGTAAATGTGAGTAGTAAGCAATCAGAATGTTATACCTAAGTTCTTATAGTTGCCTCACTCTAAAAAGTGCTCAACAGCTTTGCGAAAGTGTGAAACATATGTGTCAGGATATCAGTCTTTTGTCAGAGGTTCTGGATGTTGATCCTGCAGAAGTAGAAGCCATTAAAATGTTCCTGCAACTCTAATGCCCCCTTATACCTTACACTTTTTTATTATTATTATTTTTACTGTCCTGTTGCAGTCCAAACTGAGCCTTGAAAACTTAAAGTCCTTTTTGAGCTGAAAAATAGAAAATAAACGTGAATACAGTGATCCAGGAAAAATTACAAGATACTAAACTGCAGTGAAAATAAAGTAGTTTGGTTACAGAGCTGACTTCATCTCTGTATTGAAGCCTGTGTTATGATGTATAGTACTATTATACTAGTACTTGAAGATAATTCTGGAGTTAGGGTGCTCTCGAAGATGAACCTCTAGTAGAGGACTGAAGGCTTCAAGTTTTCTACTAACAGCTGAGTGAAGAAAACCTACATGGTCCCTCCCTCTGGCACACATTTTGTGCTGTGTTTAGGGTAGATTTTGCATCCAGATACAACAGAAACCTATGCCAGTGCAATTCCAGGTGTTTAGAAGGAAATTGTGTAACCTCTAGTGGTAAAGCAAGAGATTTTTGTTTCATGTTCTTTGGGTGGTTAAGCCAGGATGCTTCTGGAAGTTGATGATGATCAGTTTTTACTTTCTAGGCTGAACCCTTTTCCTCAAGTTGGGGCTGCAGAGGCTGAGTGTCAGGCTAGAAGCAGGATTTCCCAGTTCCCTTACTAGCAGACTACTGTTCTGTCACTCTTCCAGAGCAGCTGCTTATAATGCCTGTCCCAGAGGATTTTGTTATGGCAAGCTGCTGCTAAGTAGGAGGTTTCTGGGTGACTTTGTATTGTGGCATGCCTGTTCCATCTCTGCAAAAATAGCAGCACTTAGGCAAATTTTGTCTAGTTTTTTGTACTGGTGAGTCAAATTCTTGAAAAGTAATGCTGTTCTTACAAGCCTCACTGCCACTGTGAGTGAAGTATATTTAATAGATGTTGAAGTGAAAGACATGTATGAAAAAATTAAACTGCTGTGCTTGAAATGGCTCAGCATCCTTCAGTTCTTAATTGCAGGACTTGCTTCTGGGCTGCTGTTTCATATCAGAGCTCTGGAGCCTCTTTTAGATAGAGTTTTTCTTTTGCAAATACAGCATTATTTTGCATTGCCAAAGACATTATTTTCCATAGAAATTGGGGAGAATGTCCAGATGAGAATATACTGGTGGTGTTGCAGGGCTGCAGAGGGATGGATTCTGAATCCTCAGCTGCGAAAACTGTAAACTGACCATTTTTTTGGGGCTGATAGAAAAAATTGGAAATTGGAGGATTGTTAATTTTCTAAATGCTGTCCCAGTGAATTCTGTAAAGAGAAGGAAAACAGAGGGATAACTTTCTCAATTACAGTCTTATGTATGTATTTAGTATATAATATATTTTTTTAAACAACCTAAGCAAAGTAGCACCTTTGTATGGCTTAAATGAGAAATATAGGTATGTTTATAGACCTTTGCAAAATGTAAAAAAGCATTAAATATTTTTAATTCATTTTATGCTTTAATTCTAGCTCAGCAGAAAGGGTGGATGTGGGATCTGTCAGTGTAGTTTGGCCTTTACTGAGGTTCAAATGGTGTGTGGGTAGTGGTGGCTCTTCTTATAGTGCTGCTGCCATTGGCAGCATTTTAGAAAGGCCTGTTTTGTGCTAGTTTAGCATGACTTTAAAAGACACAGCCTGTGTGCTGCTAGTAATTTTCCTTGTCCCCCAGATATAGTATCTATGAATGTATGTTAGGAAATATGTCCTTCAGGACATACCAGGATGCTGAAGTGTCCTGTGAATATGAACTCCTGTGTCTTTCAGGTTTGAACTACTCAGTATATTAGGCCTTTCTTTTAGATCTGTAAGAAGCAAGGGAGAGAAACAGAGGTAACAGAAGGCTGCAAGGAAATAAAACTTTCAATACCGTATAAAGAATCTCAGTTTTATTACTTAAGGTGTATTAATTTAATTGTAGTAGCTTTCCTGTGTTAGCATTGAACCCCGGAGGTGTTGAAAAGCCGTTTGTTTCAGAGTTTCTACAAGCACCAGCTTGTTTTGTGTTTAGTTGCTGGGCTGTTGAAGACATTACTTTTCACCTTGGTGCTCACAGTGACTCTGAAGCAGATAGCTCGGGAGGCAGTGGGGAATATGGGAGTGATCGTACTGGAAAACTTGTTCTCCAAGCCGTCTGTAATTTGTTGTGGCACCTCATGGGACTTGCTGAACTGATAGAGGCAGCTCACGTGGGATGGCAGTGTTTGTGCTGGTACAGTGTTTTGGGAACATTTGGTGAGATACCAAGTATGCGTTTCTAATGCCACTCTTGTCTTATAGGTGCAAATCTGACTTGAAGGACATGTAATTACTTTTTTTTTGTAAAGGATTATTTTGTTTTCCAATGTGTTGTCCAAGCACTTAAATGGCTTATGTTCCAGTTTATAAATAAATACAGTCCTTAACCTTGCTTGGTGTTACAGCTGTTTCTTCCGTTTGTTTCCACATTTTCCAATTTATTTTGAGGGTTTATAGTGATCAGAGAGCCATGGCACAAACTCTGGGGTCCTTCCCCACCTCCTTCATCGCTGTATCTTTGTGTGTGTGTGTGTGCAGATCGCCTGTAATGAAACTGCTTCAAGAGTTGTTGCTTAATCCCCATACTGGAAACATCCAGCTTTTGTAATGCTGATCATCAGTTTTGCTCTGCAAAGACTAATCATTTTAATATATTTAAAACTGCAAACACAAAAAACGCATCCCAAGGCATGCTAAACAGAAACAGAGTCAGGTTACCAGAAGTAATGGAAATAGCAGTTTTTTGTTAATTTAGTAACAAGGGCCTGTGGTTAGCTGCAGGATTTTTGAGGAACCCTCATTATTAGCATTTACCCTTCTCTTTCAGGAGTACTGAAACCTGAAGCTCTACAACAGTAAATATTTTGTGGGATTTTCCTTGTAATTCAGAACGTGAGAGCTAGAGTATTTCTGGCATTGGTAAAAGTTAGGAAAATTGCTAGGATAACCCTGGAAGTGAATTATTGAAATGACAGGAGACAGCCTGGCTGCTCTGCTTTCCCTTCCAGCCCCCCCTTTACCTCCTATCAGAAAGGAGCAGTCATCCCCCAGTGTGGGTTTCAGGATAAGCCTCTTCAGGTTGTGTCAAATAGCAGAAGACTTGGCATCGATTCCTCTGTGGAAAGGAACAAATAGTTCACCTACTGCTGCTCCTGGTTTTTTCAGAGAGAGAGAGAGAGGGGATTGCTGGCTGGAATTCATGGGATTAAGCCATTAGCCCTGCTCAACTCTGTTTTACCTAAAATGTCCTTAGGCCAGCCTGCTTTACCAACTGGAAAACACTGGAGTGAATAGCTGTTAAATTGAGCTTGAATATCACTATATGATGTTATTTATTCTACACATGCTGGGATTCTTCCTAATTCTTTTACTAAATTTCTCTGGCCTTTTTGAGTTACATGTGCAGTGAATTTAGACAAATTAAGCTGTCAGCTATAATTCAAAGGATAGTTTAATTTTAGCTTCTGTTGTTTCTTTGCCACACCACCTGGCTTTAGGCTTAATAGTTAAATAACTGGTTTTGCTGTGCATTCAGAAGGGGATTTAGAGAACCTAAGTTAGGCTTCTGTCCTGAATTTTCTTCTGTGGGATGCTTTCCCCATCCACTGATGATGCATGAAGAGACTATGAAAACTTATTATGATACCCTTTTATATTTTTACATTTAATATAGACAAATATGCTTTTCATAGAGGGGAGGATTTTTGTATGTAATTTAGCCTTCCAAAATAAGCAGAAGGGATTGATATCTAATATGAGAGATATTTGTGAAATAGCTGGAAAACGGTTCAAGAGTACTTAGCTGCATTGTAGCTGTGTCAAGAAACTTGGTTATATTGTGTGACCTTATAATTAATCAAAAAGCTATTGGTATAGTTTCTTTAAGATTTGCGTCTGGAACTACAAATAATAAATGCAAATGGAAGGAACGAGACATAACGCTGACCCAGATAAGTATCTGTTAAACATGGCTATTATAACACATAATATACATTATTTTTAATGTAGAATATGCTGGGCAGGAAAGGACTCATTGGGATCATAGACCCCAACTCCTGGCCCTACCCAGAACACCCCAAGAATTACACCATGTGCTCGAGAGTGTTGCAATTCTTACCTTTAATCCTTCTGTGTGTTTGGGGGGAATAAAAGGGAAAAAACCCTTCTATAGTGTGGGAGATTTGTTTGGGTTTTTTTTATTTGTTGGTTTCTTTAAATGTAATCTGCTTTTATTGCTTCCTTTTCTTACATAGCTGTAATACATAATTCATGAGAAAGTGGTTGGTTTGTAGGAAAATAAGTTTTCATTTTATGGAATGCTCAACACTACCAGTAGTATTCTGTGTCTAGCCTTGTTTTCTTAGAAAGTAGGAGATGATAGTCTGGGCAGAAAACTGAGTCAATTTAGCCAATATGAAGAGTAGGTAGAGAGTCTGAAAAATAAAATAATTGTGGGTGTGAAACGTTTCTGCTGTTATTACAGTTATTGTTAGTGGGCTTCTTTTGTGTTTGTTTTGTTTTATTGTCTTCCAGGACAGAAGAAGGAACTTCATTCCTTGGGCTTTTTCTGGTATTTTATTGATCATTACAAAAAATTATGTGTTCTGAATTGAGTTTTTGACAGCGCAGGATATGAGCATATCAGAAATAGGAAGTAATCATGAGAATTGTTTAGAGCTGAGCACAAGCAGTTGTGTGAGAAAGCCCAAACATGTATTTTTAATGTGCAGAATCACATCTTTTGAGCACCTCCAAGTATTTAGCGAGATAATGTCTAACAGTAGAACATTCCTGGAACATGTCTTTGGTGTTGAACATGGTCATTAGGGTATTTCTTGCAGCAGTTCTCTCTGGTCATATTTTGCTTCGAATAATAAATTACTATACCAGGTGGTTGAAATGGGACAGTACTTGCCAAATCTGCATGAGCAATTTCGTAACAGAAGCCAAGTGGAAAATGTTTTCAGTCTTTAACTGCCTTTGCTGAAATCTTGACTTCTGTCTCTTTCTGTCAGGCTTGTCAATAGATTTTATACAAGAATTAACAGGTTTTGCACATCAGTTAGTCTGATTATTGCTTCTGGCAATAAAATGTTTGTGTAGTTGCCTCAGTGCTCTTATGTTGCTCCTGACTGATCCAGAGGACCAGCTTCCATCCCTCAGGTTTTCTCCTGTTGTCTATGAATAAGATTGTGTTTGATATCAGAAACTCTTAAAGCGAAATATGATTTTGCCACTAATATTTCACTCACATAGCAGGCTAAAAATGCATGGAATCGGTAGATTAATAAATATTTATTCTTTGTTTTCAGACAAATTGGTTTTAGAGGATCTACAGATTAAATAAAACTCAACTTTTGATTCAAGGTTGGCTGGATTGAAAATTTCAGAGTCTTGGAGATGGAAAGTTTTATTCTTTGCTCTCTGTTTTGAGTGTCAGAGAAACCACTGAATAAAACTGAATTATGTTAAAAGTTGAGTGAGCAGAAAAGCAAGGATGAGAAAGGAATGAAAAACAGGAATGGAAGATATAATTCACTGTATTATTTGTTGCCTATTGTCACATCCAACTGCAGAAGCAAACTAGACTTATATAATTAAGGAGTTGGCTTAATACCAACTCACATAACAGTAGGAGCATGATAGGTGTGGCACAATAAAGGAAAAGCAATTATTAAATCTGTGGAAAAATTAAGAGCCATGTCCTGTTAATCAAGGTCTTTATAAGACTGTACAGTAGATAAAATCAAAAATTAATAAATTAGCATATATGGGTAGATATTAGTATCTGTCGCCTCTTGCTTATTTCCCCACCTATTTGAAGTGTTTCTGCATAATTCTTTGCTGAAGGGTGTTTGATAGGTGCAAGAGAGAGATGCTACCTCTTTTTCTCATTCCAGATGGATGTACTGGATGTCAGCCGTGTGCACGGTGCAGGGAACGTGGGCTGTGCCTTGGGGAGTTTATAATCTGAATATGGGAAGTTGGATCACTCTGTAGAGGAAAGTGAATTTCATCTGGGCTGAGGTTATATTTAGAATGGGAAGCCTCTCAGTCTAGTGTGTCCCTTCTCTTGAATGTCAACTGGATACTTGTACAGAAGACTAAAAATGAATTGTGAACATGACAACTGTTACATCTTGCATTACTCACAGCAGGCAGGTTTGCTTTTGGTATTTTCATGGATTTTCTTTCCCTTTCCTCATCTGTGTGTTTAATTTGCTGTTTCTTTTTATTTTGTTTTGTTGCTGTTCATTACAATGGCTGTAGAATCGTAGAATCATTTAGATTGGAAAAGACCTCTAAGAACATAGAGTCTAATCATTAATCTAGTACTGCCAGCTCCACCACTAAACCATGTCCCTAAGTCCCACAGCTGCATTTTCTTTTTTTCAGTACCTCCAGGGATGGTGACTCTACCACTTTCCTGGGCAGCCTATTTCAATACTTGATAACCCTTTCTATGAAAAAAATATTTCCTAGTATCCAATCTAAACCTCTCCTGGTGCAACTTGAAGCCATTTCCTCTCATTCTTTCGCTTTTTACTTGTGAGGAGAGACCAACCTGGCTACAACCTCCTTTCAGGTAGTTGTAGAGAGCGACTCTGCTGAGTCTCCTTTTTTCCAGCTCCTTTGGCTGCTCCTCCTAATACTTGTGTTCCAGACCCTTCCCTAGCTTTGCTGCCCTTCTCTGGACGTGGTCCAGCACCTCAATGTCTTTCTTGTAGTGAGTGACTCAAAACTGAACGCAGGATTTGAGGTGCAGCCTCACCAGTGCCAAGTACAGGGGGACAATCACTGCCCTGGTCCTGCTGGCCATACTATTCCTGATACAGGCCAGGATGCCATTGGCCTTCTTGGCCACCTTGGGCACACTGCTGGCTCATGTTCAGCTGCTGTTGACCAGCATCCCCAGGTCCTTTTCCACAGGGCCTGTAGCACTGCAGGGGGATGTTGTGACCCAAGTGCAGGACAGAGCACTTTGCCTTGTTGAACCTCAGACCACTGGCCTCGGGCCATCTATCCAGCCTGTCTAGATCCCTCTGTAGAGCCTTCCCACCCTCCAACAGATTAACACTCCCACCCAACTTGGTGTCATCTTCAAACTGACTGACAGTGCCCTCATTCTCCTCATCTAGATCACTGATAAAGACATTAAACAGGACTGAGCCCTGGGGAACATACTTGTGACCGGTCACCAGCTGGATGTAATTCCATTCACTACCACTCTCTGGGCCCGGCCATCCAGCCAGTTTTTTACCCAGCAAAGGGTGCATCTGACCAAGCCATGAGCAGCAAGTTTCTCCAGGAGAATGTTGTGGGAGATGGTGTCAAAGGCTTTACTAAAGTCTGGGTAGGCACATTCACAGCCTTTCCCTCATCCACTAAATAGGTCACACTGTCACAAGAGGAGATCAGCTCCATGACCTTCCCTGGCACCAAGGGCAGAGTGACAGGACTGTAATTTCCTGGATACTCTTTCTGACCCTTCTTATAGATGGGGGTTACATTTGCTGACTTCCAGTCAACTGGGACCTCCCCAGTTAGCCAGGACTGCTGGTAAACGGTGGAAGGTGGTTCTGTGAGCACTTCCACCAGCTCCCTCAGTACCCTTGGGTGAATCCCAGCCAGCCACAGAGACTTGTGTTTGTCTAAGTGTGTAACACTTTCTTCTTGCATTACATAATTCTTGATTCTCCTCTGGTGGAACAGCTCTTCAGTTCCCACCCTGTGAACATCATTGCTCGCTCTCCTAAGCAAATCAGAATGAAATATTCATATTGGTCCAACATCATGCATAAGTGATAAGTCATTATTGAGAATTGGCACATCTTCTGTCTGCAGATTCAGAAGGTAAACATTTTAGAAGAAAGATCAAAATGTTACCTATTAGCACTGGAGTTAACGGTGTTGATTCTTTTTGTTCCTTTAACTTTTTGACCACTGGAAGCAACTTGAGAACCCTGCAAGACAAAAACTGAGTGTAAGCTCTGTTCATGTAAGTTCATGTACATGCAGTACCTGCTTGTGTTGCAAATGCAAAAAAATTGTGTTTTGTTTTTAAAAATGCAAAAAAAAAAAGTCCACAAAACCCTCTAAGTACAGAGTTCTGACATTCTACCCACCGTAATTTTCTAGGAAATTAATTCTAAATAAATAAAATATAATAACATTGTTCCCAAACTGCTCCATCTGTTATTAATAATTCTATTTTTTGAACTTATGTAGTAAAATAAGTCATATTGGGTTTTTTTACAGTGAAGCAGATTATTGGATGTTTTTGCATCACTTTTAATGGTTTTGATGGATATGTGATACACTTGAAAAATGTAATTTGAAAAGATGCCAAGAGCCTCTCTTGACAGTGGAAGACAAAATAATTTGTAATTCTTTAAGAATCTGTAAAAACATAGGACTTTGTTATGGACTTGGGAATACTGGAAAAAAACCCCAGACTAGAGGAATAACTGACAATATTGATAATGCTGCAGGGGCCAATCCTCCAGCATAGCTAAACCGTGAAGGTTTAGATGAAATTAAGTGCTGCTCTGATGGTAAATTGAGTATATGAAGAATATGTTAGTGCTGACTGTTAATGAAAGAATTGAATAAAACCTGAAAAAAGAAGTCATTAATGGGGCTTGCTTTCAAATTCGTCTTGTTGAAAATGCAGTTTAAAAAATAGGTATTTCACTGACTGTTCACATTTGGGATATGCATAATAAAAATAACTGCTGGTAAAGCCAGTGGTACAATCTGTTGTGCTACGAAGAGATTAAGATTTGGCAATTCAGTTAAGTAGAGACATGGCTTCACGAAAGTCACTATATGTAGGTCATTGGTTTTTAGTGTGTTCAAAGGCTCTTTGTGCTTGAGGAGTGTGATCTGCATCTCATTCTAGAAGCTCTTTCTAAAGAAATGTTTTTTAACTTGGCTTCTACTGAACTTCAGGTTTTGGGGGGTTTTCTGTATGTGTGAAATGTAAAACTACTGCTGTGCTCTCCTGTGTCTGGAAAACTGCGTCAGTTCTTCCATCATTTCACTGATGTTTTCCTGTTGTGATGGGTAATTTCTGTCCTGCGTATATACTATCACACTGCTGTTTCTTACTGCTTTTTACAGTTGTTTAAGAAAAAAAAATCACTAAAAATATCTTTTGAAGGTCTTTGGAACTTAAATCCATTTTCCTGAGCTTCAGCTTCACTGATGAAATATTTCCAGCCATGATTTATTGATATTGCAGAAGATGTGGCATGAATGGAAGGAAGTAGAAGATTCTGTCAGTTGTGTGTGTCATGTTAAAAGCCCCTGAAAAGCATGTGTTAAATTTGGTTGACACAAGCTGTATCAGCTATACTTGCCTTTTTTTTTTTTTTTGCCTTTTTTTAAAGTTTGTTTATGGTGTTATAGCAATACTTTATTCTGGATGCTACTGTTAGATACAAGTCCAAGTATATATTTATGTAGTTCAGAA
The DNA here is from genome assembly GCF_001604755.1 of Lepidothrix coronata. Taxonomy (NCBI): domain Eukaryota; kingdom Metazoa; phylum Chordata; class Aves; order Passeriformes; family Pipridae; genus Lepidothrix; species Lepidothrix coronata. The sequence goes on along the minus strand of NW_016690254.1, from coordinate 1,894,138 downwards.
ATGAGTTCATATTTTAATGTGCTTGACTGCTAATACTCAAGAATGTTAACTACTTAATATGTTGTTTACTGTTTACATTGCTTAGGGAGGTGCCTGAGCTTTCCTGTTTTCTAAATGTCTGGACACTGTTAGCTAAAAAGTGTTTTGTGTTTGTATTAATTTTGTTTTGTGTTTGGTTTTTTAGGTCCATTTTCCAGACACAGAGAGGGCAGAATGGCTCAACAAGGTAAGGGGTTAGACATTAGCATTGCTTCCAAATGGGAAGAGGCAGGAGGGAAATCTGAGATTAAAATAAAAGGTGAGGCAATAATCAGAGAACAGAATAGTTTTAACTTTATGTGGTCTTTATACACTTAAATTTTCTGGTTGTTGATCCCGTTAGTCACAAGAAAGATTAAATCAATTTTCATGCTCTTGAAATTGTGAGTTTTGTAAATGATTTTAAGTAGCATTACAGTAATGACAGCTATAATTGTGCAGAATTCATAGCAGCTGTAAACACAGTCTTTAATTTTCTACTTGTCTGGGATACTTTCCAGTTACTGTAGATTCCTAACCTACAATCTAAAAATAAATGAAATTTGCAGGGTTTTTTTGTGTGTATGATAATCTGAGATATAGATCTATGTAGCTTGGGTTTTTTTAAATTGCCTGTCATTCAAAGTACCTAGGAGAAAAAGAGTCAATTAAAATATAGTAAGAAAAAATAAGCAATACAGACTTTTCAGATATGTCAGGGTTTTTAAATTTATAGACCTTAGGCATGTAGTTAAGAGCTGTGCTTATCACATTTTTCCTGTTCCTCTTTATATGCAAATAAACTTAACCCTCTTTATCCTTCTGCTTAACATTCAGCATTGGTGCTGAATGCATATGGATTTGTGGGATAAAAGAAGAAAAGTCATAATATTGTTTTCCTCCTCTTCCAGTGCTTCAGATTTGTGCAAATGTATAAAATTTGCAAATTGAGAATTCCTAAAGGTTTCCTGCATGTAAAAAGGAACCAGTTTTTATGTCTGTAATGAAATCTATCCAAACCTCCTATGTTTAAAATTTATACAAAATTTCTTACATGTGCCTTAAAGAGTACTGTTTCCTTATGGGCGAAGTTGTGTTCCACGTGGGGTTTTTTTTTCTCCTTAGACTGTAAAACAGATGTGGCCTTTTATTTGCCAATTCATTGAGAAACTCTTCCGAGAGACCATAGAACCAGCGGTGAGAGGAGCAAACAACCACCTCAGTACCTTCAGCTTTACCAAGATTGATATTGGCCATCAGGTCAGTGTCTGGCGAGGTTTTTCTGAGAGACCCTGTTGTACAAACCATTCTCATGTAGCCTGTTCAAATCTGCACAGAAATATTTCCCACCCACTCCCAAATGTTAGGAAACCTGAAGTTAAGTTTCAGGTGTGATAGAGGGAAATTGTTTTTCTCTCCTCATGGCTCTATTTCACATATATTACAGTTCGTTATACTTTACTGCACCTTTTGTGTGTTGGGGTTTTTCATTATTTTTTTTAAATTGTAAATTCTTTTTCACAGTGCCTCTGTCCTGCCCTAGATATGACTTGTATCACAGACTGTAGCATTCCTTTTAAGTCATGCTAGGGTTTAAATTAGCTCCCACACCTCTGTATCCTTCTGCAGCTGGACAGAGTTATCTTGGACATGACAAACAGCTATTCTTACTTCTGTTGCAACCTTCATTGAGTTGCATCCTGTGAGCTGCACAGCCCCAACACAGTGGGAATCTGACAGTAGTGAGAGTTTGATTTTACTTAAATTACTAAAAAGGTGTAAATAGAAATATGATGATTTTTCCAAAAAGGAAAAACTTAAAAGTGGGGTCACTGGTCATCCTCTCCTACCTAGAGTTTGATGAATGTTTGAGGCTTGGAAGTGTTTGATTTATATGTGTTGGTTCTATATGAGGAAGGGAGAGTGTGAACACATGATTTAGAGAGAGAGCACAGTGGTTGACTCAACTTCTTACGGGAATTACAGATTTTTTTTCTGTCCATTCTCACTAAATTCCACTTATGGCAACTACATTTTTGTGAATTAAATTTAGCTGCTTGTTTTAGTTGCACAGAAAAGAATGCTTTGGGAGTATTAGACATACACATGTACAGAGAAATTAGATGTTTATTGAGGGAATAGGGAAAGCTTGATATTAAACAATTTGTAAATCTTGAGATCTAGTAGTCTGGACCCAGGGTAATTGACAGAACAGTTGTGGTTAAGTGGATCCCAGCAAGATAATTTTTACCCTTGAAATAACTGTTTGAACTAAATTGATAGCTTTGCTTCACACCTTTTAACAATGCTTAACTTCAAGCATGAATGTTTCTATATTCACCTTTATTTCAAAGTTAAAAGCTTAATATGCAATATTTCAGTAGAAGAATCCAACTTTTACTTGCTTGATTGTTTCAGCCTCTGCGGATAAATGGTGTAAAAGTCTACACTGAAAATGTGGACAAAAGGCAGATCATTTTGGATCTTCAAATCAGGTAAACTTTATTACCGTATTACAGTGGTGTCCAAGCTTTATAATATGTATTTTGTTTGATTTGTCAGTTATGTTGGCCTGAGAGGAGAAGAATTGCTTCATTACACGAATGCAGTTAGTTCTAATTGTGTATGATTGGAGGAAGGAACTGCATGCTGTAAATAGTATTTATCTGAGGGAAATGGAATATCAACTCAGCGTGACTGCATCATTAAAGTCACGTTGGTTAATAAAAAAATACTTTTCAAAGATAAAGCACTATCTTTGATTTTTTTTTTCTAATGTATTAAAACTTTGCCATTAAATTTAGTCTAAAATTCAGGATACAAGATTTTTGCTTTTTTTTTACTTTTCTCAGTTACTTAGATTTTTTTATAAACACAGTATTAAAAAATATGAGAGCTACAGAAGTACTTTTGCTCATACCACCAACCAAATAAATCTGTGTAATATAAAAAGCCAGAATAATTGTTCTCCATTGCTTCAGGTTTCCTTGCCACTTCATCATGACCCCTTTTATATAGGTTTCTGAGTAGATCTACCCTACATTTGCCCCAGAGGGACAAGAGAAGATGCTGCTTGCTCTGTCCTCGGGTTTCAGAGGAGGGTGAGGCAGGGCCCAATCTTTATTGAATTGAATCACTTTATTTCTTTAGGAAAAAGATGGCTATCCAAATCAGGGATTGGTGTTGCTGGACAAAATACAGTGGGCTTGACTCTTGAGAGCTTATTTCACTGGATGGATGTGCTAGCCCTAATGGAGAAATTTCCTTCAGTTTTCTCTTTGCCACTTCTGACAGCAGCTGTGAGAACAGCCTCACCTCTTCAGATATAAGCCCTCAGGAAAACAACCTTGTCTGACTGCTGTGGACACAGTGCAAAGAAATTGTTTTTGAGAAGCCGTTTTTGAGACATTTAGGGGACCAAGTCTTCTAAGACCATTTTTTTGCCCTTTAAAGCAGAATTATTCCCACAGGAGGACAGAGTAAATCTAGTGTTCCTTTTTTTTATTTTTTTTTTAACTCCTGCTCATCTTCATGAAGTAGAAGGCCAGTAGGTTTGTACAAAAATTTCAGGAATAATGTCCTCTTACCTAGACCTGTTTCATTACATTACATTGCAGCCTACTTAGAGAAGTGGTAAACAGCTGCAATAGAATCCAATCTAAAAGACTGAAATAAGTTCCCTGAAGTGGTTTAAATAACAATAATAGTGCTGAGCCCATTTAGCCCAACAGCCTGTCCCTGCTGCTGGCTGCATAAGCTTCCAGGAAGAAAATGGAAACAAGAGCTATGGAGTGACTGTTGTAGCTTCCAGGAATTAAGGCTTAGACAAAACCATCATCAAAGGAAGTCCTGTTTGATATTTAAGCCTTCCCCTTGACAGCTCGTTTGGAAAGGGCTCTTTTTCCAAGGATTTACTATGCAAGTTTAAGACAGAGAGCACCACAGTATCAGTTGTTACTGTTTGATGTTTGGGGTTTTTTAATATTTTATTTTATGTATCCTCTGATGGTCCATTACTGGGATTGTTTCAGTAGTAACAGGAAGAATAAGTGTCTCTGTAATAAGTGTTCTTGGCACTGAGTTATGTACTGATAACAACACTGAACTGTGTCTTAGGGAATCAACTTCATTGCAGTTTTGCAAGATTATGAAGAACAGTCCCACTGCTGGAGAAAAGTCCATCCTTTGGAGTATTTATCCCTGTCGATTTTAATCTCCAGTTAAATAATTTTGTTATAATTTTAATTTATTTATTAGTTTAAAGTTAGGAGCTTTCTATAAACCCTTCATTCCCTAAATAGAGTTGAGAAGGAAAACAATCTCTAAGCATTCATTAGAATAGCTGTAGGAAGCCAAACTCTGTGGGGAGTGTGGCAGGGGAAGGAAGGAAAGATTTTATTTTATTTATATTTTAATTTTGTTTTTAAGTACATTAATTCTTTTAATAATTCCCTTTTATCCTGCAGTTTCACTATTGTGGCTTCTTTTAGCTCTTTCTACTGTCAGTTTTTTGTGGTGGGGTATGTGCATTTGCTTTGGACCTTCCATACAGTACATTTAAGTAGTTTGAAAGTGTCTCCAAAACACCCGTGGCTTTTTTTGCATCATCCTTGAGGGTTTTTTGGGTTTTGTTGGTTTTTTTTCGTTCTGCTTTTAATTTTAATTGCAAAGGGAGCATGTTTTGGTTTAATTTTTATTGTTTCTGCTAGGATATAGAGTGCATTATGATCATTGCTTCAGAATATTTTTCAGAACCTTTTGAAACAGGTCCTGTTCATCAGTCAGGATCCAATTAAGAACTTCACTGTTCTAAGCAGCTCAAATAGCTAATCCACAAAGCACTCATGGGAAAATGTATTTAAAGGTTCCGTTTCAGGACAGTGTTTGCAAAGGGAACATTTTGGCTTTCTCTTACTGTGGAGTTTGCATTAAAAAATTCACAGAATCACAGAGTCAGTTAGGTTGGAAAAGACCTCTGAGATCATCAAGTCCAACCTATGACCCAACACCACCATGTCAACTAGACCATGGCACTGAGTGCCACATCCAGTCTTTCCTTAAACACCTCCAGGGATGGTGACTCCACCATCTCCCTGGGCAGTACATTCCAATGTCTGATCATCCTTTCTGTGATGAAATTCCTCCTAATGTCCAACCTAAACCTCCCTTGGCCCAGCTTGAGACTGTGTCCTCATATCCTATCATTGGTTGCCTGGAAGAAGAGGCCGACCCCCACTTGGCTACACCCTCCTGTCAGGCAGTTGAGAGACCAATAAAGTCTCCCCTGAGCCTCCTTTTCTCCAGGCTGAACACCCCCAGCTCCTTCAGCTGCTCCTCAAAGGACTTGTACTCCAGACCCTTCACCAGCTTCTCTGCCCTTCTCTGGACCCGCTCCAGCCCCTTCCTGAACTGAGGGGCCCAGAACTGGACACAGCACTCGAGGTGTGGCCTCACAGTGCTAAGTACAGGGGAGGAATAATTGTCAAAACTCATGGTACAATTGAAAAGTCTAGTTCTTGGTGACAAAGATGGGCAAGGCAAATAATTTTAACTACTTGAGCAAATGAAGATCAAGTCTAAATAAAATGTCGATTTGATAAAACGCATGAATGTAGTAAATACTTGGGGAAGGTTAAAGGTTATCTTGTTTTCTATTGACCCATAAACTCTGTAAAATTAAATGTAACTGTAGTAAAGAAAGTGAAAAAAGATTGAGAGATTGAAGAAATGGTTGTTAATAGCTTATTACTGAGCTTCTTCACCTTCTCATGGTGCAAAAAAATCAAGGCACTAAAACAGTTTTATGCTGTGGATTTAAACACATGGAAATTTTTTTTTTCCTGTGGCATACTTGAATAGAGAAACTCACTACCATTGTACTGACAGAAGACAGAAGTAAAAATAGAGTCTATCTAAAGACCTTCTAAAAATAATTATTTAAGATAGTCCACTGTACAGAATCACATCACTGTAATATAGGAAATAATTTTCTCCTATTCATTGCTTTTTCGTTGTTTTTTTTTTAACTTTTTTTCCCCCCTTTTTTTTTTCGTGTATCTTCTGTGGGCTACAATGACCAGATGCAGTATATTGTGCTTCTGGTTTGATTCAGTACAGCTGCTGTTGTATTCCTATGAGAGTGTCCTCATTAAACTGTCATCTATCTCAGTGATCTGTACCTTAATAGGGGTCATAAATATTTCTGGGATGTTGGGATCTGAATGTACAGAATTTGCTTACTAAATGAGCCTTCAAGTTGTATGTTATATTAAAGTGGAATCGTGTACAGCATCGACAGTTCATGGACCCGGCCAAATATCTTAGGGCATAAAACCATGTTTAGTTTTATTATAAGGTTAAAAGTTGTTGACTTATTACTCTCAAATGCAGTTTGTTACTATTTTTACTTCAATTTGTCATCATGTTGTTATGGATTTTCAAATGAGCTTCCCAGTCTTCATAACACAAATAGTTCTGATGCTACAGAGTGTAGAGATTGAGGTTTCAGTTGCAGGTTTTAGTTGACCTTGCTTCTCCGTGTCATGTTGTTATGCAATTATACATATTTATGTGGGAGTGTATTTATATATATCTTTACTATCTCTATATATAGTTAGATGGGTTAAAAATAGAAATTACATCGCTTTAAATGGTGTATTAAAAATTATATACCTATTTTTAAACTGTAAAGTCACATTACATTCTTTCCAAGGAAAGCAACTGTCAGCTTCCTTTGACAGAGACCCCATCATGTTGTTGTCTTCCAGTTCCCCAAACTGGTCATTGAACAAAAAAGATTTTTCATAGTGTTATCTTTTGAATAGCCAAAAATAAGTTTTTGAAGAAAATCTTGATGCTATTACTTATTTTTGTTTAAGGGATTGATAAGATTTGTATTTGTTGAAATCCGAGACAGCACAACCACACACAAAGCAGAGGAGGATACAGGTGATTTGAATAATGGATATCCAAAATGCAGCAACTCTTACCTTTGTTTTCTTCTGATAGTTCCTCCTGGCCATCAGTTGTGAGTGGGAGGGAGTGGGAGTCCTCTGTGTGCTGTACTGCTTTTACTGTGAGAGTAGTTGATATTGTCTTGACTTGATCCTAAAATGGCCCATGGGGAAACTCCATTTTGTTCACAATCCCCCAGACATTTTTGTAATAAGGTTCTATCATCCTCCTAAACACGACTGAATAGTGTTTCACTTTATAGGCTGGGCCTGAGGAACCTCATGTGCAGAAACCTGGGCTCTGCTGCAGGATCTGGAACAGGATGCCCTGTAGAAGAAACAACTTCTCCCTGCTTCCAGCAGTGTCTGGCTTAGTTTCAGCTGCCTTATCTCCATCCCACTTGGTTCCTTCTTCCACTTTGTTTAACTGGGTAGTCTGTTCAGAAAGCTTTTCAGATTTTATTTGTCCTTCTGTTATGACCTCTATCTTCTTAGCTAGTCTGGTCATCCATCTTATCTCTCCCTAACTGTAGCATGGTATTCAATCTGTTGGGTTTTGGTTTCAGTTCTCATCCTGTAGAATCATTGACCAGTTCCCTTGCTAAATCAGTCTCAAGCTTTCTTCCTGAATTCCTTGTGGAGTCTCAGAATTTGTTTGTTTTCAGAACCAATGTGTCTCACAACACCAGCAGTTCTTGGAAAAAAATTGCTCAGTTCTGCTTGTACATGCTTGGCCTTGTATGGAGCTTCAGGAAAAGCAGCTAAAAATCCAAGCCTGAGTTGTGTGCAAATAATCTTGTAGCCTTGTAGCATGATCAAAGATGGGACTTCCTTTTTACCATCTTCTATGAATCTGAGATACAGGGCAGCATCTGCAAAATGTCAGTCACTTGACCTTTCATGCAAAATGGGATGCAAGAACTGTTCAAGGAAAACCTTGCATTGTTTTTAATATATTATTCTCTAACTTGCTTCCTGCCTTCTCTCCCTTCTGAAAGAACTCAACTTTCTTTTGCTTAAAACTTGCTGAAAGGATCATTCAGCTCAGCATTCCCAGCTTACTGAAATTCTAAATACAACTGGGTTTGCAAGTCTATGAATATTTCAGACAACTTTCATTTTCAGCATAACCACCATCTCTATGTAGGGCTTCTCATGATTATATTAGATGAGAGTAGATTTGGGTACATGTACCATCAATGATATCTATGGAGAGTTTTCCTGAAATGGAGCAGGAATTCTGTGTCTGTTATTTCCCAAAAGTAAGGCCACTTCTGTGTTTTCTCTTATGCATTCTTCTGAAGATGATAACTTACCTAGGTATTAATTGGAGTGGTTTTGATGACAGTGGTGACACTTTGAAGGGGTTTTTTTTACAAACTTGACTTTGTTGTATGTTCTAATGTTTCAACATGCATTTTTTATACATAGATTGAGATACAAAGTATGTTGTTATGACAGTGCAAAACAGAACTAACAGTGTCTTTTAGTCCATAAAAGTGAAAGGTATACTTTCTTTTTTGGTTTAGTTTTGTTGGAAACTGTGAAATTGATTTGGAGATCAAGAGATATTTCTGCAGAGCTGGTGTGAAAAGTATACAGGTAAAATTCAATATTTTGATTTTGATATCACTGAATCATTATTTTCTGATGAAATAATTTATAAGTAATTGTGTAGTTTTGTTCCTTACTACTTTTTTCTCAGTTGAATAGTATTGATATTGCATACTAATTTCAGTAACATTTCTCTAAGATGTAGAAAAGCTGGAGATAATTTCACATTAAGCCAATATTCATGTGATGTGTCAGTTCATAAAGGGACCATGGAGCTTAAAATTTTTATTTTATTTAATATTTCAGTATTAGATGCAATTATTAGTTTAGGTACTATTACTATTAGTAGCCTTGCCTTCTGACATTGTTTCTGAAATTTTCTTAGCTTTCTGGTAACAGATCTCTCTCTAATGAGGAAAATTAGTTTGCTCTTTTGCATGTGTGTGTCTTGACCATTTACCTGCTTTTGTTCTATTACCTGTGGATGCTATTTCTTGTTTCTTTTGGCATGTTTGTTTACATCGAGCTTTATAAATAATCTACTTCATAGTTTTAGTAAAATTACCACTAACACGACACAGCAGCACGCAGATGGATGTAATGAATTTGTAAGCCCAACTGTTAAGTGCTTGTGTGAAGTTTTTTTTGTTTGGATGACATGTAAAGCTATACACATATATAATTCATCCATAAGCAAGAATTTAATTAGAAGTGTAAGTGTTGTCAGCAAATAAATTTTATTTGAAACTTGAGCTAAAGTCAGTTCCATTGTCTTTTTTTCCTCTTCCACAGATCCATGGCACCATGAGGGTTATCCTGGAACCACTAATTGGAGACATGCCCCTAATTGGAGCACTATCCCTTTTTTTCCTTAGGAAACCTGTAAGTACTTTTACCTCTCTTTCCACTCTCTTTAGAGTGCTGATGACAGTAGTCAGAAGATGACAGAGCAAGAATTGAGCAACAAAAAGAAAGAACTTGGGAAATTGCTACCATTTGGTTAAACTTTCCTTGATAGATACTGGACAAATTTTATTAATACTAGAAAAAACCAAGATGGGTTATAATTACCTTGGAATTTGGAGATGTGTTCTGTCAAAGCTGTCAAACTTTTCTTACAAGTCTTTTGGATAAGGAAAGACCGATATCAATACAACATCTAGATTTGTTATAAAAAGAGCTTTTGTTACTCTTCTTATGACAGTCTGCAGGTAGGCATGGTCTAAGTTAAGACTCACAAAATCTGTGCAAGATTGTTTTGAAAACCATGCTGGTGTTAGCACAAATTAAATTTAGAATGTTTTTTTTTAAATTACCCACTTACTTTAAAGTTTTTGTCCTAGATAGCAGGGGGGCAACTTCCATTACACTTACCAATGATCCAAGTATGAGGATGGATAAAGCACTTAGTGGGATGGAATTGGAATTTAAAAGTTCAGAAGTTGAAAGGATTCAGAAGTTGAAAGGAGAGAGAATGTCACATAATTCAGCTGAAATATGTGCTAGGGCAAAGGGCACATTTGGGCTGGAATAATAGTGAAACAAAGGTGAGCCAACAAGGTCTTGCTGGTATGGAAATGATACAGCCAGATTGGAAAGTGGAAGCAAGGGGACAACCCACAAATGGTTTCAGTTTTAGGCAGAGCACTTCAACAAATCTTGTTTTATAAAAATACAAAGGAGAAAATAATACAAATTGCACACTTGCTGGTGGAAAATTCTTTGATGTTGTAGCTGTGTCTAAGGCAGCTTCAGCAATTTCAAGTTTGATACTGCTTGTAATAAGTATTGGTAAGAGCTGAATAGAAAATGTGAACATCATGGAAATTATTATGCTGCAGAGACATCTTTAAAGAAATTAATTGTTTCCATCTCTTGGAAGTATATTTTCCATTGGAAGCTTTTTTTCTTGGATATGTCCTAATTAAACATTGAAATGTATGATGTTAAGATTTAACAGTTTCAGACTTCTAGGTCATAAATTACAAGTATATGGGTTTAGACACTTTAAAGCATCTCAAATTGATCATCTTGGTTCCTTGGTAGTCTGCAACTCTGAAAAGTTAATTTACTTTTCAAGGTTTGGGGGGGTGGGAGTAAATTCTTTACTTCAACAGCTTTAGAAGATATGTCGTTATTTTCTTGAAGGAAATCACGTTCTTGAAACACAGTTCTTTTGAACAAATGTTCTTTGATTAATATTTGCTAGCTTGTTGGAAAGGTAGGTTTGTATGGGTGTTTATGTACGGCCTAGGGAAAACTTATGGTGTCATGTGTGTCATTTATGTGGCTTGTTTCATCTGTCTAGAGAAACCATGTGTGCTTGGGTAGAGGGAATGTAGACTTAAATATAAATAAAGTATGCAAGAATTTGGAAATATTTTGAGGCTAATTTAGTGAGATTTTTTGTAGAAGTGAATCAGTTCATGCCAAGCTGATAAAACATCGGTGCTCTTATTTGGAAATAATTGGGGAAGTACACTGGGATGAACCAAATTTGGATTTCCACACATTTCTTTTAAGTGAGTCTAAACATTAGGAGATGTCTGCTTAAGTTTTGTCTCATTTTTACCCTCTGGCTGAGCAGTGTGAGTGTAGGGCATCTGTTACTGTTCATGTTTATACTACAAATTAAGCATGGCCCTGACAAGGATTGAGTGCTACCTTATGCTGGTTTGCACTAGATAATTGTTAATGTTCTCTCTGATGTTATTTTGCTATTTAGTGCTCTCCTAAACAATTTCCAGACACAGTACAGTGCCCAGCTCCTTGCGGGGACAATCCAATAAACAATTTAAATGCAAACATTCTGTTTTAGAGGAGCAGGGGGAAGAGTTTAGCTTTGTGGACAGAGGCTTGCTTTTTTCTTTTTTTTTTTTTTTCCCTATGGGAAAAACCTTTCTTCATGTTCTAGATGTGGTTTGTGTTGTCTCTCTCAGTTCTGTTTTGTATTCACTGGGAAGGTGAATACAGTGCACGGTCCTTCTGCAGAAGCCGTTCTGTCACCCAGTGCTGGAGCCACGTCTGGGCCACTTCCTTGGGGTACCTCCTGCAGCTACTCCTGCTTTGGTGCTTTCTGGAGGAGAAGTAGGAAAACTGGCAGTGGATAGGGAGGGAGGGATCAGCAGCAGGCATGCTTGTAAGCAACTCCTGACACTTCTCTGCCGGTCAGCATTGTGCTCTGGCAGCATGTATCTTACACTTCTGGTACTCCCAGAGACCTCTCCAGCAGATTTTAGCTCAGCACTGTGCCCAGTCCTTTCTCTCCCTGATGCTCTCTAAGTCTTATGCATCTTCAGAGTGCTTAACTAGGACAACTAGCACCTGAGTTAATAAACTGAAAATATATCAAATGAAACACATCTCATCTGTGGTTAGTTTCTGAACTTTGGGAAGTACTTTGTCCACATTTTGTCTTTACTCCTACCTCTATGACACTTTATTAGGGGTTTGATTGACCTAGTGGGACAAAAAAGAATGGGAAGTAGACTGGAGAATCAGTTTGGACTATTAAAAAGTCAAGCCCCCCCCAAAAGTATTCAGTTACAAAAATATTAAAAGTATTTTTCACCCTCCTTTCATTTAAAAACTAAGCTAGAGGTCAAGGTCCAAGCAAACATAAGGGTGAATGGTTCAAAAGATAATTAAGTTATTCCATAATTTTGACAGTTATATGTGGCCGTTCAGCTTTTTCCAAGCAGACTTCTCTCCCCACTGCAATGTGTTTTCTTGGTGTTTATTTTTTTAACTTCTGTAGAAAAATGCAAAATAATGCTTATTATAGCAATACCCAAATTCTGCCTTCTTACTAGAGAGCAAGTGGCTACAGCCAAGGAAAGCTTTTCTTAAATATTTTTGTTAGAAGAGAAGAGGAATGAGTTGGCAGCTAGCACTAGATTTTGTTCTCATATTTTCCAGTCTAAAGTAACTGGCAACAATTCCTCTTGCTCTGTATCATCTGTTTGCTGGCCTTAATGACTATATAAGGCAACATGGCCTAAATTAATAGTTCTGAGCATACTTGTTTAATGAGTTTACCACTCTCATTTTTCTGAGTAATGCGTGGGGTTTTATGCTTCAAGAGTTCTTACACTGTATGAAACTTTTTATGTACTGTATTTTGTTGTTATTGTGAAAAAGGTACTACAAGTTTCATCAGCTTCATATATCCAAATATGTAGGAGATTTCAAGGGAAAGAAATATGTGCATTCTAATGTTTGAAGTAGTCTTTTAAATCTCTGAGTGTCAATGCTAGAGAGAAGGTAGCACTGTGTAAGTAGTCAGGATTTGTAAGGTTGTTTACAGCCTTCTCCTTATGTTAACATTATGTATATTTACCAAATATTTGGCTTCTCAAAGTTTCTGTTATCTTTTACTTTTAGGCCAAACCAGTACATAGTTACTTTGATTTTTGGTTCAGTTATAGAAGTGTATGTGGTTTATAGTTGTACTGCAAAGTGGTAATTTTCAAAAACTTGTTCAGTGACACAGTATTGAAGGTGTGTCCTAACCCAACCTTTTTCTCTTAAAAAATCACCCTACCCTCCCAACAGAATAAACACATGAAAATGCTAATACTATTGTTCTAAAAAGAACAATGGCTGAAAAACAGGATGTCTTCCAGGAAAAGTGGGCAGCTTTTCCAAAGCTCTCATTTTTAGAATCACAGTTTTGCCTTCCCACTTGCTGACTTAAGCACTACTCTCCCTCTACCCACTTTACAGATTGGTTCTGTCCTGTAGTTTTGATTTATTTTAATATTGGTTTAGTTTCATTTAATGTTGGCTGCCTTTGGAAAATTGACTGGATGTGACTTTCAAAATTGTAAGTATTGATAAATATTAGATTCAAAAGGAGTGCTTGCAGCAAGAATGAGTCCTAGTGAAATGGCTGGAAAAAACACAAAGTTGTTACGTAGAATGCAGAAGAATGTTGTTTTGGTTTGCTTTTAGTTGACTATGTTCAAAACTCTATAACCTCTTTTAAAGGAGTTTGTGAAACATCTGGATAAATGCTGATGTGCAGGTACTCTTATAATAAGATTTGATAAGAATTAGTCTTGTTGCTTATAAAGCAAGAGTGATTTGCACTGTTACTCAGCATACTTATCATTTGCTATAACTTACATTTTTTCAGTGATTTTAAATTTTCATAGCTTGTGGGATGTTATAAGGGCCATCACAGTTGGTGCTTCCACAGTACCAATTCTTTTCTCCCTGTGCCCTCCTAGTCAATGTTGTTGTCTCTCCTAAGCTAGTGTTGAATCTTCTGCTCCTGCAGGAAGCTGGGTAAGGGACATAAGCTGGCAGAATATTAAACACAACAAGAAGTGTCCAGTTTTCTGTCCTTCAGATGTATTTTAGCATCCTGAGCTGGCTCACTACAGAACCAGGAGATTGTCAAGACTAGTGTGAGGGTGTGAACCGAAATGCAGACTGGTAGAAAGGCAGAAAGTGGAGAGAATTGGCTTGAAATGAAGCTGTGAGGAGCTGACACTGGAGAACCGTGGGTGCACTGGGCTTGTGTAAAGTCAGCTGGGATCCTTCTGGTCGCTTCAACTCGAAACTTGTCTGCTCTGTCTCTTACCCCTCTGCTATCCATCTTCTCTCTCTTACCTCATTTAAACCTTCAGAGAGTTACAACTGAAAAGCTTATTAATGTTAAACACAGTTCCTGTGCAGAGATAACGCTGTGTTTTCTATAGAAGTGATGAAAGACTTTCTGTAGTATCAGGTAGTCAAACCTTATTTGAGAGGCTGAGTTTATCATATATTTGGGGAGATATATATGGAGAGATATACTGGATAATGTTGCTTATTAAATTATTGCAATAATGTTAGCAGTGAGCACTGTAATGAGCTGTGCTCTGTTAACAGGCAAATTGTACCATGTCTCTGCATGATCATTCACAAGTAACAGAAAAGGGCATGTTAGTCCCCTCCTTGTAATAAATTTCTGAGAAGAATCACAACTTACCCCATGGAATTATATCATTGTGCCCTGTAGTAGAGTTTAATTTTTTCCTGCAGAAGTCTTATGCTTCCATAACTTGATTAGCAGGAAGTTGTTAATCAGCATTTTAAAATACTCTGTGACTTCTCTTCTGAGAGTCAGTAGTGCTTATGGCAGCCAAATCAAGCCACGAGGTTGGCAGTGTTTTGTGTGGCTGTGAACTTTATTTATGGCACTGTGTATTGTACATTCCAATACATAGTTTTCCTTTTATAAAGGTTTCTAGGGTATTGAGAACACCCAATATGTTCAAAACTCATCAGTTTTGAACTCAACAGTTTTTAGCCTTTTCTTATGTGCTGCAGGGGTTTATTCTTTTGTTTTATTTTTTTTTTAAACTCTACTGCATTTATGTGTTACATTAGTTCTCAGTGCAGAGCCTTGGTAAGACATGAATTTCTTGGTTTTCAGGGAGGAAACATAATTTGTTTTCACTTCTCTGAATAGAGGAAGAATTGAAAGAGCTTTGAGTAACAAGACACACTTTTCTACTTCGTCGGAAAGTGTAACTGGTGTCTGAAATCCTGCTCCAGGCCAGTGAGGTGACTGGGAAGAGTCTCTGCAAGGCTTAGCACCTCTCTCAGTTGCAATGTGTTGTGGAAAGACACTGCATCATTTCTGGCTTCTGGCAGAATTTCACTTGGTGACAAATCCTGAACACAGTCTTTCCAGTGCCCTGTTTTTTCTGCTGCAGAGAACCAGCTGGCATTCCCTGAATTTAGCTAAACTAAGAGAATCATGCATTGCTCAAAGTGGTGACAGAGAAGGAAATTATATAGTTTAGCTATTTTTTAAATATGGAAGTTTTTTATATTCAGTGCTTCATAAAAGATTCATCAGTCTTTTGCTTATTCCCTTTTTCTCTGTAGGGCTCTTCAGTTAGTTAGGGTGGTGATGGTGCTTTAATATGCCCTCAGGACCACAGGTTAGGAGGTCATCTTCTGCTCCAGCAAGTCATGGCATGTGAATGCCCAAGATGTAGAATGAAAATCCTTGTTATTTGGTTGGACTGTGGCTAGAAGGGTTCCCTCCTGCATATCAAGCAATTCTGTAGATTTGCCTCTCTTTCTTCTCAGTCTACTATGGGTTCATCTGCTGCCACTGCTATTTCTGTACTACTGCAGGTATATTTTTTTGTCTGAGTTATTGTTGCTGTGTGGAAAACTCTTATTTTCTTACATTACCAAAGGGGTATCTTATGCTGGTCTAATTATGTTTGAAAGCCAAGTGCAGAATTTAAACAACCTTATTGAAAGGAATGTCGGGGTGATGTCAGGGAGAGATAGAACATTAAAATTAAAAAACAAACAAACAAAACTAGAAAAAAGCATTTGTCACTTATACCTGTACACTAAAGATTAAACTGTATGTTCCTGCTGGTTGCTTCTGGTAGAACTGGAAAGGAAGCTCTGTGGTGGGCAAATGTAACAAATCTTGTCTGCAAGGAGAACTTGCCTTCAAAGCCCAAATAGCAAAAGTTTGATTTATGCCAGGAAGGCTCATGTTCCTTCCAAAACGTTTAATGGCTTAAGATTTATTTGCAGAGCTTTTCTAATAATCCTGTAAAGTGCTTAGCCTTAGTAATGTTTTTTTTTTTTAATTTCTGAGCTTCAACTTTGACTGGAAAAGATTTGTCTTTAACATTTCTGAAATTGGCCTTTGTCTTTGTATTTACTCCTGTAGACAAAGAGAATTTCTGATATTATAGGTACTAATTGCATTTCTTGTCTAAATGGCCACTCTTAGTAGCACTGGTTTTTCGTGATTTTTATGTAATTATTTTTTATATTCTTCATGCTCTGAGGACTGGTGACTGAATGAATAGGTAGACTTGTTTTTGAGAAGATGTGTGTATTGACAGTGAAGTTGTACCACAGGCACTGTTTGCGTTTCATATGCTGTTAAATGCTTTTTAGCCACATCAGTGGAAAATATTTCAGTTCTCAGTGGCACCTCTTAGGTTGTTCTTCATTTTGTTTTGGATTGTGGCAGTTAATACAGAAACCGCTATGACACGAGTTTCAGTTGAGCATAGGAGATGTTTCTCAATGCTGAATTTCAGCATGCATTGTGTTGCTCAATGCATTTAGTGGGTTAAGTCTATTTAGGAGACAGCACAGGACTTTGCTGTGTTAATTGTCATATGCAATACACTAAACAAAACAGGAAAAGAAAAGGAAATGCAGATATTTTCTCATTCGCTATGTTGTCTGAAAATATCATTATGTAAAACTGTTAAATATGGGATGCAGGTACAAACACCTTTGGGTAGGGACTGCTTTTTGGAGATATTTATGATGAGCATTTCCCTTTTATTTTGTCTAGGAATAATGAAAAAATAATCATATAATAAACTAGGTTCTTTGTCTTAAAACAGTATAAAATTATTTCTTCCAGATCCTTGGTAGACTGCATAGATTTTTAAAGTGTCACATAATGTACATTTAAAGCTTGTGATTAGAACAATAGAATTAGTCTGAAAACTCAAGTTGTGGTTAGTCTTATCAACTACTACCAAGGTATTTGTTTGCTCTATTACTTAAACATCTGTGGCTTTGCAGGAGTGAAGAAGTAGTGCAAAACTGAAGTTATTCACACTGAGTTGGACTTTTTGTCCTGGTGCAGTTGTCTATTTCTTAACTCTTTTTTTTTTTTGGGATTTAAGATGAGGAAGAGATTTGAGAGCATATACTGATAATTTGCACAATTAATTTTCAAAGAAGAATGTACTGAAATAATTTTAGTTTTCCTACATATAAATGTTCTCCGTTCTAGCTCATAGTTTGTTATTGTAGAACTGTACAACTAAAGCTTACATACCAGTGTAAAAGAACCCATTTTATAACAAATTGTCTCTAATGGGTTCCTGGATGACAGGACAGTGTGCTCTGAGTGAGTTTGCTTGCTTAAAACTGGAAGGAGTGCTTGATACATCTGATAGTTGTACTGCTATTTAGAGGGATCTTGACAAGCTGGAGAAATGTGCCAACAGGAATCTGATGAAGTTCAACAAATAGAAATGCAAAGTCCTGTGCCTAGAAAGCCTGCACCGGGACAGGCTGCCTGGCTGGAAAGCAGCTTTGCAGAAAAAGAGAGGGGGTGTTCAGCTGGACAGAAAGGCAAACAGAACTCAGAAATGTGCACTTGTGGCAAAGAAGGCCAACAGCACCCTGGGCTGCATTAGGAAAAGCATTGTCAGCTGGTTGAGGGAGGTTGTGGGGCACATCTGGGGTGCTGAGTCCAGAGTGGGGCTCCCCAGTACAACAGAGATATGGACATCCTGGAGCAAGTCCAGTGAAGGGCCACAAGGATAACGAAGGTACTGGACATCTCTCGTGACATGATGCTCCAGTCCCGTAATCGTTTTCATGGCTCCTTGTTGGATTCTCTCCAGTATGTCCATGTCCTGAGGAGCCCAGCATGGACACAGCGCTCCAGGTGTGGCCTCAGCGCCGAGCAGAGGGGAAGAGTCACCTCCCTCAGTCTGCTGGCAGTAATTTTTGTAGCCCAGATCAGCATTATCCTTGTTTGTGGCAAGGACATGTTGCTGGCTCGTGTAGATTCTCGCACAATGTCCCGTGATATGTCTTTCCTTTTATTTTGAAATATCTGGTTATTACATCTTACTACCTTTTTAGTTATAAGAATAATGATTTTTTTCAGCTTAATTGTTTGCTGCAGGTAGGCCAGGTAATGTTGTTTATAGGTAATATTGTTGAAATATTTTGCCACCATTACAAAAGTATATTAAGTAACAGTGCTCCTTATTATGAGTAAATGTATTGTATTATCTTTAGTGGAAGTATTCACAAAGGAAATCACTAATTAAATTATTAATAGACCTTTTGTAAAAGAAAGGTATGTGCTATTTTTTTTAAAAAGACAGTGAATGTAGTGTGATGATTCCTGTCTGTGGAAATACACAACATATATTCTTGTAGAGATCTGTTGTTTTGTTTCAGCTTTTAGCTGAACACCACAGTTAGTCTCTTAACTGAGGAATCTCAAAATCCTTTTTTTCATGCAGTTATGCTTAGACTGGGTTATTTAGATTTGGAAACTTGGTGGTGATTGGTTGAGTTGGGATTTGTTTGTTGCTCATATATTCAGTTAAGTTCTATGCAGTTAATAGAAAGCATTCAGTGGGAAGGGAAATAAGGCAACTCGACTCTGTTGGTTTTGTTATCTAGAATTAGAATATTACAGGATTGAAAAGGACATTTTACATTAGTTGTTGATGCCAGCAGTCCTGCAATAGGTACCTTTATACAGCGTAATATTCTGTAAAGATTTTCAGTGAAGAAAGTGTATCTAATCTAGCAATGTTAATTATTTCTGAGGATTTTTCTCATTTTGATACTTAATCCTGTTGATACCTTTCTTCTTTACTGCCTCAGTGCTGGAATGAATTTGTCTCTTGGTCATTGAAAACAGCCTTCTCTATGTTTGCAAGCTGTTGTCTTGTCCTCCTTCCACCTTCCTAATTCCAATCCTTCATTCTTTCTGTAGGTCATGTCTTCTAGATCTCTTATTTTCCTGGTCTCACATGACATTCTTCTTCAATTTATTATACTTTTGCAAATTTATGTTGGTGACTGTTCGTCTATAACAGGTCTATGGTGAATCAAAAAATATTTCTCCAGAAAATAGGACCACATTTTGTTATTCTATGTTGGTTACATGGAGTAGATCCTGTGTACATGGGTGTGTTGGGGGGTGGGTGTGTGTATTTATGTGTATGTGTAAGAGTGGATAAGAGGATGGTGAGTTTTTGTAACTGTTTTAAAAAATGTGTCTAAATATTCCTTAGAATGGAAAAGACTTGTTTCATTTGCTTGAGAAAATCCTGGAAACTGGTTATTAACTCTCCACAGATCAGAATCTATAGTGATTGGCTTTATTCCCTGACTTTTATGAATTCTAAGTTGCTTTTCTTTTTTTCTTTCTTTTTTTTTTCCTCCCACTTTTCTCTGTAATTCACAGCTTTTGGAAATTAACTGGACTGGACTGACCAATCTTCTGGATGTTCCTGGCCTGAAGTGAGTATACCTAAAGCAGTGTTTGTTATATCTGCACCCTAGCAAACCCCAGAAAATCTGAAGACCATCAATTAAATCATATTTAGGTTAGATGACTCTGAGCAGTTATCTCATTATGTAGAATTATATGAAATTGCTCAATTTGCAGAAGGCAGTGATTTCACTACAAGTCAAAGTACATCAAAAGCATATCTAGTAGGCCTTGTTAACAATACTTTGAAAATACAATTTTTAATCTGCATTTTTAAGTGCTCTCGACCTTTCCAGACTTCCAGAATTGTGTGAATTTCCTATCTGCCATGGCCTAGGACAGCAGAAAGACCAAGAGCCCTTTTTTCACACCAGTGGGTTCACAACACCTTGGCTCCTGGCTTTATATGCCAGTCCATCTCTGCTTCTGTAAAGGTAGTTAGAAATACCTTAAGACTGTACTCAAACTAAATAAACTTTCTAATCTCTTTAAGTGCCTACTTTTAAAGCTTTCAGTTTATTATGTGAAGATCAAATGGAGTAGCAGAAATATTGACCATATATAGCTGTAAAAAAATGCTTAGCTTATTTGGAGCTTTTCCTAATACCACATGATAAAACCCCAAAGAAGAAAGCATCAATAGAGGTGAAAACCAAGCTGCTTTGAATCATGCAATCCTGATAAAATTAAATCTATGAATATATTCATAATTATGAAGTTATAATAGATACCCAGGGGCTTTTTAATATGGGGACAATGGCTAAGGAGATAATGGTGGATCTGATACATGCCTGTATTTTGTGACTACCCCTTTTATTAGATCCCATACTCTCAAGAGTTGGCTGACTGCAGAATTATTTTTTATTGTTTAAAAACAGGGTTTGAATTTAAGTATTAAATTAATCCTTTAGAGCTCAATTTTGTGAGTGAAGCAGGTTTTGCTTTACTTAGACACGTGAAGCCATTGCATGGAATCCCAGTTGAACAGTTTCAAATTAGAACTTGCATTAAGTAGGTTAATGGCTGCAAGAATTGCTCATGTTTCAAGCCTGCTTAAGGCTGCCTCTGAGGAAAGAGATTTTTCTTCATGAGTGAGAGAAAATGGCTTCCAAAATACAGCTCCTGAGTAATAATTCGCTCTTTTGACATAACAGGACTAAATTTACATTTAGTACTTAAGCTTACTAAGCTCCTGAGATTCATATCCTGGTGCATATTTGCCTGACTGCAAACACAAAGCCTCAGATGTAAACAAAGTCTCGCTAAATAACTCAAGTTTATGGTTTCCAGAGCAACCAAACTTGGCCACACATGCACAAACTGGTGCCATCTAGATGTGGTATAGTTTCTATAGTAACTGTAACTGAGGTGACTCATGCTTTCTCTACTCTCTACCTTGCCAAGAGGTTTCTTTAGCGCTGTATTTGTTTTTCTTATCTGTATAGATAAGTTGAATATTTTGGTATGATAACTTGACATATTGTAGTTGTTATAAACAATGAGGAACAAGAGATTGCTGCTGTCACAGGTACCTTTTTAGTGCTGCAGCTGTTGGCTCCACACTGAACTACTAATTCATAATCTGTTTGCAAATGTCTTCTACTAATTGAATTTCTGCATTTGCTGCTGGAAGCTTCCCTGTCAGCTGTTAACAACTTCCATTGCTCTTCCTATATGACTTCCTCAAGGAGAAAGATACAAAAGTGATTCATATTCCATCATTAGTATAGCTTAGAAGTGGAATTAAAATTTCCCTGTGAGGAGGAGCCAGGCTGTGAGAATACTCAAGTGCTGTCAGGAGGGGATGTGGGTGATGGGAAGATGTTATGGTTGTTTGAGATACAGTAAAAACACTCTATGCAGAGATGTGCTCTGTCTGCAGTGCAAATAAAGGCAGCACAGGAAAAATACATAGTTGCCTATTCTAAGATAAAAATTAGGTAGAGCTAAATATAGAGCAATACAAAAGGGATGTAACTGCCAATTATTTTTCTGCAATGAAATTGAGCTTTTGAAGACACAGTTTAATAAACTATATGAAACATTTCAGACTTCTTTCATTTTTGTGAACTGAAGAAATAATTGTACTTAGAATGAATAACTAGAGTCTTATGATCTTAAGAAGCTGTTTATCAATGATGCATCAACATAAGGGTTGAAATTGCTACATCTTTCTCTGTTGCTTGGTCAGTGTTTTGTCTCTGTTATCCATAGATCAGACCTCTTATTTTAAGTAACAGAACAATTAAAAGATTGTCATTTTTGCCTTGTATTCATGAAGAATGCTTGTATCTGGGAGCATTCCAATTGGCTAATACTAGATAAGTTTTAAACAGCTTGAAACCATCATGTTGTTTTGGAATTTACTTAATTCATTAGTTAGTTATGATTCTTCAGTGTTGTTTTTCAGCTCCATGTTTTTGAAGACAGGATATCTGTGACCTCCTAGGAGTCCAGTTTCTCTGTGTAACTCTTAGTGAAATTTCACTAATGCTGGCTCTTTTTCTCAGGTGTTTTAGTGAAATTCAAGCATTTATGTTGGGATAAAATTACGAGATTGACTTTGGAATCACAGAGGTGCGGTTTGGTCCTAGCATAAAGGATTGTGACTCCTCCCAGTGACTGGGCTGTGTTGTGCTTCTGGCTGTTTCTTTCTCTTCGTTGAGGAGACTTGCTGTAGCTCTATTTGAACATTAGTCAATCTCTGAACCTTTCGCTTGTCTAGAGTCCATTTATTTATGCCTGCAGCTAATTTTGTAATGTCTGCAATCTTAACTAAATACTAGAGAAGATAACCTTTCTTTAAAGTTGCCTCTCTCGCACTGCTCCTTTGCTTTCTCTGACCTAGGTCAGTTAGTTTTCTCCTTAAGGCACTGAGCATAAAGGCAGAACTTTCTCTTCTTTCCAGGTAGAGATACTAACAAAAGCAGGAACAAAACAAATTTATCTGATCTTTCCACTGAAGTTTTGAAGTATTTTGAAAAGTGTGCTTATTGCTTGTGAAGTTACCATTACCTCAGCCTTTTTTTCCCTTTTAATGTTAAGACTGGTTGAGATGTTTATCTTCAGTGTTTATGTCAACTCTAACAAAATAATGATTTCTATTTTCTTGGCTCATTTCAGACAAAGTTTAGCACACATAAATTGAAAACTAGATGTTTAGCGAAATGGAACTGAAAAAGTTTGAAAAGCAACATGTTAAAATGATGGCTAAAGTAAGCTACTTTTCAGATAACACGATTATCTTCTGGTAGTAGTTGTCTTAAGAATTACTGAAACCATGAATTTCTAGGGTTCATGTAGAATGAAAATCTCTGTAAATATGATTGAATAAGCTCTGCATGAAGGGAAGGAGAATGAAGACTCCTTTTGGGCAGATGCGAATTAACTCACAGAAGGGGAGAGGAAACATTTCCTCTGAGCAGTATCTTAACCTTATCCACTGTTGCTTCGTTCTAGCCACAGGTCTGCACAGACCTGTCCATTGATCTTGATACAGCCTTGAGCTCCTTCTGTTCCTGTGTACAGGATACCATTAAAAAGTCATCCAATGTTCTATCAAGTATGATAGTTCATCTGGATTTACAATGGAAGTGGGTAGCCAAGAGGATGCAGGCTGTGCAGGTTGCAAATCTCTGGCATGAAAAATCAATGTGCATTTCTAATGGGCGGGATTGTATTAAATGGGTTCCTTCTGTTACCCTTCTCTAGCATAATGATTATTGCTCACCACAAATTTTCCTTCTGAAATGAAAATGTAGTATGTATTTCACACTGCAGCACTTTTGGTTTTATGTGCTACCTCCCGAGTCAGAGCTACTCCCAGCTGCAGATTCAGTCTTAGGAAAACTTCACAAAGTGCTTACACACAAGTGCTTCATCCAAAAAATGTTCTAAGTTATCAAACATTATCTGCATCTTGATTTCACAAAGACTAAAAAGGGAATCGTGAAGTGTATTTAGGAGGAGTAATCGTTCATCCCTGAAGCAGCTCCACCAGCTTTAGCGAGACTGCACCTGCAGTTCAGAGTATCTCAAGTGTTTTTATCATTTTCTCTCTGAACCTTTGCACAGACTCCTGAAATCTTCCGGGATACTTGTGTTCCATGGTGCATTGTAGCACTCCAGTTCTGCCTGTGGCCCACGTAGGCACTGTGAGGAAACAGTGCTGTTGGTCTGACAGGGAACTGATTTGTTGTCAGTTCAGACCCAAACTGGGTGAACTTGTAGCTTAGGAAATTGTTCTCCTTTCTGTGTTTGTAGAAGGGTGTGGGTTTAGGTTTTTAAATGATTCATTACCAGTGTGATTACACTGCCACTCCCTTTTCACAGAACAAAACCTGTTTTGCTTCCCTAGGCTACATGTTACTCAGCCACGAGTTTTTTTTCAGTGTGTCTCTGGTTTAAATGACGGTCCTCCCAGCTCAAAAGGACAATTGGTTTCATAACAATACAGGAATGGGGAGCCAAACTTCCAGGGACAGTTAAATCATTATTTAAATTCAAAAGTAAATTAACAGTTACCATCTGCTTGGTTATATGCAATGTAAGCAGGAAAACTTATGCAATAGCCTTTTACCCTGGCTGGTTTTAAAAGCCGGTGGTGAGGGGGGAATTGGGCTGTGATGTGGAAATGGGAACTTTTTATTCATCCCTGTGGCTTCTGCTATTTAGTGTCAGCTGCTTCCATCTGGTGGCCATTTGGGCAAGAATCCTTTATGTAAAAAAAAAGGTATTTAAAAACCAGATGTGTTTTCTTCCCCCCAGAAAGGCAAATATTTTCTCCATTTCAGTTTTTAAGTAGCAAAAGGATTCTATTGGTGAGACATAACATCTTTAATTCTGATGAAGTAACTGAGGATTCTTTTCTCCAACAGTGGCTTATCAGATACAATAATATTGGATATAATATCCAACTACTTAGTCCTTCCAAATAGAATCACAGTCCCCCTTGTCAGTGAAGTGCAGATTGCTCAACTGCGGTTTCCTATACCAAAGGTAAGCATGTTTCTGTTAATACTAACAATTTGGCATTTAATTTTTTCTACAGTAGTAACTGTTAAGGACACATGTGTGAATTTCTAAATGTGGTTACTGCAGCAGTACAAGTTATTGTGAATCCAGTCACTGAAAAGAAGTGATTTAATTTATAAGCAATTTCTGTGGAGTTAATATTTCATAAGAACAACAAGAAAGATTTTTTTTTTTCTCTTTTGCTAGAATCTTAAACTGTGTAGACTAAAAATTAAGTAGCATATGGTTTATATTGTCACTGTAAATTATTGTTAGTGTGCTTCACTTAAAAGTTGTTACTATTTGTTGCTACTCACTTCCAATAGCATGGTATTTCTTGGTATAACTGCCATGTTTCTGATGGTTGATGACAGTTTTTCTTTCCAGGAATCTCTTGAGTGCTAGGTCTATTGTGTGTTGGGATCATCATTGATATCCCTCTATTTACAGTGTGTCCAAACTAAGTTTCACGTTAAGGAAATCGCAATGGAAATTATAAAACATCCATTACATAAATTGTGATGACATGGAAGCTTTCACATTACTACATAGACCCATCTTTTCCTTTTTCAGGGTGTTCTAAGGATACACTTTATTGAAGCTCAGGATCTGGAGGGGAAAGATACTTACCTAAAAGGGATTGTCAAAGGAAAATCAGATCCTTATGGAATCATCCGTGTGGGCAACCAGATTTTCCAAAGCAAGGTCATCAAAGAAAACCTCAATCCAAAATGGAATGAAGTTTATGAGGTATAACTAATAAAAATACCATGTTGCACATTCTGTAAAGTTGTCCTCTAAAGTTTCTTTTGTTAAAGAAGATACAATGGGAATGTCCTTAAGGAGCTAAAAAAGCCCAGAGTTCTGTAACAAAAAACAGAAATTCCCCATTGATGTATATAATTTTGTTTTTTTTGTCTAGACTAAGCACCAGTAATTCTGAAAAGCAGTTTAGGCTTTTAGAGCCAACATTAGTACATCTCATCGGAAAAACATTAGCAAATCTCGTCTCTCTGTGCTCCTTAAATTGCATTTTTTTAAAGCATTTACTTATTGATCTATGTTATTACACAAAGGCACTGCAGTTCACTGGTTTACTGTTACTGTGCCATTTGACCAACTTTTTAGTTTAGTTTAACCACTGACAATGCCATCTCACTGTGCTTCCAGGCTTTAGTGTATGAACATCCAGGACAGGAACTAGAGATTGAGCTCTTTGATGAAGACCCAGACAAAGATGACTTCCTGGGAAGGTAAATGTTATGGAGAATATGTTAGTGGGTGTTGAAAAGAGATGAAATATTGTAATGTAGTCTTTTTATTATTTTTATTTTATTGCACTTGTGGTTTTGCTATATAACTATTTATAAATCAATTATCTTTTCAAAACTATGGTAGTAAGTAGTTCCCTAATTACTTAATGTATGTAAATATATTTATATTAAAATGTGCTTGTGTGTATATATACATATCTATATGTTTATGTCTTTCTGAAAAAAATAAGGTAAGTATTGTGGGTTCCCAGAATTTTGCCCTGGCTGTTTAATGTTTGTCAGCTAACACTAAGTCTTAATTATTTCTTCAGGCAAAGTTCATACAGTTTTATAACTGTGTATATTCTTCATCATCATAGCTTTTAAATTACTGTCTCTAGTTTATTTTTCTCTAAGAGCTGATCTTAACTATTTGATTAAAGAAAAAAATTTTCTGTAATGCTTTTGCAAACATGAGTCACTCTTAGATTACACAGGCCACAGGTGTTTACCCAGAAACATCTCAGGTTTCAGTCACCTTCTTTCTCCAGTAATTTGTCACCTTTATTTCTTGCAGAGTTTTGGAGCTTCCCTGTTACTTTCCATACAGAGTAGAACTCCCTTATCTTTCCAGCTCCCTCTCTCTTAACAGGAGCAACAGTACCTACTTCTCATTAAAATAAAGAAGTAGGTAGTACAGAGGCTTCTTTTCTTTGCACTTCCCTAATCTTACACTGAGGTGGTGGTGGGGGAAGTGATATAATCTATACATCAGTACTAATAAAATAAAAAGCCAGACAAATGCTCATGCACTGGCATGCAGTTGTCTGCCCTGTTTAATTTTTAGCAGATTCATTCCCTGGTACATTTTTAGCTCGTGTGAACCAGCACTCTCCCAGACACTGTCAGAGCATGGATTTGGTCACAGAATATGTCCAGGTGCTGTTTGCATGGTCTCTATTTTGAGATTTTGGTCATATATATGTGAGCCATATCGTGTCATTGCTCTTGTAGCTACAAACTGGGCTCTAGCATAGGTGTATTTTCTGTTACCCTGCACTCATCTTTGTTCAGCCATTTCATTCCCTACTTCTCTTTCTCTTAGGGGCTAAAAGAATAGTATTCTGCTCTTTTGATCTCAGTGGAAGCCTGGATACTCAGCAAGCACAGGGGAAGCTGACTTCTGTATTAGATCTTTTGTTTCTTAGCTAAAACACTACTCTTTTTTCCCTTTTTTCTAGTTTGATGATAGATTTAATTGAAGTTGAAAAGGAGCGTCTTCTAGATGAGGTAAGTTCAGTAAGTTTTGGTTTAAAAAGATCCATATGTTGTATATGTAGTTGTTCTTCCATTATTTTTTCCTGAGTATTGTTCCTATATGTGCAAAAATAACCTTAATGGTGTAGAAATAGATCCCCTGATGATCAGTACAGTGGTTTAAGAAATATCTGAACTGGTAATATCTTGAAAATAATGCCATTTTTCGACTGTCTTGGGGTTTTAAGGTTGCTACTATGTAAATGCAAAAAATAGTAACACATATTTGATGAGAGTTTTTTCTTGCAAGAGAGTAGTTAATTACCCAGTTTAACTATTATTAGACTTAGCAGACTAATTTTTGTCCTATATGTAAGAGAAGTTTTTATAGTAACGTTATGCAGGGTTTGTATTCCCAGAACACCTTTATAGAACTTAAAGAATTCTCTTGGTGTTTTAAAGATGCTTTTACTATATAACAGAGTTACATAGTTAGGTTGTCTGGCTGTTTTTGTTATGTTATTTCTTGTTATTTGTGTTGTAATATTTTATGTGATTTTTGAACAATGAATCAGATTTTTTCAGTTTATGCAGACTTCAGCTCTAAGAGATGTCTAGTAGAGCTTAGTGTTTCCTAAACGTCCTGAAGAACCAATTGCAGTCATATATTTGTTTGGTGTCAAAGTATTTCACATTACTTTGCTTGATTTTCAGTGGTTTACTTTGGATGAAGTGTCCAAAGGCAAGTTGCATTTAAAACTGGAATGGCTCACATTGATGCCAACTGCTGACAATCTAGACAAGGTATTAAAGGAACACATTGCTTTCATTCTAATCTTAATCATTGTGGTGATTTTTTGTTTGTAAATTACATAAGTAATTTAATTCTCTAGCTGTTGTGCAATTGGATAAACCTGTAACTTTATTCCAAGCTATCTGTCTACAGAAATCTCAAACCATTCATAACTGTCAATGTACTATTGGGACTATAACGTGACATGGGATTTTAAAATGCTTTTGTCATTGTGTTCTTTTCTCTTAATGCCATTGTTTGAGAATAGCAACTAACATTTCATTAGCCCAGGATATAAAGCTGGATATGATACTATAATCTGTCCAGTCTAAAAAAAAATAATTAGGAAATGTGGTGGAAATTTCCATAAAAATGGAAATAAAAATCTAATAAAAATCCCATAAAAATCGATACGAGTCTTGAAAACTTACTTTTTGTGTCACAGGGTGAATTTGTGAACGTTTGTGTTTCAGGAGATGTCTTTAAAATATTTTTCAGAAATGAGACAGGAATAGCAGTACTTGATTTTCAGAAAGGCTTACAGTGTGCTTTTGGTTTAGGTGCTAACAAGCATTAGAGCTGACAAAGACCAAGCCAATGATGGGCTTTCATCTGCATTG
The DNA here is from genome assembly GCF_001604755.1 of Lepidothrix coronata. NCBI lineage: Eukaryota > Metazoa > Chordata > Aves > Passeriformes > Pipridae > Lepidothrix > Lepidothrix coronata. The sequence goes on along the minus strand of NW_016690254.1, from coordinate 1,865,654 downwards.
CTTATCCTCTACTTGGACTCGGCAAGAAATCTGCCCGTAAGTTCCATTCTGCTGGACACCCTTTTGTCATGGATATCTCTTGAGTACTCCCAGCATGTCCTGCTTGGTGGTATGACACACTGCTTTACTAACACACATTATGCCATGGATTCTTTACTTTCTCTTCTTTCAAAACGTGTATTGTAAGGTCCACTTTTTTAGTAGGATAGTATTATAGCTATCTATTGATTAAAACATTACTCTTTGATCAGTGTGATTTTTCTTTAAAGAATGCTCCTTTCCTGGACTTGAAAGGCTGCATGTTTTTATTACACAGTGTTTTCTATAAATAGTATGGGATTAGCATGAGGAATTTTAAGGAACTAACTGGGAAAAACCCACTTCCTTGAGTTCAGGTAAACTTGCTTGCTTTGGCTTAGGGTATTGCTGGAGATTTGAAGGTACTGAAGTCCTCATCATGAAATGAATACTGTGCAGTTGATGTTACAGTGGCAGAACACTTGGAGGAGATTGCTATCAGATTGTTGTTTGCAGACTTGTTTATTTGTTTGTGCAAAACATTAAAAAAAATAAAGATTCTGTCACTCTAGGGATTATCCTATGGGACTGTAAAATAGCTTGTTTTGGAATTTATTTCAGGTTAGTAAAGTAATGTTCTTGGTTGTAACTGATAGCAGTATTAAAGTAAACCCTGCTATAAAGAGATATGTGAAGCTTACCATTGAGTTTTGCTGTTTTTCAGCATTGCTATTAGAGGAGAAGTTCTGGAAGTGATGACTGAAATACTGACAAGGGAATGTAGTTTTCAAGCCTTGGGTATTTTTGCATGCATTTTGCAAATTTATCTGCTCAATTTTAAGTTAAAGTGCTGCATCAGGGTGGTAACAAATCAAACCTTAATAGCCCAAACAATTTACATCACTGACTAGTGATTACATGGTTGTTCCAGGGTGTATAGAGCACAGTTTGGAATAAGTATTTCTGAGCTATCTTAAAAGCTAAAAAGACTCATTTGGAATAGATCCCCACATTATCTTTTTAACCTCACTATACTGAATTCAGGCAAACTCTGGAACTTAGCAGAAAAAGAAAATAATTACTCCAGTAGAGAGGAAGCAGTAGTAGAATAGAATTATGGTGTGCTTAGCATCAGTTTCAGAATAGTGCAGCACCCAGAAAGTCTGTCTGCTGTCTCTTTTATGCACTAGATCAATTGATCAGATATCTGTATTTTCTTGTTCTACTTCTGAATAAACAAATTGAATATATTTCTTAAAGTAAACTAAAGCCTCTTACTTAAATGATTCAGAGTTCTCTCATCCACAATTTCCAATCCTTTCCATACAATTCTGCTTCTCTATATTAGATTAACTTCCCCAGCAAATACTCAGAGGCTTTGACATAAAGTAATTTTTTACCTTCCTGTTTTAAACAAGCATTCTCTAGCATTGTCTCTAAAGTAGACAATCTAAACTCTAGGGCACAGAAAAGGGGAAGTTCATTTCACAAAGCTGACCAGTTAGGAAATTTGGAAACAGGATCCCAAATTTCTTATTGCTGCATCTGATGTTCTGTCTAGAGAACAAGACTGCCTGGGTGGGTTGAGAATGTAGGTCATAATGCAGAACCTCTTTAACCTCTTATTTTTTACTTGCTCTACCAGCTCAGAAAAGCACTTGCTACAAATGACTCCATATTTAACTTCAAGTCATTTTCTTTCCAGTATTATAAAGAATATAATAGAAAGTAACGTACAAGTTTACAACAATAAAATAATGTGATACTGTGTTAAAGTTTTCCAAAACCAGGTACAAAAAGGCTTCACAGTTAGGTGGGGGGAAATACCATGGGAAGGCTTCTTCATGCAGGAGAACTGAAAAGATTCCTGTACATTCTATAAGGACAATTTCATGGAGATGCTACATAAACTGCAGTGAATTATAGTAAATACACCTTTTTTATGTCCACAGGATTCTAATATGGAACAATATTTACAACTTAAACATGAAAGTCTGCTGGTTTCTCATGTTTTGTTCATATTCAGTGATAAGGGTTATATAGAATAATAACAAAAAATCACTTTCTTAGATTCCTTGTATTTATGGGGAAGAGAAAATTCAAAGAGAATGAAGAAGGGTCAGAAAGAACTGACCCTTATTAATAGTTTGAAAGACTTTTGTGCAGAAATTTAATGTTATAGCTGAAATGTTTTCTAGATGAATAAGCACTTTTAATTACCTTGAAAATTGCTTTAAGTTAATGCTTATCACCAGTACACTTTAGATCATGCCTTCAGCCGTTTTTTGAGTTACAGTGCTGAGTTACCCCCACACAGGCATTTCTTTTGCATGGGTGCATCACAGTTGTGGGTTTGAGACACTGGGATGGTTTATCTGAAAAGGAAACAGAAATGGTGTAGAAGGCTGTTCTCTTAAATTTACTTAGTTGGATCTGCCATATAAATCTGAACCACCAGGAGTGAACTTGGAAAGTGGGTTAATATATTTGAATAATTAATAAAAAATAAAATTCAAAAAGCATTTCACGTTGCTGTGCTACAGAAAGTCATGTAACAGATGAAACTATTTGTAATGACAAATATTTACTTCTTGTTATCTGCTGTTTTCTCTGGAATCCTTTGACTGTTTTCCTTAACTTTTTTGTGTAGTAAAGCTGCTTATGCATTCATTCTGCCACAATCCCATCACTCTGCTTTCTCCTTCCATTTCCATCTTCCTAAGAGTATCTACGAGGGAAACTTTGGGTGTGGATACTTAAAAGAGAGGAGAGCATCGGGACTAGTCTTTTGTGAAAACACTACCTCACTCTATAGAGCACTATTTGTGAGTTCTCTGGTATTGTTTGTATTGTACCTTTTCTCTGCCAGAGTGTGGATTAGTGCTACTAAAGCCACTCACTCTAGTGGAATGAGAGCATGCAATTTGTTTTCCTGCATGGTTTCAACAAGTGTGCCTTGTTTTTGTGCTATTTTTATTGCATTTTAAAGGCTACTTAAATTTCATTGATCAGCATATCATTGGGTAAGTAATTAACCTTTTATGATAAAAACCCAAGATAAGTTTGTTGTAAAAGCTCTTACATTTAACTTAAGTTGCTGATTCATTGAGAAATAAAATGCATACTGTTATAGCACACTGTGTGCTGGTGAATTGTTGGCTTCTATTGCAAAGAAATTAAACTAATAAATATTGCAGCCAACATCCCTGTAGTTTCTTTAAAAGGTGATGCACTCAATGTTTGTAAGAACTTGCAACCTCTCCACACTGGTTCAAGTATTGCTTTAAAAATGGGTATAGTTTTTTCTGCTCCCCAAACTATTAATTCCCTTGTAAATTCTATTTCACTCCATGATGCTCCTTGTTTTGCAAATTCCCAAGCTCCTTTTCTTTTTTTCAAATAAGTCTCTAGTCAGGAAAATCCAGGCTAGGGTGAACCACCAAGTAATATTTTTTGCCTGAATTTAATGTTATAAAATTATTACAAACTGATGACCCTCTGAATGCCTTACACTTAAATCTGTAAACACAACCCTGGTATCTTCAAAAAAACTGAGCATCTGTTCAGAGTAAGAATTCTTTTCCCAGAGACAGGTGGGTATGCCTTTGTAGATTGTGCAGACAAATTTGTTGCTGGCTGGCTACATAATCCTTGGTTTAAAAACACCTTTCTCTCTGCTCTACTTCCCCCATCCTGCACCCCCAAATAGCAGCAAAACCCTTTTCTGTGGCCCTTTCCCTTAGTTTCTGTGTAGAAGTTACTTTTAAAGTATCCAAAAAGTTCCATCCGATATCAAATCCTGTTAAAATTTAATGAATAAGAAATGCAGGTCATAAGCTATGGTTCAGTCACTTTGCTGTTAAAACTGATAAGTAGTTGCTGTTTCTTTTAGTTTTACAAATACTAGATACATCTTAAAAATAATTGTTAAAATTAAGGGTGTAGCCCTGGGCATCTTTAAACACGAGGTATTATACAAACATTCATACCTAGAAGTTCATTATCTAATTAACATGTAACATGAGCTGGTGGGGAAAATGTTAAAAATTTAAAAAAGGAGCTCACTTTATATAGGGAGAGGAAAATCCCAAGTGCTCCCTGTTCCTTTTTAGATAGTTTGACAGTTGCAAATCTACATTTGAGACACCAAATTCAGATATATACCCATCTAAATCTGATTTATCTGAAATTAAGGAGTATGAATAGTGTTCTTAGTATAATTTCTGAAAGTAAGGCTAGTTTTATGATAGTCAGTTCGTAACAATTTTGGTGTCTATATAACATATAAATTATTTATATTTAAAATTAGCTCTTACTGATCAGTGCCTGTCTTCTGCTTGTCAGTTGGGGATGCACTCATGGATTTAGAAGCTTCTAAAGCTCTATTTTAATTCCAAGCAACACTTAGTGAGTCAATAGAAGTAATGAGTTGTACTCTAAAGGGCATTGAATTAGGACCTGGCTTAATAACAAACCAGTTTGTTGTATAATTTATGGGTTTGTTATTAGGATTTACTGCAAATGTCACCATCTGTTAGAGAATTCCAGTGTGTCAGTTGTCACTGCAGTTCTTGGATACCCATCCTCTTTTCCTACAACTGCAGAGATGCTCAGAACCATAGCAAGGCTGTTTTGTCACCCAAGGCAAGACGTTTCCTTGGCTTTTTATCTTGAGTACTCCCAGTCTCCTCTCTCCCAGCTTTTCAGCCACCATCCTTATGGACCTGCAGCTCCTTCCCTTAAAACCTGAAGTCTGGCTTAAACACATTTGCCCCAGCCGATGTCCCTCCTGGCCCATCCTTGCTATGATTCCAGAGGAATTGAGACATATTCGATATCCAGGAATCATTGGTTGCCTGCCTTTATAATTGATCACATAGGTTTGGTTTAGAACTTTTGAAATTCTTTGAAATAACAATTTAGGGGGAAGGAGATCTGTGTTGAACATACAGGTGCAAATGTGAAGGAAAAATGTCCAGTAAGTTGAGGGGCAATTTAAGATTCAAAACTATTTGATGAGTTGCAGATGCCATCTGAGAAAATAGAGGACAGTCATTGCATCCTTATAAATGTGGGATGGAAATAGTTGTCTGAAGGAAAGCCCTACAGAAATAGCTTTGTAGGTATGCCATATCATATTGTTATAAAAAACAACACTGCACTGTGTGTAGAAAAGAGGAATGTAGCCTGTAAGATGTATGAACTAATCCTCCTGTTCCACTTAGCCATTGCTAAGGCCCTGGTTTTGGCCACAGCAATTTAAGATCGGGAGGACAGCGCTGGTGATAATGAGAAAACCAGTAAATGTGACCAGCAGAGGAAGCGAGAACCATGGAACCATAGAATGGTTTGGGTTGGAAGGGACCTTAAAGACCATCTAGTTCCAACCCCCCTGCCATGGGCAGGGACACCTTCCACTAGACCAGGTTGCTCAAAGCCCCATCCAGCCTGGCCTGGAACACTTCCAGGGATGGGGCAGCCACAACTACTAAAGGAGTGGATGGAAATGATGCAAGACTGCTGCAAACAAAGTTCTCTGAAAGTAGAGAGCAGTGCTTAAACTCCAGCAAAGAAGGTACCTGCTGGGCATTTAAAAATTTTCTAACGAAAAATAGTTAAGCATTAGGTTTGATATGTCCAGGGATAGTGTGCAGTCTTCATCTTTGAAGTTCAATATTAAGTTCCAAATGTATCAGAGAATTAACTGAGGACAATTCCTTAATTTTACTTTAAGGAAAAATGATGTTTAAGAAAAATATCCCACTAAACTAGCTAAACCTTATTTCTGGTTCTCTCCAGCTTAATCATATTGCATGTTCATTCTGAAACAGAAATTTTCAAGCAGGATTGCAGGAATCTTGTGGAATATATTGGCCAACTTGAGCATATGACATCCCAAAAGAAAATGTAAACCAGTACTTCTGCATAAAGGTTAAATCTCTTTTCAAATTTTAGTCACTTGGATTTTCATTTCAGAAATGCATTTCTTTTGGCAGAGCATGTTTTAAAAGTCAGTTTTGCAGGTTTTTTAATTGCTACACACTACAGCTTCTAGAGCAGAATTCCCTAGAAACAAAAATGTGTACTTAAAGGAAAAGCCAGCCATAAGTATACTTACTTGAAGTCTGTTTTCTTTCAAAATCTTACTTCCTGAAATTATTTTTTATAAGTTGAATGAAAATTTTCTGTGACATTATTGTATTTACATATTTCACTTAAAAAGCAATATATTCATTTCAAAACAAAATTTAAAAATTTGCTTAATTAATGGAAAGTAGTCAGAAGTTTTGTCCTGCTAAGTCAGTTTGAATTGCTATTGTTGGTATATTTGCATGTGTTGGTTGACAATTGAGTAAAGTAGTACATCTTCATTCTAGTTAGAGTGCAGTGTTTGCATTATTTGTCTAAAGAGGCTTAAACAACTTTGACTTTTATAATGATCCAAGTCCCTATCAATGGGGACTTTTCCCCATAAAGGGACTCCTTCACATAATTACTTGACTTATCATCAGAGAAGCTTCTATGTTGTGGGAATATGCTTAACCAAATTTTTAAAAAGGTTCATTCAGAAGGCAGTTCATAGGGCATCAGGCATTAAATAAAACTTTTTTTGTGAATTACCTTTATTATGGAAAAAAAAACACAATAAGGAAAATATAGGGAAATTGAAAGTGGGTATATTAGTTTTAAAGCAAAATACAAACATTCAGAGGAGAAGGGGAAAAAAAAGTTTTGTCAGGCATTATTGTTGCTGTTGTGATGCTTCATTGTTTTGTTCAAAAGATGTTGGGTTTGTTTTAGGTTGTTTTTTTTTCCCTGCTTTGTCCTATGTTGTCATGTCATAATTAATTAACCTAGTGAAATTGCTTCATTGCATGACTTATTAACCCTTCCTATGTTCATTCTCTCCTGACTTAAAAGAATAATCCATTAGATTTTAATCCTGATGGCTTGAAGAAGGCTGCTGTTCAGAAAGCCCTAAAGGTAAAACTAATATAGTTGTCCATTTAAGGTCACAAAAGTAATTGGAAGTACACAAATGCCTGCAACACTTCTCTTCAAACACTGGATAGAATTTCTGTTGGCGGATACGTATTTAGTGCAATTCCATTTTACTTAAATTTGATTTCAGTACACTGTCAAGACATTGATAAAATACTGTGGTCTGTGGTAATTTGGACTTTAGATCAGTTTAGTGGAGTACAGACTGCTTTAGGAGACTGGGGGAAAAAATCATCCTGAGAGCTAATTTGTAGCTATAACTAAAGAATAAAGCTGACATGAAAGCTAAGACATCTTTTACATACTGAGTGATATTCATCAGTCAGCTCTGAATGACTGTTTTGAAATAATCTTGTTCCTGCTAGATGTTTTTAGAAGGTTTATGTCTTTTATATAAATGCTAAAAAAATTTAGCCCAGCTTTTTGATAGGCAACCATGGAAGGCATGAGCTGAATTCTCTGCTGGAGAAACCTGGACAAGGGGCAGTCTTTAAATAGACTGTCAACAATGAGTCTGTCAGTAGCAGGTGTTAGAGGTGCATTATATGTGTGTGTACATATTGCCACCTATTTAGCATGAATTAAAATTATTTATATTTACATATCAGCATAAGCAACAGGGTCTTTTTGTCAGCTCCTGTAGTTTCATCATTTTATGAAGAGAAGAAAGTTTCAGGCACTGTTTTATGGACAAAGAAAAAAATGAAACACGTCACCTACTATTTTAAAACATCATCAGTTGCAGTGTAATCTGACTTTCTTTCTTTTCTGTAAACCTTTGTATTCTGTTTTCCTTGAGAGGTAAATATTTTTTATTAGAAATCATAAAACAGATAAATGCAGCATTCATCCAAGAAAGGAGTGCTTTCTTAACAGCTTTATTTCTAAAGGAAAGGATGGTTATAAGCAGTATGTCACATTAAAGTCGAGTAATATTAGTGAAAGTATGATGTTCAAAATGTAAGTTCAGATCCCAAAAATATCTAAATCATGCACTTTCTTGATTCAAAAGTATAAAACATTTGAATCACTTGGTTGTAATTGTGACCTTACATGCATTAAGTAGATTTTAACTGGCTTTCTGTTGACATACCTGATCTATACATTTCCTACAGGGTAGAACTCAAAGTATATTATTAACCATGTATCCTACATTTTCTAGGCCTTTTAAACTGCATTAACACCTGCCTGAGATGATTAACTTTCATGTCTAAATTTTCTTTCTGACTTAAATTTTTGTTAGATTAAATTGAAATTTGTGAAAGAAATGTAGTTGGGAATGTTCCTTTGCATACATAATTTGTTTCTAAACTGATGTTTATTTCCACAGTTTGATGTAATGCTATATAGCTGGTGAGCAAGGCTCAGATATGGCAGATGGTTGATTCTCTAAGAAAGAGTATTTTGTAAACTGTAGAAATATCCCTCAGGTACATTATAGTGCATCTTCTTTCTCCCCAAACTGAAAAGGAGGGAATATCAATGTTCTGGTATCACTGCTAATTTAATAGTACTACAGCAATGTGTATAAAGTTCCTGAGTTTGTGCTTTCTTCATATCTCCCATCTGCATGAAATATTCATTTTGCAGTTTTAACTATGCTTCATTAGCTTTGGGGGTTGCAATGCTCATTAAAAGATAAGAATTTGCACCTTACCAGTTCCATTCAAAGAAAATGAAAAGGAGTCTAAAGCTCCTACTTATTTGTAGGGTTTTGCTTCAGCATATTCAGGATAGTTGGATGCCTTTATGTGGATCTGTTCACCAGTTACAGCCAGTCTGCCATTCAAGCCAGTTCAATAAAATACTGAGAATCATAGATAAACATACAGTAGAATGCATATGACTTGTATTTTTAAGATGCAGTCAGTAAGTTTCAGAGGAGAGAGGTTTTGCTTTATTCTGAAGGCAAAGTTTTTGCTTTTTCTTTACCAGTCAGGAAAGAAAATAAACAGCAATCCCAACCCACTTGTTTTGCTGTCAGTTGGGCACAAGGCACAGGAAAGTAAGGTAAGTTCCTACTCTTTCTACTTGGCTCTGTCTTCAAATATTTGGTTGCTCTGTGGGTTTGGCATTTGGCTGTCAAGCCATGGAGCACATACCACTAAGTTACCACCAGAACTGAAACTGCCAACAAGCAGCCAAAGATTGAATGGGTGCTGACTCAGTTTAAACTGTCTGCCAGTAGAGATGGGATGTTTAGTCATTTGTAGAAGTCATTCCACAGTGGTGCTTTCCTAGAAAACATAAGAGTAGTTGAAGCTCTCAGTGAGAACCTTGTTCTTCAGACCTGACACAGCTTTGAGTTGTCAGAAGGTGGCATCATCCATGTCTCATTCCTAATTGAGTGGCCTGTAACAGATGCCATCATGAGATTGATCTTGATGGTGATCCCTCTGATTCTGACCGAAGGCGTTCAGCACACCTGTCCTCTTGTCCATAACTAACCTCTGTGCATTCAAACAGCTCATGAAAATAAAATAGCCACAGCAAAGCAATTTTTTTTTTTAAGTAGAAGTGTCAGTGAGCCAAAGGGAGAGGACATCTAATTTGGCTTCTTCATGTCACAAAGCCTAAAGAAGATCTCACATACAGTCTTAGTTTTGATATGTGCTGGAGAGTGGAGATAAAAATCCAAGTCCTTTGCTCCTGTTGGTGGCTTTTTCAACGAGCGCCTCTTTCTCTCTGTTGCTCTGCCTCCCCCTGCATTACTGGTTTGCTGAAAGTAGTGAGATTTGGCAGTGAAATCTTCCACATGGCTAACTGGAGATAAGAAGGAAAAATACTGTATTCCAGGAGTTTCACTGGGTTATTTAAGCACTTACTGAGGAGTATGTGAAGAGAGAACATGCTAGTCTGAAGACCTTGCGTTCGTTCGTAGCCTGGTGTGAAGTTCACACAAAGCATATTCTACTACATGTCCTCTGTAATTTAATATGTGATACTATATATGCTTTGGGTGGGTAGATCCCACTGGCCTTTGTTTAAATATGTCAAGTTTCAGACATAAATTTTGCAGCACCAAAATGAAAAATGTACTCAACTCTTGACACTGACTTTAAACTGTTTCATAATTTGTGTGCTTCCTGTTCTCTGACTTCAGATTCGATACAAGACCAATGAACCAGTATGGGAGGAAAACTTTACTTTCTTTGTACACAATCCCAAAAGACAAGATCTTGAAGTTGAGGTACGTTGTCTCGCTCTCACACTTTCTTTCCTAAGACATTGCAGTAGTAACATTCAGACATTAAAAGCTGTTATGAAATGAGACTTAATGGTGAACACCATAAAAATTATACTTTGTTTTTTTAAGACCAGGCTATGAAATGTTTGTTTCCATTTACTACTAAAAGAAAGACTATAACCAGACTCTCACTAGAAAAACATGGTTAATGATTGTCTTCTCTAAAAAAAACCAAACCAAACCAAAAAAACCCCCAAAAACTAAAAACCCAAACCCCAAAAAACAAGTAAATTATGGATACTTGTTTTGAACTAGCAGTCTTAATTACTAACAGAAGTTGCTGTTACATGTGGCTGATTTTATTCCTCTCTCATACCAAGGAAGCATTTGCTTTATCGAAACACTGAAGAAGATATTCTTTTACAATGCTGACATATCATTTTACATAGTTCAAAGCAACTGAAGTGTAAATGAGGGCTGTCTTAGTTACTCTTCCTCTTACAGTTGTGGGAATGCATTTTCACACAGAGTTTGGAAACCATGTAATTATTTTGACTGTGGATCAGGGAGATGTAGATGTGATGGTTAGCTCTGTTCTGCTTTTGATGTAGAAGGTAGGGTTGAAGAAACTAGGCATTGAGTGTAGTTGCTTTTACCTTCATCAATATAAAGTAATCTTAAAATCAAGGAAATTTGGTTTAAGAACGAACTACAGTATTGTTTGGATTTTATTTTTTTTAAATAAAAATGTAATTTCCTTTTCTTTCTCTTAATTCTTACAAAAGCAGATGATGCAAAATGACTTGGCTTTTGTGTTACTTCAGGTGAGGGATGAACAGCACCAGTGTTCTTTGGGGAACTTCAAGCTGCCTCTAAGCCAGTTGCTAGAGAGTGAAGACTTAACTATGCATCAGCGGTTCCACTTGAGCAACTCTGGTCCAAACAGCACTATAAACATGAAGATTGCACTCAGGGTACTCTGAAACTTTTCACACTGTAAATATCTGAATATTTAGGACTGTTGTGGCTCCTGGTCTGCTGGCTTTTTGAAGAAGATAATAGTACATTTCCTTTGATGTCAAATGCCAAGTGTCCTTAGTTGTTGCAGTGCTATCAGTACACAAAATAACTTTTAATTTAAAAATGTTCTATTTCAAAAACAGGCAGTGCTTCAAAAGAAACAGTGTCAGTTGCATTAATTAAAACTGAGGTTCCCCGTGGTTTTAGGTTTGGAAATCACATTTGGAATCTGAATTCCTTCAAATCTCTTGTGACTCAGTAGGGTACAGATCAGAAATCACCTTTGTCTAGAAATGGAACTGAGGTCTTGATGATTTAAAAGGAATAAAGTTTATGGGGAAAGGAAGTATGTTCATAGTACTGGAAAAATTCAAACCATCTTTCAAGCACACTGGAGTTTTGAAGACAAAATGTGCATACTTGAAAGTTGGTTTTCTTTTTCCCCAGCTAAATTATTTGATTTAATAAGGTAGTATATCTCTTTGCAAACACTGTCAAACTTATTTTTTCTTTTCTAAAACCCTTTGTTGTTTACATGTCATTAATAAATTAAAATAACCTATAAAAGAGAAAGCAAGGACAACGAGTGAGAAAAAATTGTGATGTAAGATTAAATTTCAAAAAACTAGAAGAAAGAAATAGAATAGCTTTCCAGATAGCTAGAGCTACAAATTAAATAGCACTTGCACCAGAAGCACAGAATATGGGAAGGGAATAATGAGAATAATTCTAAATTAATGGAGAATTTCACACTGTTTCAACGTTACTGCAGTTGCCACAAAGAAGGTGGAGCTGTGTTTTGCCATGCAAAACATTTCCTGTTATAGAGTGAATAAATGTGAATATTTTTGATTCTACTTTAGCATCTGAACTTTACAACTTGTCACCAGCCAGTACTCTTGTAGAAACAAATTTATTCCTGTTTTTTATACTCAAAATAGTAATCTTATCTGTATTTCTCCTGTATCTAGGTCCTTTCTCTTGAAAAGCAAGCGAGATCTCCAGATCATCAACACTCAGCCCAAGTAAAAAGGCCATCTGTTTCCAAAGATGCAAGAAAATCATCTTTTAAGCCTCAGGTTCCCGTCTCGCCTACACCTGATTCAAACAAGCCTGTTCCAGCTTCCCCAGTGACTGACAGTGATAAAAAAACTGATGCAGCTGAAAAAAGTCAGGCTCCCAATGCCAGCCCGCAGTGGCCGACGGATCTGAGCCGCAGTTCCTCCAGCCTTCACGCCTCCAACTTCTCCTACTCTCCCAGCCACCTGTCGGTCAAGGAGCCCACTCCCAGCATCGCCTCCGACATCTCCCTGCCCATCGCCACGCAGGAGCTGCGCCAGAGGCTCCGGCAGCTGGAGAAGTAGGGCCTGAATCACTTGGGTTTGCAGCACATCTAAGCTGGTTTACAAAAAATGTCGCCAGTGCAGCCAAAGGAGGAGTGCTTAGTTCTCACTGCAGTAATATTTTTCCACTGTTCTGTCACTGTGATTTTCTGCTTGTTCTCGGTACCTCAGTTAAGACAGATTCTGCAATTAGAAGTTACCCTGGCCATCGTCATCTGAAAGATAAAGTCCACCTAGTTCTCATGGCTGCACTCTGTAGTTCCATGCAATGGTTCCCTGTTTTCACCACTGAATCCTATTAGCATTAATTAAACCAATTAAGGTTGAATGTAGCTGGTATTTTTTAATTACTCAGAGAGATAGTTGACTACAAAGAATGTTAAATGAATAGTCAGTTACTGTTCAGTCAGACAGGATTGTTGCAGCCATGCTTCCTTAAATTCTTGATTTTTTTTTTTTAACTTGCCTCAATGGCAATGGGCAATGGGCAGCTGTACATACAAAGTACAGGCAGCTGAGCAGCAGTTCTGCTCTGAATGGGAGAGTGGAAACCATTCCTTCCCTACTCATGTACCTTCTCTGTGAATCTAATTAGAAATATTTTATTTTTTTATTTGTAAGGGATTGAACCGATTCATCTTTTTCTCTATCAGAGTTCACAAAATCAATACAATAATATAGGTTGGATGGAACCTCTGGAGGTCAGTCAGCCCTCTCTTCAAAGTTAGATCAGGTTTCTTGGGCCTTGTCCGAACAAGATTTAATATCTCCAAGGATGGAGATTCTATAAACCTTCTCAACAACTCTGGTGTTTAACTACTCCACTGTGAAAACATTTCTCATTTCTATTGAAATTTATCTTGCTGCAAGTTGTCTGTGACCTCTTGTTATTTTACTGTGTACAGCCCTGAGGAGTCAGACTCGATCTTCTCTAGAATGTCTGTTTTAAGTACTGAAAGGCTGCAGCTGAGTCTGCTCTTGGCTATCTCTTCAATTTGTGCAAATCCACCACCTGCTTATGAGCTCCAGACCCCCATTTATCTTTATGGTCCTCTGCTGACTTGTCTTCATTTTGCCAGTCTCTCTTCTGGCCCAAAACTGGGTTACACTTTGTTAATTATGATAAATATTGAAATACTACTCCTTATTTCATACACAAATGTCATAATTTCTCACTTGATAAGAGTGGTAAAGCTCCAGGTAAAGAGGTCATTTATTGCAGGCCACAAATTTTTAGGTTATTTTTTATCTTTTTGAACTAAGAAAATACTGAAATGCTTCATTCTAATTTTTAAAGGGAATTACTTGAGAATTTTAATGGAGCAGTCACTCTGTAGTAGGTATTCACAAGAGGCAGTCCTCTCCTTTGAAGTGACTTCAGGTGACTGAAAAATGCTAAATATGCCATATACTGTCCTGTGCAATATGGAAAAATATGGAATATATGGAAAATACTCATAGTAAGTTTACACAAACTAAAATGAGCATTTCATGGAGATGAGGGAGCTCTGCCTATTCAAAATTCTTAAACGTGGTGTTTGCTTTTTATTTAGGCATGACATGTATTTGTAAGTGTAAATTGATTCTAATCTTACTTTGATTGTGATATTAGCTATAGAAAAGGGAAGTGGTTGTGTTTATGCTGTGGTTTGAGCTTTAAGACAATAAGTGGGTTTAAGTATCACTATCTTAATCCCAAGAATATCTATATTGTTGTGATTGGCTCTGGGCCATAGGTAAGAGTAGCCCATCAGTGAGGTTTTCACTGCAGTTTGCACCACTGTTCTCTCCAATTTCCTATTGGAGAGAATTCCAATTGCTTTAATGTTTATTTTAGGGTAAGCAAGTTCTTTACTGATAATGGGTTTCAAAGTACTTAGGAGCAGCTGACCTCTAAACTGACAAGAATACCCGGCTTATTCTGGAGAGCAGAGTTTTTGGACAAGGAACATGAAACTTATGGGGACATGCTCATGTGCTCTCTTTCACATTGGTTTAGAGAAAAATTAAATGGATAATACATGATTTCTGGGAAAACTACCTGGCATATCTTTCAGTTGGGTCTTACTTTTAATACACATTTTAAAAACTAAGCGTAATGTTCTTCTTTTTCCTGCAGTGGAACAACCCTGGGGCAGTCTCCACTAGGACAGATTCAGCTAACAATTCGTCACAGTTCGCAAAGAAACAAATTGATTGTGGTGGTGCATTCCTGCAGGTGAGCACAAAATACCCAATTTCATTTTATATTTCTTTGTAAATTTTTCATAGCTTGCCTTGCTTTTAAATTGGTTGTCTTTGTTATTTTTAAGGTAACATATCTGTAAACATCAGAATCACTAAAAACTTTGTCGAAGATTTTGCTGTGATTTTGTATTTGTCTATTATGCTTCTGTCAGATTTTAAATGAAAATGACCTGTAGATTTTTATCAGCAGTGCCTGGAAGTTGTCTCTAAGAGACTGAATTTTGCACAGAATGGCTAAAACACATGATTTTTGAGAAGCCATATCAGGACTTTGATTTGGAATTTAGGAAACATTGTATTCCCACCTCTGCTGTCTGCTTACCATTTCTCTGGTGTTGAACAAGTCACTGCTTGGCGTTTGTTTTAGTTTTTGTTTTCCACTGCTGTTACCTGTGTGCTGTATCCTGCACACCTTACTTTGTGCAGGATGCTCCAGAACTGCTTCATGTACTAAATTAAGTGATAGTAGTGTAGACACTTACATTCAGCAATGTCCTGTTGATTTTCTAAGTGCTTTTCCTCATTTTTCATGGCCACAGAAATCTAATCGCGTTTTCAGAAGAAGGATCTGATCCGTACGTGCGAATGTATTTGCTGCCCGATAAGAGACGATCAGGAAGAAGAAAAACACATGTATCAAAGAAGACATTAAACCCAGTGTTTGATCAAATGTATGTTCTAAACTATGTGTAGTAGTTTTATGTCCTGTAATTACAAAGCTGTCGAATCAAGGTTTCTGAGCTTTCCTGAACAGATGAACTGTTGGAGCTCCTAGTTGTCACCATCAGATTTGACCACACCCTTCTCTTCTGCTATAATAGCTCTTCTGTCCTTCTATTCCCTGTTTTCACTACAGCCCTTCTTGCTGTTCCCAGCCACTTCTCTCCTTCCTGCCTTATCCTGCACCAGTTACATCCCCCCTGTGCTGGTAGCTAAGCAGCAGCGTGCACTCTGCTGGCAGGTGACCAGCACACGAGTGCCTTTGGCTGGCCAGTGCTGTTGGTGTCCCTTCCTGCCAGGAAGCATGTTTGGCTGGTTGCCTGGATGTTGCTACCTTCTCAGGGGGACTGGCCAGCCAGTGTCTCTTCATAGTCAAGTAGCTTGGTAGCACTTCTCAGCATCCAGGGAGTCAGGAAATTTCCTCATAAATTATATCCTGGGCCCAAATGTTGGAAGTTTTACAAACTTGTGCAGAAAAAGACTTATCCTTAAACTCTGCTTTTTGATAGTAGTTTCCCTCACACATCTGCCCCTTAGTTTCCCACGTATCACTTTTCAATTAAGACCTTTCTCTATAGACAGAAAATTAACTCAGGAAAAGCAACACTTCAATCCCTTCTGTCCGAGGGAGATCTGTAAGTCATTACTTAGAGGCTCTGGCAGGTTTTCCTGGTAGTGCAGGATTCTATCTCCTGTTCATTCCAGGTAATAGATTTATTTTACTGTGCCTTTCCAAGTAAAATGTATTGCAGAGCAATAAAGCTGTTTAGGAATTGTAGTGACAAATAGATGTAGGTTGTGGTATAACCTTGTCCTCACTTTCACAAAGTTTCTGCTGTAGCAAACAAAATGCATTCTTCCTTAAAAGTGGATGTGTTTCCTTAGTGTGCCAGAGAAGAAAAGAAGCTCTGGTTATCAAGTACCAAAGATCAGTAAGACTGACCAGTCTTTCCCTTTCGGAGAATACTGATACTGAGCTGTCAGAGTAGTAGGATTCCACATTCTCTTCTCTCTGGAATCAGTACTTGACTTTTCCCTTGTTTTGTTTTACCAATGCCTTCTAGATATCAAAAGTAACAGAAGTCTCAAACATTTGATGTTGATATTGAAGCAAAATTTTAGGCAAAACATGGGTTTTTTTTCTTCATTTGTCTCAGACCTCATTTTTTATCTGGGGAGGAGGATGGCTTGGTTTTGATTTGAATTGCTATTTAGCTGTAGGAGCTGACCTTGCACCTTGGGTACAGAATTCCCTCTAAAGCATCACTTTGCCTGCCAGGTTTGATTTCAGTGTTTCCCTGCCTGAAGTACAGAGAAGAACACTAGATGTAGCAGTGAAGAACAGTGGTGGATTCTTGTCCAAAGATAAAGGGCTGCTTGGCAAAGTAAGTTGACAATAAGCAAATTCTGTTAATACAGCATGTTATTAAATAAAGCTAAAATCCTCTTGAGATATGAGCTTGTTAGTGTTGATTGAAGCACCTGCGTCAGGTATGAGGCTTTCAAAAAATATGTCAAGCTTTAGTAAGGGAAGGAACAGACTGCAGAGCAGATAAAAAATGAGGCAGTAATCTCTTCTAGAGAGCATTAAGTTCACAGTAACAAAAGAAATGTGCTTGTCTGACTTAATAATCATATCACCAGAGAAAGGAAATAACCAGGAGAAACCAGATGATATCTCAGAAAATGTTCAAACAAAACTGGAAAGACAAGCAAGAATTCTTAGAGAAACACACAAGAAATTAAAATTCCAGTTTGTAAAATCCATGAGAAAGAACTGCTACTGGAGACATTCCCAGTACCACCACCAGCTGTAGTGTTTATGACTTCAGTGTTCTATAGGCACACAGTAAATCACCCCATTTCCTACCCATCTGATTTGGAGCATGAAAGAGGAATAGTATATTCCTGCACCCTTGAAAATTGTCATATTTGACCTCTGAAGAGGATGAGAGATACAGAATCATGGTCAGTTCATGGTGAAGAGCATCCTCAATTTTCCTGTTTTCCAGGAGGGCTATTGGCCATTGTCATGCTGTGAGGTGCTCTGGGACTGTGCCTCTGAAGGGTGTGGATTTTGAGGTCAAAAGCAGCAACTTGAAACTTTACTACATGTGGGGCAGGTAGCAGAGAGCTATGATGACAAGGATGTAAAATATATTGTTTACTAAGGGTGTTGCTTATGCTGGAGTTGACAGGATTGTCAGATTTGATCTTTAAAAGGCACACACAATACACTGATTGGTAATTTAACTTTCCACAGTTATTAATACCTCTGGCATCTGAAGAACTTGCTAAAGGCTGGACCCAGTGGTAAGTATATTTCCTTTATTAATAAAAATACTATATACAATAACAGCTATGTTAATAATAGTTTTAATAACACACGCTAAATATAAAAAAAATTCTTTTTCTTTTTTTTTTCCATTTTCAGGTATGATTTAACAGAAGATGGTACAAGGCCACATGGTGCAAGTTAGGCCCATGGATACTGGGAATTCCTCAAGCATAATTTTGCCAACCTTTATACATTTTTAACGCATTGATTTCACAGATGTACCAATATTATTTTTATAGTTTTACTGATTTAGTTCTTAGACACATCCCCAATAATTTTATAACACTTGGTCATTTTATGTAGACATAGCCTTTCTCATTGTTAAACTTTGTATTTTATTTTGCTAAACAGTTCTGTGAGTTACTGTAATGTGCAATAGTACAGTAAAGTAACCTTTTGTGTTTAAATTGACCTTTATGATGGCTGTACCTATTAGAAAGTGAAAAGAATATGTTCTGCTGTTTTCCTGCCTTGTTTTATATCTCACCAAGGTATACTGTACCATGTAAATATATACTATTTTTTTATAATTCTTTCATGCTGGCTTGAATTCAGAAGAAAATCAGATAAAGGATATAGTTATTTTCTTCTAAATGCATGTTAATTTCTTCAGATGAATCTCTTTTGTCTTTGCAGCACAATGGTCTTAATCATTTTGTGATACTCTGCAAAAACAAAGTGCAGAAAAACATTTTTACTTTATTGTGTTTCTGGCCCGGTGTGGCTGGCTTAAAATGTACAAAACATAAACATTTTAATATTTATATATAAATGTATTATTGAAAAATCATGCTATAGAATATTATAAATAAAAATGAGAATTCTATAAATACTGTATAAATAGAGGATGAGGTCCACGAATCACAGTTTCTAAATCTGAGTTTTCATTTAGTGGAGTAAACATAACAAAGAGTATGGTTATATTATACAGGTTGACTTGGATTTTGTTATTTATTCCTGTACTCTAGAGTACTAGACATGTGACCTTTTGAAGGTTTGAGGACATGGATTTTTCTGTATTATAAAGAAAATCTTTAACCACTTTGAGCTGTCCTTACCACCATGTTTCACTGATTTATGAGGTAAACAAATCAGCTTGCAATGTCAGTTCCTACAGCAGGCATATGTACAAGACATATGTTCCTTTTCTTATACAATACTATGCTAAAATAGTATGTTATGTGATACCTTCTGTAATACTCAAATGAACACCAAGAGGCAAGAAAATGGGAAACTGAGATGAAACTCACTTTTGCAGTTGCTTCAATGCTCCTCAGTGTGTTTGGTGCATGAACAAAATGCACTTCAGTGTTCCACACGGGTTTCCTGAGAAATCCTGGCGCTCTCCTGGAGCACTGCCATGGGCTGGGCCAGACTGCAGCAGTGTCACCATTAGCACAAACTGATCGAAGCAGGGAGCTGGGAGCTGAAGGGGGAGTATCAGCCCAAACAGCTGAGCTCATAACTCTAATTTTATGCATTATGGGGAATTTTTTTTGTATTCAGAACTGATTTTTCTTTTTTTGGCAAGTTTTCTTGACTGTTAGAAAAATGTGCATTAAGAATCCAAGAGAACAATTTGGCTCTTTTAGAGCCAAGGCCCTCATCCTTGGATAAGTATGCAATTAGACAAAGTATATTATTTAGCTAAGATTCTAGGATGATCTCTCAGCCAAGAAAGAATTTTAAAGCAGAATAATGAACTCCTGAAATTAGCTTTATCGTAAGACTACTGACAGAACCTTAACTCTAGGTGTAGAATATGCCTACATTACTAGATGTACCAAAGTGCCTACCATAGATGTAGCTTTTTAGTTTTTTCAAGTCTAAGAATTTCAGTATATGTCTGAATTCAGTTTAACATGAACATTTGTCATGGATGTGTGTGACACACACCCATACACCTCTATACAGTGATGGCCTTCTCATTGCCACGCTTTATACAAGACAACTTTATCACAAAATCTTGCACTGTAAATTGTACTGTTAGTGCTGTTACTGGACTGGGCAATAGGGAGAGATTCCTTGTAAGAAAACATTTCCATTTGAAGGCTTCACTCTATATTGGAATGTATGAGTATCTCAATGTATTCACTCACCTATTCATATAAAATATATTATGAAATGCATATTTTCTTTGCTAGTTCTCCATTAAAAAACTGTTAGGAATGGAAAGACAGAGAATGCTGTTAATGCCATGAAAATGCAGAACCTGAAAGCTGATCTAAATAAAGGAGGTCTAAGAGCAGCACCTTAGCATAATTGTCTTTTGCCTTGGTTCAGTCCAAGGTGGAAGGATTTTTGCTGTGCATCCTGGCCATCACTCCACAGAGTTTGATCTGTAGCCAACAACTAGGCTGTTAAATTAATTTGGTGTTTCAAGTATTAAGTAAAGTATGGGGACAGAAAACTCTGCACTTCAACAATAAAAAGTGGACATTCTGTCTTTTAAAGTTTCAAGGTGGAAAATAATGCCATGTTTGGGTAAATGTGAGATGATAGCACAAAGTGAGTAACTGAATTAAGTTTTCAAAATAGGTTTGACAGGACTTTCTAAAATAGCTCACTACCTAAAACTAGGGATAAGTTCTTAGACAGCCCACTTTCCATTCAGGAATCTGAAATGAAGAGACTGAATTGTCATTGCAGTTCAGCAACAATAATTTCTGTTGTTTGTAATCAGTCCTGGATGCCAGACTCTGTAGAAACATTCTCCTGAGTGAATTTGGATCAGCCTATGACTGCCTAGATGAGATTGATTCGTTTGATAGTAGATGGATCTTCTGTATTAAACTTACCAAATTCCGATTGTTCCGTTTATATGGAAGTAGGCAGGACAATTTTGCCTCTCGGCAAAAATTGCACCTCATTATCAAGTCATTTATTCAATATCAACTGATAGCTTTTCATGTAGTTCTTGTTTATCCTGTGCCTTAAAATATGAACATATGAAGATGTTTAAGAAATGGTTAAAAATAAGCTTTGTTACCTGTATATACCAACACATGTTCTCTACTATTGAAACTGTTTTTAGAATTACTCTGCTTCACTGTCAGGAAAACCAGCTTTCTGAACTCTAGCAGTGGTGTAACCTGGACTCAAATCAGCATGCATATCACTTGGAGTTGGACTAAACAAGTTTTAATTTTCTGTCTTGAATCCTTTATCAGAGCTGCAGCAAATGGTGAGAGTTGAAATGAGAACAAAGGGTAATCAATTTTGTACAGATTGCCTTTTTTGCTCATGTAATTCTACATTATGATGCATGTATTTATTCAATAAATGGTTCGTATGGAAGTCGGTGTGTTGCTTCCCTCTACACACACACTCCCTTTTCCTCTCTTTTGCATATCCCTGTCCTAATTGGTAACAGGATGAGGTGAATTTTTAAAATAGTTACGTATGCTGACTCCTCTAACCTGGAGAGCCTTACTGTAAGGTCTGTAGGCAGATTTTTGGGTCTTACATGAGAGAAAACGGAGTGAAAAGTGCAGGATACTTTATGGGGAATTCTGTGCTTCTTGTTCTAGAACAGATTCACACATAAGAATTAGTCAGCCCTTTGTTCAACTTCAGTGTCTAATTTTTTTTTTCTTCTAAATGAATTGATTGAATAAATTGTCATGATTCTAGCACTTACTAATCAGTTGTCATTAATTATGTTGTAGAACTGTATGTAATTGCCTTAGATTTAGAGTGAGCAGATTTCTACCTGCGGCATTCTTTCCTGTCTGTCACCTGCTTGGTAAGGCAGATCATGATGGAAAATGTAATGATGGACTGCATAAATAACAAAAGGGGTATTGGAGCCCCTATGACAGAAAAACTGCCATAGAAATTATGCTGTTTGCATTAAACATTAATTTATAATTCATTATGATACTATAATTAATTTTGATAGCTATTCCCTTAAACAGCTACAACTTTTCTAAATTCCTAATACTCAGTCAATTTGCATCATCCATAAATAAAAGCTTCAGAAGTTCATCACCCAGTCACTCTCACATTTAGAAGGGACCCCACTGGATAATCTTTATTGATACCAACTACAAAATTTTGTTCAGTTTTGGTGTATTTGGGCTTTTTTCCTAGGGGAGATAAGTCCCTTTTTTTAGCAGAATAAAGGTTTTCTAGTAATCAATAGGAAGGCAGCTAAAGCCAAATAAAAGCCTATCTCCATAACTCCCTCACAGCCAGATGTTTCTGGATGGCACAATTGCTGGCAGTGCCAGTACTGCTCAGGTGTCAGCATTTTCCTGACTTGGGTCAAAGTCAAACCTTCGATTCAGTCCTGCAAGACAGGTGGTACCTGGGTCAGCACTGCCTGTGTATTCACAAGAACTTGTTAGAGAGCAGAAATAACTGTGCAAAACACTCTTCTAGATGCCTGTGATATTAATTTGATGGTCTCACCCACGCCTAGTTTTTTCTTCATATTTGCTATACCTTTTAGACTCATTAGGGTTTTTAGTTTATCCAGGCTTCTTCTAGGAGCAGTGTTTGCCAGTTCAGTTACCAACATGGCCATTTTTGGTATTTTCTCAGCTAAAAGCTGAATACAAAATTAGTTTCCTATGAATTATCGATTTGAATCAATTTAATTACTTATATTCTCCCTCCCCCAAACAAACTCTGAATGTTGGATGGTACCTTTGACATCTGATAGAAAGAACCAAGGCTTCAGATGGTCCTAGACCTATTTGTGGTTGTAGCTGGTTGCTGAAGGGGTCAGGCTATTTAATGCCAAATGATGTTTTTATCTGAAAGTGTCTAACTTTTGTATGCTCTCCTACTGATTTCTAAGGCAGAAAGAATATTCTCAACAATATTCTCAGCCACCTTCTGAAATATATTTTATGAAAAATGCAAAAATCCACTTGTATTTCTTTCAGTGTTATGCAGTGAATTTAGCTGCCAGAGTAGATGGCAGCTCTGGGAGGCAAGTTCTCTAATCTGTATTCATGTGATAGAGGTGATGCTCTCTGTTCTCACTGTCTGCAGGGAATATTGCTTGCCAGTCATCTACACTGGAATCCAATTTGAGCAGGCTCCTGCATCTCTGTTTCCTCACACACCACCAAAGTGAGGACAACCTGTCTTTCACTTTTGTTAATCTTTGAATCCTCAGTATTTGTAAACTTTATGGCAAATGAATTAAGGCCTAATAGTGATCATTCTTCCCTTTAAGATCCATCTAGAAAGAGGTCCAAGGAAAAACAAAGCCAGGCAAGATTCCAACCTTCCACTCCTAGGCTGTGATAAGGCTGATTTGTGGCTGATTCCAGGTGTGTGGCCTGGAGCCAGCGTGGTCCATTCCTGCCAGGACTTGGTAACCCAGCTCCACTCCGAGCTGGGCACAGAGCACCTCAGCCTCCACACAGGAAAGGATGTACAGCACAAAGTTGGGGTGTCCCTGGCTGTGATTTCACTTATCATTGTGTGGTAAGAACCTAATTGCTGATCAATTTTATTTATGAATTATCTAAGCAAAGTAGCTCCTGTCTGCAGGAGGTGGCACTAGATGACCTGCTGAGGTCCTTTCCAACCTGAATTGTTCTATGACTCTCAAGTGTGTTTTTTCTAAACATTAAGGTAAGCTCAGTAGATGTACTGGAGCTCTGTGCTCTCCTGGGCCTGTGCAGTAGGTCTTCCTGGGTATTTTGTTTCCTGAGCCCAATCTCTCAGGGATGGGCATGTGGCAACTCTGGCTGGGCAGAAAAAAAGAGACACACAGCTGGAAGCTGAAAGCTTTAAGTCAGGATCCTAAAATTTAATAGGAATTAAAAATACAATAATCTATGCATAGAAGTTGAGTTGTAATGTAGATAATGGTAGCAAAGTGATAATTGTCTGTAGGTACTGAATGAAAGGCCATTCATTTTACTGGATAATTAGGATGAGATTCCTAAAGCAAAAAATGGTGCACACATTTCATGGATGTTGTTTCCAGCATGGAATTTCAAATAAGTTTTTTTATTCTTCAGTTGAATTTGCAAGCTAGTGGGTTATTCTACAAACTCCCAGAGACTGACAACTGGAGCTTACTAAGCATTTCACAATGATTAATAATTTAACAAAGAATATTCTGCAACACAGTTCCATGCAAACTTTAGCATGGGAGAAATGCTTCAGCTGATAGGCTGAAATCCCTGGCATATTTTGTGTGTTTGTCATTGCTGTGTGTGAGTTTAGTTGGAGTTGCTGTATTGCAACGTTTGCCACCTAGAATTTATAGGAAAGTTCACCTGGGTTTGCATGAATCATAAAATGTTCTCTGAGCTACAGTAACTGTGATAACCACTGAAGGGGGGCTCTGTTGGGACTTCCAGCCCAGAGTCCACCTGGATACATTTGATGAATTGACAGCAGCATCCAAACAAAGAATTTGGATCATCTCTAGATCTGTCATTCATATAGGTAGTGACAGTGAAATGAAAGGTAAAAAAGGGTTAATGGAAATGGAGGTTCATGACTTGGGAGTAGTATTGATAGCAATGCTGGTTCTTTGTTTTATTTGGTAAATCATTAATTAATTTGCATGTAAAATAAGTTGGAATTGAAAATTTAAAATACTAAGATGAGCTTTCTGAAAAGGTGTCAATCTCGAAGTTTTAGGCAACTTTGTTCTAGGTCATATTTTTTTATTTAATATGCTTTTTCAAGTTCAGATTATTGGAGATGTAAAAATGGCTTGATTTCTAATTTTTTTATAAAGAATATTAATTTTGTTTTTCTTGTCTTTCACAATGAGACTTTAAAGTTTTTGGATTTATGGTCATTACTGCCCAATTTTTATTTCTGAAGGCACTGTTATATTCCACTAGATGGTGGTGTAGACCCTATTCTCAAAATCCTTTTCTGCTGCCTGTGCATTTTCTTTCTTGTACAATCAGGAGGTGCTCTGGATTCGAGGCATCTTTGGGAGTGGAGCCTCAAGTCATCCTGGTTTAAAAGCAGTGAACAACAGGCATGGTCCTCACTGTGCTCCCCTCTCCCCCTTTGCTCTGAGGGGCTGGTGATGCCAAAAGAATTGAGTTTCGTAACGGGGCATTCAATTTGCCAAAACGCTTTTGTAAAAGTATTTAGTCATGAGGCATGGGGAGATTAAAAAACTGGTCCATGATATGAGGAAACATGAAAGTTCTGGAAGATTAAGGTTCTAAGTTCACCAGAAATGTAGCATGGCACCGTCAGCAATTCGCCACAGCTGTTTCGTGCCTTAGGTATCAAATTAGATTTGATTTTAGAACTCCCTCGAGTTGCTGACAGAACTTTGATAAGATTAAGTGCAAAAAGCTGAAATTAATCAGAGGCAGGCAGAAGTGAAATTACAGTTCGAGACACAGGAAAAGGCCTTGACAGCACATTTGAAACATCATTATGCTTGAAGTATTTGCTGTTGATTCAAGCATGCAGATAGAAACTCAGGATATATAACAATGAAAGCCATCATGGAACAGAACAATAAACATGGGGCTAAGGGAAGTAACTTACAAATCAATTTTCCCTTGTTTAAGGACATGATCAGAAAATATTTGCCAAAACACAGGTCTCTTGATAGGAAAACTGTTTGATGCCCAGAACAGCAATAAATGACAGTTATGTCTAAACTATAAATCTGTAAGCACTCACAAGTGCCTGACTTCAAATATCCCCCCAGCCTGATACTGCACTGAGCAAGTACCACACTATTGTTTAATTTTGCATGAAGGAAGCAGGACATGCAGCCTGGAAGAAAAGCAAGGTGAGTCAACAGCATTCCAGTCTTTCACACTTGTGGATACATTCTCCTCCTAGGATAATAGTGCCACAGTCTAAATTAGTAGGCATATTTGGGGAGAAAAGGTGGATACCAGAATCTTTGTGTAACCTAGGACACATGTACATAAACATATATATATATGTATAAACTAATATGGATGAGCAAATCATGTCCATTCTGATACTTGTACAGTATTTTCATGTTTCATACTAGACAGATGGAACAGAGATGGTGTCATACCTAGATGATGCACATCTATCACAATGAAACCTCTAAGAGCACTTGCAAAAGTAATAATAACAGCATTTTTGTAGTTTAGAAACAATTCTTCTCCTAAAGACTAAAATAGAATAAAAGCTGCAAGGAGACAGAACACTTAAAAGAGTTTTAAATCTCCATCAGAATGTAACATTTAATAGGGTTAAAGTAGTATAGACATGGCATTTATAACTGGAGTGTTTTATATCTGAAACAAATTAACTGACAAACTAGTATTATAAATTTACTCAGTGATACATAATATTCTGAAAGATGACATGACTTTAGAAAATGTTTGCTGTAGTTATCATGAAAAATTATACTCCTTTTATTTACAGTGGGACGGATTCATCTATGCAAATAATTTTATTGTAATTTCTTTTTGTGAGCATTTTATAACATTTCAGAAATCTTTCAATTTTCATGGTAGTAATAGTCAGCAGAGAAAATTACTCTGATTTGTAACACTGTCTATAGGGAACGAGTGATAACAGTAAGAGCATAATAACACAGCAAATAATAATCATAGTATCATAGAATTGTTAGGCTTGGAAGGGACCCTCAAGATCATCTCGTTCCTTCCTCCCTGCCATATGCAAGGACACCTTCCACTAGATCAGGTTGCTCAAAGCCCCATCCAACCTGGCCTTGAACACTTCCAGGGATGGGGCATCTGCAATTTCTCTGGGCAATCTGTGCCTGTGCCTCACCACACTCATCATAAAAAATTTCTTCCTAATATTTAATCTAAACCTGCCTTCTTTCAGTTTAAAGCCATTCCCTCTTGCCCTGTCACTCCATGGCCTTGTGAAAAGTCTCTCTGCAGCTCTCCTGTAGCCCCTTTTAGGCACTGAACAGCCCCAACTCTCTCAGCCTGTCTCCGTGCCAGAGGTGCTCCAGCCCTGAGACCGACTTCGTGATATAATAAGTAAGTATTTTATCATAAAGCATAATAACAAAGTGGAAAAACAACAACAACAAAACGAGCTGCACTGTTTTCTCAGCTTAAATTCCCCTGTGGATCCCTGCAGACCCCCGGCAGTACCGGGCAGCTCCCACGGGGCGGCAGTTCAGGACTTCGGTAACATCCGCAGCCACTCCAGGGAGTGGCTCTCCCGAACAGCTTTTGCGTTCCCTCTGCGCATTTCATTTCCTTATTTTTGTGGGAGTTAACAAGGATAATTTTTTTTTTCTTATGTAGCGAATTTTTTTTCTACTTAATCTCTTAAACTCTAAAATTGATTCGTGTTAATATTAATAATTTAAGGGAAATAAGCCGTTTCACGGTCTAATCACACCAGCACCGAGAAGTGACAGTTGCCTCTGAATAAAGGATGGCATGATTGGCAGGATTACCTTCAGGCAAGGGGAGATCTGGAGAAGTGGAATAGTGTGAAACTTCATCCCTCTCCCATGCTGTTCGGATTATTTATCAAAGTATGTGAAGATCAAAAAAAAAATCAAGGGAAATGCATGCATGTAAATTATTAACAGCCTGCCTCAGAGGATGAGCAGATTTTGTTCATACTTCATTAACTATAACAAATTTTATTACATATTCAAAGAAATAAACCTAGGAGTTACAATTCTAACATGGTAGTAGATAATGTGTACAATAATCTCATCAGAAACTATTATCTAGAAAATAACATTGTAAATATATAAAAAAAAAATAAGTGTCAAGAAAGAATCTGACGTTCAGGGAATTACTTGTTTATTTTTTATTTATCATATTGACTCCTGTAGGTTGAAATGGAATACTTGCTCTAGCCCAAACAACAGTATGCTGGTGTGAGCCATTTGTAATTGAGATCTCTCATACAGGCCACCAACAAGAATAAAGACCAGTTCAGGAAGCGGTAGCACAAAAGCAAATCTTTATTTGCTGTTGCTCAGCAACCATGTGTGAAAGGCCCATTTTTCATTTTTGCCTTAACTTGACTTGACAGGAAAATGATAATAAATATGAGATTATTATCACAGGGTATAGATTATTTTGAACAGATGAACAGATATGTCAAAGAAAGGCATGTAATTTAGTACTATTGAAAGGGAGAACATTAGAGAAACTGAAAATAGAGTTGTAGGTTCATTACCAGCTTGCAGTTCATGCATAATTCTTGAAAAAACCTGCAAAATGTTATTCTGCCTCTCTGGTTTCTCTGTGTGGTCCTTTAAAATGAATCATTTGGTGTTATTCAGCCTGTTGTTATCTGTGTCAACTTCTAGTTTCAATACTATGAAAAAAATCATTCTGTGGTTGCCATGCAACAGAAATTAACAGCTAAAATATGTTTTAGTTCGTTTGCTAAATGGATATGTGCCTGACTAAATAAACAGTAACCAGGTGACTAATGTAGCTCTAATTAAAAGACTAATCAAGGTATTAATGAAATATTCAGTCTATGTGAGTCATGATAAATCCATCAGTTTGAATGTAAAATGGCAAAGATTTTTAATATATGCAGAAATTTTTTAATATAGGCAGACATTAGCACAATGTATAATTGTCTTTTTTTTATACTTTTTAATTTGCTTTTACTATTCTACAGGTGTGCTGATTGCTCATGCAACTTATTTCAAGGAAACTGTTTCACAGGCTCCTTGCACTTAGCTGAACACCTAACTTCAGAAATAAAGTCAGGTCCATAGGATCTGAAACATCCTTCTTTACTGCAGCAAAGTGCTACCTCCTTTTGGAAGTCTGCTCCTGGAAGTCAGTGCCTGCCAGCTGTCACAGTGTGGGGATTAGGGCTGGAGGACAGGTGCTATTTCAAGGGATTGTCCAGGGATCAGTCTCTTGCTGGATTCCCTTTTTCTCACTACAAAGGAGACAGGCCTTTGCCTGTATGGAAATGTGGACTGAGGAGGTGTGTGTGTGTGTGCTTGGCTTCAGGTGGAGACATGGAGTGGCACCGAGCTGCTGGTGCCCAGTGATGTTGCCCAAGAAGATGAGGTTTTGGCTGCCAAGTCCTTCTCCCACATTGTCCCTGCCTTGAGCATGTGACCATCTCAATCACAAATTGGAAGGAATGGAACCCATTCTCCTGCCGTGCCAACAGTACTTTCTTTGGAGCACATTGTTTCAAAACCCAGTTATTTCAGAAGTTGCACATGGACTCAGCTGATGATTCAGGAATTGAAACAGTTTTTAGTTTTGTTTTCAGTAACTTTAGTCCTGTTATGTACATTTTTAAAGCAATACAGAATAGCATTATTTATACAGGATAAGCCCATAATAAACTATTTTTCTTCCTATAGTCTTCAAACTGTATAAAACCCAATATTGTGAAAGGTAGGATGATTAAAGAAGGCTCCACGTTAAAAATTAAAATATTAGCAGAAGATATAAATACTGCTTCGAAAAGGAGTGAATTTTTACATATGCTATTAAATAAAATCTGAAATACACCATATTTTTATAAATTAAAATCCTGAAAAGTCCAACCAGCTGTGAGAACTTGTATGGAAATTCTAGTCGGTTTTCTGTTTGTCTGCAGAGTGAGGCAGCACATGCTGTACTGCTTCCACAGACTGAAAGTAAATGACTCAGTCACGCACCTCTCTCTTCTGAACAGCCAACAACACTGAGAAATATTATGCTACTGCAAATGCAAAATGGAAAAATACAAATTAAGCCCTTAACAAGACACATTGGCTGGTTTTGGTTTGCAGAAGAGCTCAAACAAATGGACTGGGGAGTATTAGAGAATTCGAGGATCTGAGTCCAACTATTTCCAAACACTGCAAATTAAGTTTGAGAAGAAACAGAAAGAAGCATTTGCTGATACATTTTAAAAAAAAAAAATTCCTGTGTTATCAAAGTGTCAATATAATCTGGACTACATAGTCTCTGATAAATTCTGGTGAATAGCCTGTTTAACTCTTGATTGCTTTGGCCGAAGAGTGCGAAATACACGTGCTGTTCACCAGGGCTGTGAGTAAAGGCTTTGCTGCCAGCACTAGCAACAAAAACATTAGTAAAAAAAAGCCACCAGTGTAATGGTGATGTTTTCATAAGAGCAGTATGTCCACATTACCAGAAATTCCACATTACCAGAAATCCGTAGAAGCCATACCGTTTCTTAAGCCTGAAGTTGTATTTAACTGAGCGTGTCTTACCCCAGTTTGAGGGCATTGAGACCTTTGAGGTCTCTGTAGAAAGGGCACAGTGAGCTGTGAGGAGCGGCTGAGGGAGCTCGGGGTGTTTTTCCTGGAGGAGTCTCAGGGGAGACCTTATCCCTCTCTGCATCTCCCTGACAGGAGGTTGTAGCCAGGTGGGGGCCAGGCTCTCCTCCCAGGCAACCAGCGACAGGATGAGAGGACACGCTCTTAAGCTGTGCGAAGGGAGGCTTAGGTTGGACAGAAAGGGTGATTAGACATTGGAATGGGCTGCCCAGTCACCGTCCCTGGCGGTGTTTAAGGAAAGACTGGACGTGGCACTTAGTGCTATGACCTGGTTGACGTGGTGGTGTTCGGCCACAGGTTGGACTCGAAGATCTCAAAGGTCTTTTCCCCCCCAGTTGACTGGGATTCCGTGATTTTTGAACACCGCCCCGTGCCGGGGGCTGGTCCCGCAGCCTCCGCCCTCAGCGGGGCCGCGCGCGGGAAGGAAGCGGGTGGGCGGGGGAGGGGAGGGACGAGAGGAGGTGGCGGCCGAACTCTCGCGAGACGAGGCGGGAGCTCTGCCCGCGCTCAGCGCCCGGCGCGGGAGGATTCGAAAAGCGGCGGGTGAGGGAGGGAGCGAGGGGGGCGGGGGTGTCCCGGGGTGTCCACGGGTGTCCCCAAGTGTCCCGGGGTGTCCAAGGGTGTCCCGTCCCAGCGGTCTCGGGGCTGGTGTCTCCTCCGGCGGTGCTGCCGAGCGGCGCGGGCTCCTCTTTCCTGCGCGCGGTTCCTCGCTGACAGCCCGTCCCGCGGGTCCATGAGGGTGTCGCCGCTCTGAGGGAGCCCGAGGTAAGCGGCCCGTCCGGCTTCCCGCTTGTTTCTCTGGCGGCAGCCCCCGGGTGACTCGGGACGGGGCCCAGAAGTGGCCCCCGCCCCGTTCTGTCATGTGGCCCAACGCGTAGGGATGGGGAAAGCACGTCAGGAATCACCTGGGATGGAGGGAATGCTTAGGTGTGCAAATTAAGCTCTTGGTATCAAAAGTGGCCTAGCCCATCTCCCAAAGTTTTCACTTGACAGAAGGGAAAGAGGCAGAGTATTTTACAGTACTCTTCATACCAGTAAATGCTGTTGTCGGGAACGATGGCCAGCTTAAATAGGGGCTATGTGCTGAATAATACGCTGTGCTTTTTTAAAAATCAAAGTATCCTTTAAAAGCTCTTTTTCAAGACTAATTTAGTAAAAAAACAATTAAAAAGAAAGCTTGCAAACCCTGCAGCCTAGTGATGTTGTGAATCTAGATGCTGATTCAGTATTTTGGAAGGGAAAACTTCTGTAACTATGTTATATATATATATATATACATATATATATATATATATATATAACTACTATAATACATACATAATTGCTGCATATATAACTAATATATAACTGTAACTGAGACCAAAACGGTCTTATTTTGAGATACAGTACCTTGTCTAATGTTTTGTTTATAGAGCAAGGAAAAACAATTCCACGATGAAACGTGAAGAATTTTTGGAAGTTGTGTCTAAAGAGTCAATTGAAGACTTCCTGCATTACACTCAGAATCCTGTGAGTAACCCAGTGTGCACTTGTATCTGCAGTGATACACTTATGAAATCATAAGGCTGTTATTGATGCAGAAGTTGTGTGACAAAGGGACAGAAAGTGCTTATCTGGTACTTGCAGATGTGCTGGAATGATTGCTGTAGAAAATAAGTTCACATGGCACTTAAGGGAACATAGGCTGAAAAAGTTGTAGAAGCTGAAATGTTGCTATTAATAAACCAACTAATTTTTCAGACGTTTGGTTGTTCCATGTACAGTTTAGTTTTTTAAAAAAGAAATTATTAGTACTGTGGTAATACTAAAAAAAACCCAACTGATTTGATGTTGATGGAGTGTTCTATTTTTAAATTTCAACCTATGAAAGAGTTTATTGGTATGTCATGAATATGAGTTAATGTACAAACACAGCAGAGGAATGTTTCACTAGTATGTGTTCATTCATGTAATAGTTTTGGCTGTCCATTTTTCTTTGGTCCATGTTTAGTTGTACTTTAATAGTTCTTTTTATCACTGAATGCTTCCAAGAAGGGATAGATTGTTCTCTCTAAATGCAGTGTGGAGAGAAGTGGGAGGAACAACAAAAGAAGTCCCATGAAATCTGCTATTAGAAGTTCATTGTCACATTGTATATATGATATTGGCATAATAATGACAGATAATTGCATTGTGGTGTTTTCCACTAAGCTTCAATCTGTCTGGTATTAAGATATACCAGATTTCTTCTAAACATCTTTTGCTTGCCTTTATAAATGGTATTGTGAAGTTAGTTTCTTAAGCTTTCTAATCAGTATTTCCCTGATATTATCTGTGTCAGTGTACTAAGTGGATCAGTTGACCTCTGTGTCCACAGAGGCATGAACTAATGTACCAATGCAGCAAATGTATTAACCCCACAACCACATTCTGTATAATAAACTTAGAAAATTCGTCTCTGAAACATCATTGAATCTCTTCAAGAAATTTGTTATTTCTTCCAATTGCATGAGTGCATGTAATTAGAGATGACAGCTTTATTACCAGAGTGCCTTTGCTTAAAGTCTCCTTCCCATTTTCCCCCAAATCTAACAACAAGAAACTTGTTTAGGACAACATATGGTACTTGCAGTGTTTCCTTTTCAATTGATTTGGTTGTGTTGTTTCTGCCATCTGCATTCAGTAATTTATCTTAACATATCTTGGCCTATTTGGATTGAAAATGGGGTTTTTTTCATCCTTTTATTTTTCATCACCAATTCACAAGGGTTCTCTTGCAACAGTTTTCAGCTGATGCCAATATCTCTGGAAACTTTGTCACCAGCTAAAATGAGAATATTGATTAAAACTGTTTTCATGCCTTTCTAGCATAAGGGAACATGAATATCCAGATTACTTTTTGGTGTCCAAGAGACCTGAGTTATTTTATTAATTTCCTTTTGAAACCCTTAGATGGAGGGTGTGTGCATCTTGTGTTAGGATGAGGATCCTCCTTTTAGAATCTCCCTTGAGA
Organism: Lepidothrix coronata; assembly: GCF_001604755.1. Taxonomy (NCBI): domain Eukaryota; kingdom Metazoa; phylum Chordata; class Aves; order Passeriformes; family Pipridae; genus Lepidothrix; species Lepidothrix coronata. The sequence continues at coordinate 1,832,579 of NW_016690254.1, read as the reverse complement.
AATTCTTGTCTGCTTTTCTGGAGAAGGCTGTGGTTGTGTATTCTGTCCTTTAGAAGTGGATATATAAACGTAGAAGGAAGCAGAAAGCATGGTTAGAGCTTCACTCTTTCCTTAGGGTTTGTATTACATTTGCCCTGCTTTTTTTACTTACTTGATGTGTTAGCTTCAGAATTTGTCTTCTAAGATTTTTTTAAAAATTCTGTTCTTAGCACCACTACTTCTTTCAATGTCTATTTCTAAATATACACACCACCCCTCTTAAATTTTTCTTTTAAATGTTTTGTTTAATTTGCATCTTCTAAAATTCCTGGGGTTTGCTAATTTTCCTTCAAGGTTTGTCGTGGGCTTTTCACTCCTCTTTCTTAGTAATCTTTTAAAAATGTAATCATAATGTGGTGCTGTTCACTGAGGTCTTTATCAGGTGCTGGTTTTTTCCATTAAATCCTGTTCCAATTCAAGAAAATACATTATTAGACAGAAAAATGGGAGTCACAGATGTGACTGTAGTTCAGTGTGATCCTTTTCCCTTATAAATTTTGGAATAATTCTATCTCAGATCATCCCAAAGAAAGATTCGAAAGCTCTGGTGTTATTATGAATTCATTCTTTTTATTCAAAACAGTACAATCTTAATATCCTGTCCTTTGGGTTTCTTTGAAGGAGGGGGCTGCAGAACTCCCTGTGAGGCCTTTGGTTTATTGTATTTGTTTCCAGCTGTACAATAGGATAGACATTCTCTTATAAATATGTAACAGGATCTTTCTTCTCATGCCCTTCTGGAAATGTTCTAATACTTAGAGCTGCTTCTTTCATTATTTTCTAATTTTCTTTTTACCTTCGACTTTTTCATTTTGATTCCTGTTTTTTAGGAAAAATATTTTTATTTCAAGATCACAGACATTCTCCCTCTTCCCTCTGAAGTGTTTTTGATCCAGTAAACCTTCCATTTCAGTGTTGCAAATTATGTCTCAAAAATCATCTGTACTTCCTCTTGGCTGTGCCCAGTTTTCCTTCTCATCTTTTCTCTGCATGTTCCCTTTCCTAGCAGCTTGCCTACCCTTCTTTGATGGCAACAGAGCTGAAGAGGAGAGTGTGGGGGTGATGTGCTCAGGAGTGGGATGTGATGGGACCTTTAAAACAGTGCAGTGTACAGAGCACTGACATGTGCAGATCCTGCTCCTGAATCAGGAGTGCTGTTTCCTATGGCTGTACTGACTGTTACACTTCTAGTCCTTGCCTAAGGATTTTCTTTCCACAGCCACCATCAATCTGTATTTAAGATAGCAAAGATAGCATCAGGGACTTTAATTCTGTGCCACTGTGAGCTTCTTAGCTAAGGGTATGGAACTGTCTCCATTGCTCTCAAGGGCTTTTGTCTCAAGAGCAGCACTCTTGCTTCATGATAAAGAGTCAAGTAGTAGGAATTTCTTATGCTCTTTAAAAAAAAAAAAAAACTTTTAGAAGTTATATTTTATCTCCTTAATGTAAAAAAAAACCTGTTAATTTTAGAAAATGTGATGATGAAATAAAAGCCACTTCACTGATGTGGGATTGTGTGGTATCTTCTGACCACTCACAGAAAAATACAGTTGATCGTTTTGACTTGAACGAACTCCTTCAAGAATTGCCAAGAAAAAAAAAGGAAGTGCTATGGGAGAGACTGACACAGCTGTTGACAGAGAACTTGATGGAGAACCCTGTGGAAACGTGGCAGAGGACTGGAGGTGATAAAAGTGATGATCACATGGAAGTCGAGATAACTCCAGAAATTGTAAGAATCTTGTAAAATGAAAATAGGATGAGTATTTCATGTTTTTGGGGAAATAAAATGGAATATTTCCATAGCATCTAGAAACATGCCAGGCTTATCAAATAAGATCAGTTCCAAACATCACCCCCCTGCCCATTTTCAACTGACTTAATTTATGCATGGGTTAAGCTGAACTTATGATTGGTCTATACTATAAAACACTAGATCTGCTGGTAATTTTAATTATGAAAGATGTGACGTAGTTTTCTAAGTAGAGTTAATTGGGCTTTTTTGTATGTCTTATTTCAGTAAATGAATGTTGATATTGCAAATGTTCCTTAAGTATCTGGCATATCCTATAAGAAATTCACTACCTGATTTGTTCTGCCATTTCTTCGAATGAAGATCATGAAATCTAGATCTGAATGTCCCTTCCACAAATGGAGCCTATATAGAATTTCTCTGACTCAGACTCTCATGTACTTCCATCTGCTGTAGTCTTATCTAGTCTTGAGAATATCAGGGAAAAGGGTTACTTTAATTTTGAAGAAAGAAAAGAAATGTAGTGGGGAAACCATTGGGGAGACCTGGAGGCTTGTAGAAAATCAGTCATGGACCTGGATCCAAAGTGAGCAGATCTACACATTCCTGAGTTGCACAAGACCCTGCTAGTTAAGGTTTGTTTAGCTCTCAAATGGATGTGTTTGAGTGGGTTTGTTGCAGATGAGGTTTTTAGTGGAGGAATGGATACACATGTACAGTCACAATTATCTACTGGCTGGAGCTGACAGCCCTCTTCAAACTTTTTGAAGCAGATGTACTCTAAAACTCTGTTCTTTTGCCTCTTATTTGATAGGTTTTGGGTGCCAGTATGCTCCTCCTTCAAAATGGAAGCATAATAATTGAGCTCTGCTCTCTGTTGCTAGGGTTTATTTCTTGTTGAAATTATCTTCTGAGTCCAAAACAAACTGCAGAATTGTTTCCTTAACACGACTTTCTTTCAGAACCAAACTGTAGCAGTGATCCAAGGAGTGACAGCTGTCGTGACTGCTTCCATACCTGCCGTGGATGCAAATGTAAACTACAAAGCTCTTCTAGAATGTGTTTTTATATTAAATGGTGGGTACTTATCTGTACAGAATCCAGCATTTTACAAATGTGTATAGTGGGCTGTTTGTTTGAGCTGACTGAAATCCAACTGGCCTGTGAAACAGAATTCCCAGGTGTCCTGGGTTTACTGGTTGGTACTGAGAAGAGTTGGTACTGATGGGAGCTCTTACTGAGACAAAGTTAAGGGAGCATTTACTTAAGAATCAGCTGCACAAGTTAGAAGTTGGAACTTTAAATAGTTTTCTTTCTCCCAGCTGTTCACTCAGTGATAGGTAACCTTGATTGCCCTGTGGCTTATATTATTTTTAAGACAAAACTTAAGATTCCATTATTACTCTTCAAAAAACTTGGCCAACCCCTGAGAGCTGATAAAGCTGCCTAAATACCTGCAGAGAGAATAAGCCATTAAGGTGTGTAAATGTGGCAAGAGCTGGTTGACACTGTGAGGTACAGTTAGTGTACTAACAGGCTACTGTTTTACAGGAATAACTTGGCTCACTGCAGTAAATAATTATTTTATTACTGTTGTAGGAATTCTTCCTGCATTACCTGCATCTGAAAAAATCCTACAGGATGCTATCCAACGTGTATGTGAAATGTGGTGGCAGAAGGGACTGGAAGGGAAGGAGGTTCTGGGGAAGACTCTATTTATCATTCTGCTAAGAAAAAGCCTGCATAAAGCTGCTGTGGTATGCTGAAGCTATATTGACTTTCAGATTATTTTTTAATAAGTCAAGAAAGATGATCCCTCCAATAAAACATTGCCTTCTCTAGAACAAAGTTTAAAGATTTTTGGCATCAGTTTCACAAGTGAACTGGGGTGTTTTTTGCATTCTTTTTTATCTTTTTACTCTTTTGTCCAGTACAATGACCAAGGTTTCGATAGCAATTAACTCTCTTAGATAATCCAGGATTTAAGTACTACATTCAGCTACTCATAAAAGCAAGTTTTGTGGGAAGCTTCATTTTATGTTACACTTTATCATTCTACAAATAATTTTCCTTCTCTATTATTGGACTGAAATTCTTTTTTTTTTTTAAATGCATGAATTACTTGGACTATTGTGATATACATCTTTTGCACTAACCCAATATATGTATCCTTTACTTATTTATTTCTTCTCTTTTTTCCTAATAACTACATTTTCTTCTGTTTTGCCCTGTTAACTGTGTATTAACTGTGTTATTGTATGAAGCTTCAAAAGTGGAAGCTTTGAATATAGTTTTAATGTATTTTGTATGAAATGGCAGATTTCTTTCTGTACTTCAGCATGTCTTCATTTGGTGGAAGTCAGTATTTCTGCAGTTACACGTATTTTTTTCCCTGCGATGTGATGAAATTAGTGCTCATAATTTTACAATCTAAAAATCTTCTGCCTAACAGTGCATTTCAAATTCATTATTTAAAATCCTTTAAATGTGTCTGTGCATTAAAGCAATACCTTATTCACTATAATGTGGGTTGCATCTTTCCTGTCAGGGTTCAGATATAGTTCGTCTGTGGAATCTACATCAGGCATTACTTTGTTTTGATTATGATTCAGAGGAGAGTAATGAAGTCAAGGACTTGTTGCTTCAGTGTTTTATGAGTGTAAAACACATTAAGAAGGAAGAGGTAAGCAAAATTTTATCTTACTGTGATTTTATGCCACTGAGATTTGGTGGCTTTTAACAGTTTTGCATTAAGTCTTTTTTTACAGTACAGTAGGTAGCAACATGAGGCAAATCAGCTCTGACTCCAGGCTATAAATGGGTGATATTCTGTTTCATTTGGAAAAACCTTTATTTCTGTTTCACACTAAAGTGTGAAAATATCTGTCTAAATCTTCAATCCGGTTCTTGTATCTTGAGGTAATAAGAACCAAGTGCTTTGCTTTCAGTGCATGTCCCTCAATATTTAAAATCATTCCCTGGTATAATTCTCTTCTTTTATAGCAGTTTTTTCTTTTATTGGAGACAGATAACTGTAGCAAAATAATTTTCCTTCTAAATGATTCCATTTAGAAGATTGCATTGCCATAGTCTGTTTTGAAAGTAGCATAAAAAGAACCGAACTTTACAGCAAAATGAGAAATATTTCATTTGACTACATACATTTCTCTCAGTGAGCAATTGCTGTTTTGAAGTTTTTAGATTGTGCTTGTGCACCAGGATAGTGGTATCCAAGCCTTTTTTTCTGGTTAAGTGACCAGACCACCTGGCATTGTCTCTGAAGTTCTGACTCCTCCTTGCATGTTTAAAATATATATCTTCCATTTCATGGAATATACAAACTTTTGTCATAAAATAAGCTCCAAGGTTGCTGCATGATTGTGGCAGTGTGGGGATATGGCATTTTAAAAATGGGGGTAGCAAGTGAATTAGGTGAGATGTTTGATAGTGCAGGTTTTAGATACCTGCCACAAAGTTGGTGGCTTTGAGCATTCCCATTTTCCTTTCCACAGTATGAATGCTCAAGCAGCTATGTCATGGGTTGATTGAAGGAGGTAGCTGTTTTTTCATAGTAAGATTATTTTTCAAACAGACTAACTGCCTGGACTGGTTGATCACGTGCAAGACTGAAAAGAAGGGTCAGGAGTGTTCCAAACACCCTCGTTCTAAATCAGATTAAACTGATACAGAATTGTACAGTTATACCTTGTTGCAAGATCGAGGAGTTCAGTGTTCCTGCCTTCCCAGGCTGTGCTATTCAACACAGAGTAATATTTCTCAGAGGCTTATCAGGCTGCATCAGTGGAGTGATCCTCTGTGATGTAAGAAAACATTCTTGTTCTGATGGGGTTTCCTATCAAACAGCTGGAGAGCCCTGCAGAGCATGTTACTGTCTTGTAGAGGTAGGTCTGTTGTACTCTGTCCTTCCTTGCTCCCCTTCCATGTGTGTGTACAACAGACTAAGGCACATGTACAGTGTCCACAAGCACAGCAGCACCAGCCACCAACACTCTGATAATGTATTAACCCCAAAGGTGACAAGTTCACAGTCTTGCTCACCTATCAGCAGTTTACCTCTCGTGATGCTGTGGATGTAGATCCCACTGATGATTTCAGATCCATTGATCACAAGCAGCAGATTAAATTAGAGGCACTTACCATAATTTTCAGGATCAGGCTCAGTCTTTTGAAATCTAAGGCAAAAAAGAATTGGTTGAAAGCTACTTGGTGGCTTTTTATTATCTTTCTTGCTGCTGGGATTGTAGAAGATGAGATGAGTTTGAGTTTGTCCTCATATTTGCCTCACTGAGGCAGAAGTTGTAGACCAAGACTCCCTTGACCTACTGGTTTGTCAGGGATGTTGATGTGTGACATGCCCACTGGGACTCATATATACATTAGACCACCAAAGTAGGAAATAGTAAGTTGTGTTTTTTTCCTAAATAGAAGCAACTCTCTTGACAACAGAAAGGATTCCATCAGACCTGTACCCAAGGATCTTGATATTATATTTAGCCTTTAGGTCTTGATTTTTATGATCTTCTGAATTACTTCTTGATCCAAAGGCATTTAAGCTATCAATTCCACTAAAGGGCAGTTTCCAGCTATATGCTTCCTTCCATCTCCTCTACTCTGGAATATTCCAACTCAAAGTGTGACTGGCATTCTGTTTTCTCAGTTTTGTCATAGGTGTGAATACAACTGTTTGTCCAGCTCTCACTGGAAGTGCCTCTGTTTGTTCAGTGACCCTTTGCACTTCTGCCAATCTGCTCTTTTACTGTTGCACTTCCTTATTAATTTTCCTGATTAATTTTGGCTAGAAAGCTGACAGGTACAAAGGACCCTTACAGCTGGCTGACTCACCCTCATGTATGATCAAGCATTTTAAAGTCTCAGGAGCTGGATGCCTTCACTTCATCTGTAAGATGAACCAGGAGTGGGGCTGCCTGTACAGATACTTTGTAAGGCTCCAATTCCATGGGCAGATCTTGCTGGTTCTGGAAAAGCAATGGCTTGTTTCCTTCATCCATAGCCTTTCACTGCCTTTGCTTGTCAGATTGTTGTCGTTGTTTCTGACTTGCTAAAGTGAATGAAAACTAATATGAGAAAAAAAGTGTTTCTGTTTTCATGAATGAAAGCAACTCCAGGAGGTTTGCAATATTAGCTTTCGTGCAATAACAGAGGAACTGTCCTTGCTAATCAGAACATTTATTGTCCTCAGTGGCCCAGCTGTTCCCTGTGGCTTTGTTCAAAAACGTTTCCATGTCCAGTGCTGGTAGAGTTGTTGTGGTGTTTTATTTGTGCCTTCTTCCTGGAATGACACTGCACTTGACAGAGCTCTGGGGTTCTGGCCCATGTGAGGGTCCTGAGTTGCACGATCCCTTGTCATTATGGAATACTAATGGAAGTCATGCCAAAGGAGAATGGACATTGAGGAAGTGCAGGCAGATGTGTCATCCATGTGTCCATTTGTTTTGTGTTTTCTCTACAGTATGAGTAATGCTTGAATTCTGTTTAAAAATTAAGAAACTTTAATTTTTTCCATCTCAGCTACACTTCTAAAATTAAAGATGTCATTTCTTTTGATCTTTAAGCTCTGCATTTACTGATTTTTGAGGTATCTCTTAAAGTGGGAATTCCTCCTAGGTTTGACTTCTCTGTTTTTTCCTCTTTTTCCTCTTTTTCCTCTTCCTCTCCACACAGGGAAGAAGATTCCTGAGTTTTTTGTTCAGCTGGAATATAAACTTCATTAGGATGATACATGGAACTGTTAAAAACCAATTACAGTTCTTTCCAAGGTATGCATCACACTTAGAGTACTTAATGATGGTTAAGAGCTCAGCTAATGTCTCACTGTAAAAACACAGAGTATTGATAAATGTATCAGAACCCAGAAACCTTCAAATCTGCTGACTATAACTGCCATATGGTTTCAGCAACTTCGTTTAATAGTTCTCTGACCTGCCTAAATGCTTTTTTGGCATTAGCTAAAGCAAATGACTGATAGAAATTGGACTGGGTTACTTGCAGTGCTTGTGTGAGCATCCCAGCTCCATTTCTTCTTTTGTAGGAGGTTTCTGTTTTTTCCTCTGAGCAACCTCTGATTTAACTTGGTAGGATTCTGGATACAGATGTTCTCATATGAAGTGACTTTCAGGATCAGTCATAGCCTGAGAACTTAACTGATGGATGAAAAAAATGGATATTTTTAAATTATTCCATGAAATATTACAGAATTAACTATTCACATTAAAATCAGAGGCTTTCTAATGCTTTCAGTTAGCGTAATATATACCTGTACATCTGTATAAAGAATTTGAGGCTTTCACTGTGAGATAAATGATAAAATATCTGTGCCAATGTTTTGACTCTCCCCTCATAAGAGGTATTTCCTGTGTTATGTAATAGTGCTTGGCTTCATTAATTAACAGTTACTGTGTAATTAGCCGTGTAGACTTGAAAAGGTGGTTTCGTCTTGACAACGTTGATGCACGGAATGAAGAATACTATTGGTACTTAAAAAACTTTATGAATTGTACATGGATATGGTTAGGATGCTTGCTTGAAAGTGTTTCCCATATGTTAATACAGATCCTTGGTGGAATACATTGCAGAAGTTTACTTCAGGTCCTGGAAGAAGGTATCAGGAGAATTCATAGAGGTAAGACTGTGCTTGAAATTTCATTTGGATAATTTTGAATTTTAAGGTGGGGAACAGACATGACTTTTCAACCTTATGAATGTTCCTAAACAATTATTTCCCCAAGGAAAAGGCATCTTCAGCATTGTCAAAGAGTAACAGCTTGTCATGCTTTGAATATTTGCCCATTGTGATCAGCTTGGCTGCATTTAAACACCTGTAGTTCTGCAGCTGAAGTATTGTTTACACAACTATGGACATACACCGTGTTTTTCATAGACACACTAGTTATCTGAGTTATGCACATACTTTTATTCAGTATGTGCAAGTCTATATAGTTGATAGCTCAAGTATTTATCTAGTTTTTGTGGATTTCCATGGAGATGATCAAAAGCATATTTACAGCATCACAACAATTCCAGAGCAAAATTTCAGATACCAAAAACTTCTTACTTACCGTGTGGGGGTGCTTTTAGGTTCTGAGAATTGGATTAGCTGTATATTCTGAAATTTTGAAAATCAGTTTAAGAAGACAGGCCTGCAGCATGGAAAAATTTGGGCCAAGCAGAAGCCAAGTAAGAAATAACGTCAAAGACTATTTTCATTTGCTTGTTTTAGAGAATAATATAGTTGCTGCACACCCACAGTACTTATTATTGTTTTATTGTGTTAACAGTAGCATGTATGTGTTCTTACTATAGGAACTGGAACATAACTGCATCCAGGATTTCATGCATCATGGAATTCATCTTCCCAGAAGTTCTTCTGTTCATTCTAAAGTTAGAGAGGTAAGTTCCTGTAAAGCAGAGCAGTGCTCACGTGGTGCCAAGGCTTTCTCTTCCCCACTGTTTCCCTAGGGAAGTAGGCTGGGGATGAGGAAGATGTTGGGAGGGTCACAGCTGAGACAGCTGATCCAAATTGACCAAAAGGATATTACATGCCATATAACCATCATGCTCAGCAATAAAAACAGGAAAAGTGGATTTTGGGGAGGTAGTACTTGCTTGGAGACTGGCTGAGTATTGATCTGCTTGTGGGAGGTGGTGAGTGATTGCATTTGCATCATTTTTTGGGAATTTTTCTGATCCTCTTTCCTTCATTTATTAAACTGCTTTGTCTTGACCCATGACCTTGCTTTTCTCTCCCAGTTCTCTTCCCACCCCACAGGACAGGGAGTGAGTGAGTGAATGGCTATGAGTGGTATGTGCAATATGTATCTTGACAAACCAGCATATATTACTATATTGGCTCTTTGATTTGGTTTGGTTTGGTTTTTTTGGGGGGTTGTTCTGTTTTCTTTTCTCATATCTGTAGGGTTTCCTTGTCCTGTGATTCCTGATGGATGGAATACACTTTTGACAGGGCATTTCATGTGTTTCAGGCTCAGAAGCTTCTAATCTTGAAAGAGGACAGCAAATAAATCTGTCTTTGGGTTGCAGGGAGAGTGGGTCTCAGAGTAAATTTGAATGATGTTTTCTTTTTCCGTAGGCAGGAATTTAATTTAAAATGGTCCTTTAGAATCCAGAAGTTCCTGTAGCAGCTGGGAGAGTAACCAACCACTGTCACTCACTTGAGCAAAGTTTGGGCTACCTCTTGTTGGAAGAGAAGTGAAGGAGGGGAGAGCAACACAGAGAACTCTCCCTTCTGAATTCAGAGTTCTGGCTGTAACACAAATGTCTGTCTTGCAAATATTCGATAGTCACCTGTTCTGATGAAATCTAGTACAAGACAGTATTGATTTGCCATTAGTCCTGGGTTAGATCCCTTATTATCATGTAGAAACAAGAGCTATACAGTCTCTTATAAATTGTAACATGTCTTTACTCCAGTGTGTTCAAAACCTAGGGAAAAGCTGTTCTTTCCCCAGAGTGTCCTTTCTGTGGATGGTATTCCCGGGCTTCCCCATCCATGTGTACCTGTGAATACTTGAGCTACTGACCACTAGAGGGTCAACTTCTTTTCAAACTGACCCGTGTTTTGGGTGGAAGAATTACTTCATATCAAGTTACTTGGTGTTCTTTCTCATATTCTACTCTATCTTCCACTTTCTTTTTCTTTTCTGCATGATTTAGATACAAAAATAAGAGGATCTTTAGCCAACTAGGCACAGTTTTGAGTCCCAAGGAGTGCTGATACTTGGTTTTCATCAATGCACTAAAAATGTATTACCTTTTTAGATTTGTATTTGGATAACTCCACTTACCAAATAATGTTCCTTTGTTCTTAAAAGAGAAAAGGCTTATTTATCTGTAGTTGATAATGTCATGGTTTCAAAGTGTTTCTGACAGTTACTTTAAAAACACTTTTTTACAGTAACAAAATATGAGTTGTTTCTGTGAAAGTCTCTAGCCACTGCTTTTTCTTATTTGTAGATCTATAAAGTTATAAAATTTGATATTTATTAGATCTATTTAGTTTTATTATTTTTGAGACTTTATTAAAATATAGGGTCAATTAATATGTCTAATTTTATTGTTTTCCATACTATGAAAACTCTTTGGTCTTACATAAATTTTGAAATGAGACAACTCCTTATCACTTCTTGAATGTGGAAAATACTGTTAAAATGGGTTTGGGGACTGGTTTGTTTGTTTGTTTTTCTTTAGATGCTGAGTTATTTTCATAAACAAAGTAGAGTTCGTCAAGGAGTGGAAGAAATGCTCTATAGATTGTATCAGCCTATCCTTTGGAGAGCACTGAAGGTAAATTATCCTTTTCAGAAAACAGGACTGTTTTTCTCCAACTGCTAAATTTTGGGTCCCTCCCACATCTTCTGTTTTTATTAGTTGCTTTTGAAATGAAATGGCTACAAAAAACAGAATCGGTGTTTAACATCTCAGATGTAGCTGAGTAACTTTGCAAGTTGTAATTAGGCAGAGTATGCACAACAATATTCTGATTTGTTCATGTGGTTTACTTCTATAATTCAGTTTTGTTCACAGGTACCTAGAGTGCTTTCCAGGATTACATCTTCTCAATTTGGAAATGTTGTGTAATGTTGTATTCTGTTTAGTTCTTTAGGGAATTATCAGTGCTCTATTATCAAAGCCAAAAATGTTCAGAGGAGGATTCCTTCTCACCTTCTGATTACTTACCAGCCTTAGAATACAACTCAATGAATTTATTAGGGTATTATTTTAGAAAAAATTGTATTCCACTTTGATGGTATGTACAGACATTCATGCCATGGATATGCTTTTAATCACGTGTTCAGAATGAAATTTATTCTACTTTTACAATGTGTGTGTGTCTTTGTTGCATGCACAGACTAAAAGGGACCTACTGCAGTTTGCCCACTCAGTTCCACTCTGTGATTAAGATGAGCCAAGCTTCCTTCTTTGTGAACAGCTCTTATTTTGTCTGAGGTTATGAAATCCCTGATTGTGAGAGCACACACATACCATTTGTTACAGCCCAGTCAAGTGCTGTTAAACATTTACAGTTTCATTTGCTGGTTGGTCGTACAGCATCTTCTGTAGCCATGGGAGAAGTGTTTGAAATTCTTAAAGTTGAAACTATTTAATATCAACTTAAAAAGTTGATTTAAATGGATTTTATGAGGTCCAGGAAGGAGTTGAGAGTTTCTAAAGAACTTTGTGATAGAGGTGGGAAGATGAACAGACTCATCACTAGCCCAGTATCTTGGTTGGTCTTACATTAATGGTTGGATTCCATCCTTTTAGAATGAATATAAACAAGGAACCTTCTGGATGAAACATGTATGTTCCTAGTGCAAGAGAATAATAGCTACAAAGCATGGCTTCCTTAATTTCTACTTTTTTTGTCCCTGAAAAGAGTAGGGGGTTTAAATGATTTTGGATAAGATGGTAAAATTCTTGACTAATGTCTCAGAACCAGTTTCAGAGTAGTTAGCAAAACAGTATTCCATTCTTAGGGGAATTGCTGCCTGGAAATGGAGGTTAGTGGTCACTTTCCAAAGCCCAGAACTCAAATATAAGATTGCAGTATTTTGGAGGAACATTCTGTCAAACCTTACTAAATCTGCATAGGTTTATTTGGACAAATGTAGCAGAAAGGTATGTCTTGAGGGGAAAAAAGGTTAATTATTGATTTGCAGCAAGACAGTGGGAGAATTTCACTGATTCCAGAAGTGGTTGAAATTTTTAACAGCTGCTATTCCTAATTTTCACATCACTAATGGTTCCATTGCTAGAACAAATCTAACAGTACTGCTGGAGTGTTTGGTGTTTTGAAGTAACTGTTGCTGTGACTCAGAATCAGCAGTAGTTTAAGATACAGAACTGAGAAGGGAAGCTTATAATTGTCCTTACTGAATCCTTATGGATTCTACTGCAAAGCTTGAAATGTCAGCTTAATTTTAGGTAACCAGTTTGATGCTCCTATTTTAGCCAAGTCCCTAATTTAATACAGTGAAGAACAAATCTTGTTCTAGAACACTGGTTACGAAACAAAGGACATGCTGCCCCTCCTTCTTGCAGAAAGCAAAAATACTTCAGTCGTAACAAATTCCAGAACTGTTTGTGTTGAAACTACTTGATTTCATGTCTGGAATCTTTAAACTTAGAGTGCATATTTGTAATGCAGAGTTCTCTGTTTCTTCCTAAATGGCTCGTTTTGCACATACTTAGTTCACACAAGCTTCTGTTGGGGCTCCTACCTACACTTATTTTTATAAGCCTTTATGCAACTTGAAGTTTTTCTAAGCCCATATGTAACTTCTTCATATTTTTCACATCTTTATTATGAAAAGTAGGTGTCATGCAAACATAACAGAGATAGTTGTGCAGTAATTGGTTATTAGTATAAGAAGCTATACGGATATAAAAATATGGATATTTAGTGTGAGATAAGTAGTGATTAAGCTATTTCTTATCAAGCTGAAAAAGTCAAGAACCACTCCTCCAGGAATTCAAGCTGTTGAAGGAAGTGAGTCCTTTAAAGTGGTGTGTTTGGTTGTCTTTTTTTTTTTTTTTAACATCCCACGCTTTTAAACTACTGGGGAAACGGTGCTTTTAATAATTGGAAGTGAATTTTAGGATCTGTAAGACCAGATGAAATTTAAAAGAAAGCTCTGAAAATTAAATGAAGGAAAAAGTTAAAATATTGTTCAAAAAGGTTCCGAAAGTTCCTCAGAATAGTACAAGCATAAAGATAAAGAAATATTAGTCATTTAAATAACTGCAGGCTGTTGCATGGAAAAGCCATTGTGGTTTAAAACAGGATATGAATTTAAAGTCTTAGGTTCTACCTCTGTGAAGACATTTACTCTTCTACAAGCTTGAATATGCAAATACATTTGGGATAAACTCCAATTAATTAAAGGCAGGAATTTGAACTGTGGGTACGCAGTTCAGAATTAAAGTGAGCTTAATGGAATTCAGTGTAATGCACTTAGAAAGTTTATGGAAATTAACTTTCTGGAATGGCCACGGTAGATAAGGTCTAGGTTATTGCACAAAAACACATTGGAATTAATTTTCACATGCAATATTAGTGCAGAAGAGCTATTTCACCCTGAATTCACATATTAGCTTCTTATATGTTAATTCTTAAATATAGACAAGCTCAAAGTTAAAGGATTTTCTACAGCTTTATAGGATAGAACTAAGAATTATGATCTTTCCACCTTTAAAGTGTTTGCATTACCCATGATAAATAAAGTCCCTAGCTAAAGAATGCACGTATGTGGCTTTTTTTGCCTTTGTAGGATTCAATTTAGAATTGCTATTAATTTTGTTGACTAGAAGAATTTGGAATGTTCTGGTTCTACCCAGAGATGTGATCCACCATATCAGGATTGGTCCAGGAGAGAAATACAAAATAGACTGCAAATGAAATAATTGTTACTCATTTCTTTTGTGTCTTTCTGGTTTTATTTGTCATTAATTTATTTAAGTCTAAATATTACAGGGTTATAATCATGTTTCTTTTCCCTGCCTTTGATCTGAACTTTCCTTATGACAAGGGAAGAAGAAAATTGGATTATTAGAATAGTCAGGAGGTTCCCTGAGCTGTCTCTTGTCTTGCTGTTAGAATTAAGCCTACTTTGCTTGTTTTATTACACTATATATAGTCTCATACATATATTTCTTTTTTTTTTTAATTTAGACTCAAAATCTGAACAAATTTCTTCCTTCCCTCTTTCCAAGAGAAGTTAATCTCTTTCCAAGAGGCTCTTAATCATTGCACTGCTATCTCTGATAAATAAAATGTAGTTTGATGGTTAGATTTCAGGTTTCTCCCTGAGATGCCTTGTATTTCATCATCGTTTCATTGCCTGCTCTTTTTCTGTCCTTTAAGAGTCCACAAGGTCAGTTATCTTTCACTGAATGAGTGTCTAAATATCCACCTTTTTCATTTTTCTTTGCATTTGGGACTCTACAACCAGTAAAATGTATGTTGGAATACACTAAAAACTGTTACAAATGGGATAATGTCTGGGGGTTGTGAGGCTTGCCATAGATTTTTGATTTTTGATGAGCTGCCTGGGGCTCAGAACATTCCTTCTGTGCACAGATGCAGAAATGAATAATATGTTTATGCTGGATAAGTTGCTCTCCAGGTTTTCTGATGCTTGGTTACTAAATACTGTTTTCTAGCAGAAATAGGCTTGAGCTTTTCAATTAAATCACCTGTCTCTTGACAGGCAAGGTAATTAATTCTGTAATTTAATCTGCTTGAATTCAAGATTCTTTTGCCCTGAAGAGGAGCTTTAAGGCAACCAAGAGAAATCCCAATTGCTTTTAATTTATTCAGCATTACAGAAGGCAGAAGGGCTCTGACTATGACTCTTCAGGGTCACTGAAGTTGATATTCTTTGAAAGCTGATTGTAACAATAACTCAGGTGTTACTGAACGGGTGGAAGTGTAAAGTAACACGTTAAAACTCATATGTGATCATAAGTTCTCCCATGCATTTATAAATTCTTCTCTTCCATCTACTTAATTAAAAACACTAACTTGTTAAAAGTGTTGGGAAAGCAGTATTTGACAGGATATGCCTCTGGATATTAACTGTCTGTCCTTATTGAAACAATATTTTTTCCTCCATTGTAACAGGCCAGAAACTCAGAAGTTCGAGCAAACGCAGCATTTTTGTTTGTTGATGCTTTTCCTCTTCGTGATCCCAGTTTTGATGCTGAAGAGATGGACAATGAAATTCAGAAACAGTTTGAAGAGCTTTTTGTAAGTTTTAATGAAACTAAAATGTTAAAAGTTAAACTTTCATCAAAGCTAACTCAAAAGTAAGTTCTTGATGCAATTAAAACGTATGGAACTTCTGGATAGTATTTGGAGGGAAATACAGGTCTTTGTTGCAGAAAATGCAAAAATAAACTAATATTTTAAATTTCCATAGTATGTTCATAGCAGATGGCACACACCATTTTCAAGTCTGAAAAGGAAATATTAGGGTTTGTTATTCATTAATCTTTAAATAAGAGATGCTTTTGAAAGACTAGACCTAGGATTGGTAAAGAGAGCTTTACAGTTAATATGGAAACGTTCAGTGAAAGATGAGTATTTGATTTCTAAATGCTTCTGAAATTAAGTATAATAGAGATAAGAACCTAAAAAAATGCCTTACCAGTCTAGATGGATGAGAATGGGCATAGTATTTTCATTAAGAAAATATTTTAGGAATCCTGAGTACATGTCTGATAATTGAATGGATTTCAAAGTTTTTATATTGCTGCATAGGAGCAGTGATCAGTGTAAACTCATATTAGTAAAAGTCTAAATATTCTTAATTAAATCACAAATATAAGACTTAATATGATTTAATAAAAAAAATAAATTTCAAAAGTCCAATTTAAAAAGTTGACCAATAGGTGTATTAATTTTGCATTAGATTTAAGTTGCTTAGTTCGCTTTATAATAAAATACCTTGAAGGACTAATAATATTACAGTTCTTTTATTGTCTGACAATTTGCATAATGACTGAAAGGCAATGGAATGCTTTTTGTTTATGATAGGTTCATGTCAGACAGCAATATGGTCACAATAATGCATATACTCACATTATTCTTCTGTTTGTTTTAGAGTCTCTTAGAAGATCCTCATCCAGTTGTCCGCTCTACAGGGATCCTTGGAGTTACTCAGATAACATCCAGATACTGGGAGATGATTCCTTCAGTAATTGTTGCTGATCTTTTAAAAAAGATAACTGGGGAGCTGACGTGTGATGTATCATCTGCTGATGTTCGATGCTCTGTATTTAAAGTAAGTAACTTTTCTAAATTAAAAGTAGTTTTGGTCATTTTTATATTTTACTTGATGCACAGGTTTCTAGTATCAAGGAATAACTCGTCCTGCAAAATAACTTAGGCAGTAAAATTCTTAAAACCTAGAAGTTTTAGGTGCTTTATAAAAGCCACGCATTTGGAATACACAAATGCCTTTTAAAATAGTAACTGATGGGCTTTCTGACTCTCAGCTGCTTTGAATTTCCAGTCTTAGAGATGTTGTTTGGACCTGATAATTCAGTTATTTTAGCTATTAGAAATGATGCTTAGACTTGACAACATCTGCAGGCAGGTTCCAGGATGTCTCCAAGTCACTGGTCTTAGCATGTCCCAAGACGTGCACAGTTAGGATTTTGTATCCCACTTCGTGTTTCTGAGCTTTGGATGGATATAATTCCACACTGTTTCTCTGGTAATGCCTCCTCCTGTGCATTGCTCAGTATGTTAGAATTAGTTCATCTACATCTTTCTGACATATGATAAATAACTGAAAGCTTGGGCAGAAAAATGAACTCCCTGAGCAGTATTTTCACTTGAAGGTTTTGTGTCTGTATCAGTTCAGCCTTAAACTGGAGCAATCTTCATGCTATTCCTCACTTGCTCCTCTACAGCCACACGGGGGGGCTATACTGGACAGGCAGAGTGCTGATTTAAAAATAAATAAAAATAAATTGGAGAAATAGTATGTATTTTTAATTTAAAATCAGCACAGTTTAGGGAGCTGGTATTGCTACCACAAAAAACACTTGACAGTGTGCTCTCAGGTAGAAGGCAAGGCCGTGGCCCCAGTGAAAATCTAAAGCTCCTTCAGCTGAAATGAGTTCACTGAACAGTTCACTGGAAATTTAAAATAACAAAATCAATTTTTGCTAAAGAATATTACGAGAAAAATATGCAAGTGCAGTATCTGTCCCTGCTTCATTTAACCTTACAAGTGTCATGGTCCAGTTCAGCAATTTTTGCCTAGATATTTTTTCAAGCCTACTTTTTCTGGTTTTGTTTTTTTTTTTTAGTGCCTACCAGTAATTTTGGACAACAACCTGAGCCATCCATTACTGGAACAGCTCCTGCCAGCGACCAAACACAGCCTTCATGACAACTCGGAGAAAGTGCGAGTGGCTTACGTCGACATGCTGCTGAAAATTAAGGCTACCAAGGCTGCTAAGGTAGGATATGTGATGCTTGATAAGTAGCAAGGAGATAAAATCAAGGCATTTATTTAAAACAAAAAAGAAGTACATTTTGAGACTACTGCAGTATTCCTAAAGGGAAAGAAATACATGCTTTGCTGTAGTAATGCTCTTAATACTCGAGGTATCCCGAGTGCTCCGCTGGCCTGTGTGTTGGGAGATGTATGGCTTGGTTTACTCAGTCAGAAGAAACAAAAGATCACAGAGCCTGTTCTGAAAGTGTTGGGCTCTGAAATCTTAATCATGATTTCTACTGTATTGTTGTGTTATTATTTATTATTTTAAAAATACTCAGCTAGCATAATCCCCTAATATCTTATAATCTTATTGTGGTTCTTTTAATATTCATTTCTACATCACTCTGTAACCTCACAGGTACTCAGCACTTCTTCTGGTGCTGGGTTTTAACTCTTCATAGCAGTATGATTTGTTTGAAGGACTGGCACCTGCAGTCATGACTTGATCCCTTAGTATCAGTTATCTGTATAGTAAAATATAGTCAAGCTTGTTTTAACTTGTATCGAATATCAACAATGCTTTATATTGATTATTTAATGTTGTTACTTTGTGTACAGTCTCTGAAAAAACAAAGTATTCATGCTGCTGTTAAATGTATAAAAAAAGTTATTGTTTTAAAGTTATTTGTCATTCAGTATGAAAGTTCAACCAAATTATCTTTTTGGCTTCTCTGATTTATTCTGAATTTGCTGCTGTTATAGACAGAGGAAAAAAGATAATCCTCAGCTTCAGGGATTTTTTCGAGGAAGGAAGGATCAGATTTACATAAAAGAAAAAAAATCATAGTGTTAAATGCTTTTCAGTAAATTCCTATTTACTTAAAAACTGTAATATGTATCTCTGGTAAGTCCTGGGGTCACTTTAATACTTATTACAAGGGCCTTCTTCTTATGACAGTTCTAGTAGGGATGCCCATAGTTTGAACTCATGGGGTAATTAGCTGCTGCAAATATTTCTACTAAGAATAAAACATTTTTTTTTCAATGCCAAGAAACCTTTCTTTTAGTTTTTTGTTTTAATCTGAAATGCACGGAATAATCAATTCAGGATCTTTTAAAAAAAATTGCAGGTGTGAGTGGTGTTACTGGTGTCATAACAAGCTGTGTATTCCTTTGTGATTTCACAGCCTTTGATTTCTGTGTACAAATAAACCAGAGCTCTGCCAAGGATGGGATGCACTTGTGTTTTGGGATGGATTTGCAAAGGGTGTTCTATACAGGATTTTAGGGTGTATACAATCCTGGTAGGTAGTTTAGTCCTGCTTGGTCCTATAATGAGACTATGTAACATGGCACATAATGACAAATAATTGTATCTTGTGGTGATATCTTTGTAGAGTAAATAATATCATTCCCTATATCTACGGAATTGCATTAGCATTGCAGGTGTATTGAGCTGGAATTGCTTGACCCAGAATTTTATCAGTATGTCAGAGATACCAGGAGATTCGGAGGTGCATCAGAACTGCAAAGTAGCATTGCTGCAGCAGAATGTGAGCCCAGTGCATGGTGGTGGTTGGTAAAAATAAAAACTGCTCATGCTGTCCTTGTAAATGCTACTCATATTTGTTGAGACTGTTGACATGGAAAACACTTAATGAAGGTGATTGTTTTTTCCTCTGTCTTTTTTAACTCCTTTAATACCTTTTTCTCCTTTAATATCTTTTCCAGTTCTGGAATATCTGTCCCATGGAGGATATTCTGACTCGTCTTGAGGTGGATTCACGGCCCGTGTCACGGCGCATAGTGAACCTCCTGTTCAACTCCTTCTTTCCCACCAACCAACCCGAGGACGTGTGGTGTGAGCGCTGTGTCACTCTGATCCAGATGAATCCAGCAGCAGCCAGAAAGTTCTATCAATATGCTTATGAATATACTGCCCCCACCAATATAGGTAAAGTACAAAACCTTATGAGTTTTCAAAGCTTTTCATTTCTGCTCTTAGGTGCAGTACTGTCCACTCCAGCCGGGTCCCTCTGCTCCCCATTCTCCTCACATGCAGCTTAAAACTCTCTCAGTTGATATATATTTCTCATGTAGAAATAATGTAACAAAATACTCCTGTGCCCTAAGTGATTTGAGATCTTCATGTGAAAGATTCTATAGAAGCTGAAAAATATTTATGTCTGGTAACCTGATTGTCTGGGATTTGCGGATCAGTATTTTCAAGTAGCTCGGAGAAAATCTGAAAAGCCTTCCTTTCGATTAAAAGCTTCAGAAAGTTTCAGGGAGAAGGGCATGTACTGCACAGAATGTTGCTCCTTTTCAGAAAAGTGCAGTTGAACCAAGTAAAATCAGGAAAATGCTGTTTCAGAGGAGTCCTGATAAAAACCAAGTAGTCAGCGTGGAGTGATTGGGTGAAATGCCCAAGCCGTGTCCTCCTGACTGATTACCTTGGTAGGGGAGTTAGAAATCACATGAGTATGAAATCAGCTGGTTGTACTTTCACCAGAGGGGGCATAACCCTTTTACTTTATCTAGAGCTGAGCTCCTCGTTCAGGAGGGCGATGGTTGGGCTACTACATCTTTTCCAAATAATGGGAATTGCCATAGGATGGGATGTGTTCTTGAATGTGGGTCATTAACAGCTATTCCAGATGAAGGCAGGAGTTGTGGGAGCTTCCTCTGATCCAGATTTGATAAGGTGGTGGTTGGTTTTGGGTTTTTTTTTAGTATATTTTTTAACCAGTAAAATTATAGAACCTGACGATAATGTTGCCATTTCTTCTTCATACTTGAGGATGTAAAACATGTTCACATTTTTCCATTTCTTTTACAAGGAATTTTTCTCCTTTTTTTCCTAGTTATTTCTGGTTCTGCTGCCTGCTTTTACATCCTGGCTTTCCGGCTTTATAATTAGAGGCATTTATTAGCAACATTGTTAAAAATAGTACATTTCTAATTTATTCTTATTCTATTTAAATGTAGCTAAATTGATGCTCACCATTCGGCGCTGCTTGAACGCCTGCATCCAGAAAGCAAGGAAGGAGAGTCTGGGTGATAGTGGTGAGGATGACAACAATGAAAGCGAAAAGGAGAACACAAGTGTAAGAAAGTCCACTTTATGCTAAGTTCTAGTAACTTTTTTTTTTTTCTGTGGTGCTTCACCTGAGACATAGGCAGTTAATGATATGACAGAAATCTAAGGGAAAGCCCTCAGGCATCTGTGGAATTAGAAGGGGAGAACTGCCATTATCATGTTTTCATGTCCTGCAATAGCAGAAATTTGGTGAAGCAGATAGGATAAAACAGAAGGAATATGAAGCACCCTAATTCCAGTACTAATTATAAATTGGTTTGATTTTGCAATTAAATTATTCAAAAAATTACCATTGCAAGATATGTGAAGTTAGAGAGAGTAAGACTGAATTGTGGAGTTCATGTTCTACAGCAACCACAATACCTTTGTAAAATGAATAGAAGGATTTTCAGGGCTTTTTTGAAACCTTATTTTAACTTCAATTTATATTTAAGAATATAATAGGTAATATCATCTAAGTGTTTGTATTTCAGGTGTTGGATAATGTGTTGTCCATAAATGATGTGGCCAGCATGGCAAGTTTGTTGGAGATTATTGTAATTCTCTGGAAAAGTATCTACAAAGCACTAGAACACAATGAAGAGGTCAAAGATTATGCTATCAGGAAATTTGCTTCTGTACTTCCTGAATATTTTAAAGTATTTAAGGTAAAGAAAGACTAGGTTTTCTTGCATTTTCTTAGTATGTTCTTCAGATGCTTTCGTGTTTTATATCTTTTATCTACTGTTATAGGATGAAGTATTCTTTTTCATTGTTGCTATAAATCATAAACAATAGCAAGTTTCTTGGAATTCTACAAATGGGTACAAGCTATTCTCCATTTGCAGTGTCTGACTGATGAGCCATTATCTAAATAGTCAACTCAGAAATACTTATGCAATAAATTGCTCTCCTTGTAAGATTTTTTCTTGGATTCTGTTCTTTTGAATGTTTTTTGAACTTTTGGAAAACAGTAAATGAAAATGTGCCATTGCAGTATAAATACTCGGTGTATGTGAGAGTCCATGTGTTTTTCTACCCACTGCCCCCCAAACTCTTCCACCACCATTTGTTGTCCCAGCTGCTGGAACAGACACCTGAAGCAGCTGAGGCTCCTTTTTCACTGGACATGACCAGGAATGTGCACTCACAGCCCAGAAAGCCAGTTGTGTCCTGGGCTGCATCCAAAGCAGTGTGGGCAGCAGGTCGAGGAAGGGGATTCTGCCCCTCTGCTCTGGTGAGATCCCACCTGGTGCTGCCTCCAGCCCTGGGGGCCTCAGCACAGGAAGGATAGTGAGCTGTTGGGGCGAGTCCAGAGGAGGCCACCAAGATGATTAGAGGGCTGGAGCACCTCTCCTAGGAGAAAAGTCTGAGAGAATTGGGGTTATTCAGCCTGGAGGAGAAGGCTTTAGGGTGACCTAATTGTGGCCTTCCAGTACCTGAAGGGAGCCTGCAAGAAAGATGGAGATGTACAACAGAATGTAGTGACAGGACAAGGGAGAATGGCTTTAAACTGAAGGAGAATAGGTTTAGATTAAATATTGGAAGAAATCTTTTACTGTGAGGATGGTGAGACATTTGCACAGGTTGCCCAAGAGAACTTGTGGCTGCCCCATCCCTGGTGGTGTCCAAGGCCAGGCTGGATGGGGCTTTGAGCAGCCTGGTCAAGTGGAAGATGTCCCTGCCCATGGCTGGGGGTTTGGAACTAGGTGATCTTTAAGGTCCCTTCCAACCCAAACCATTCTATGATTCTCTGGTTTCTGCTAATTTGAATCTACTCTCTAATAATCTATTGATGCACTTATTTATTGTTTGGGTTTGATATAGGCAATTATTTAAAATCAGTCATTTTCAGATTTTCAGTCTCCTTGCTCTGTTTAACTGTTTTAGTGTCACTCTTGAGGAGGATACTGTCTTTTGAGAGTGGCCAATAGTGTCTGCTGCACCTGGAGTGCATTTGGAAGGATTACCTACTGGATATCTGTTTTTCAGTTGGTGGCTTTTGTGCTGAATATACTGAGTAATGTTGGCTGTTATACTTTAACTTTGCGTTAGATAATCGGGGAGTGAAAAGCAGTTCATTGCTACGTCATATTCTGCAGCACAGATATACCAAATGCTCTCTCCACCCTGAAAGCATTTGGAAGTTGTCACAGACATTCCAAACCTTTTTTTTTGGTAGAGGATGTAACATCCCTCCTGAGAGAGAGGCTCTAGTGAACAGCAAGATATCCAGCTGTAGCAATCAACCTCTTTGATGTTGTTAGAGTGAGTAAGCAGCTTGGGTCTAAAAGGACCTCTCATCAGAGGCTTAGTTTCTAAAAGAACTACAGACTGAAGCAGCCTGTCTCTTTCCTGAAAAAGCTACATTTTAAATGTTTTTTTAAAAAATATGAGTTTTGAGAAGGTTTTAGAACTTGGAATGTGTAAGTAGGTAGTAATTTCATTTGACCGTTTTCATGAAGCTGGGACATACAGATACATAATTTTTGAAGAGTCTTTAACATAGATTGGTTTCTGTATAACCTGAGTGAGATTATGTCATGACCTAGACTGTGTGTTATGACATGCTGTAATGAATAACAGTGCATTTAACATTACCATTGTTGTATACACACTCTTTCCTTTAGAGTCTTTTTCAAAAATTTGCCATGTGAATGAATATTTGTTTTAAGGTACTGGTTCCTTGAGAGGAGTTAGGTGGTGTCATGGTTGTGCAATTAAACATTAGTCATTGCTGGAAAAAAAATGTAAGGTAGAGTTGGTAGTTCTTTTGCAATGGTTATGAATGTAAGAGAGCCATAATTATTCATGGTAGTTATTCTGGCAGTTTTTCAAAAAGCTGAATGATAATTGATAGTTGACCTGAGAATAGGAATCACACCTTTCGATTGCAAGCCACATATTGTTATGAGCTTCCTTCAGTTCCATTTATAATGAAAAAAGGGAAATCCTTAATTTGAGAAAATGTAATCATACTTTTGCAGTACTCTCTTTAGTTTTGTGTGCCTGGGTGTACCTGGACATGTACCTCATACAGTGTACTCTTTTTTTTTATCCTAGGACGAGCGTTGCATGACTCCATTGGTTATTCTGGCATCCTTTATGCCCATTGCTGCTGTTCCTACATTCAGGTACTATTTTGAAATACAAAATATGAATTACATCAGATTTCTTGTTGACTGTGTTTGCTAATGTTTCACAAGCTGATGTATCAAGTGTCCATTTGGATAAATTAATCCACTAAAAAAATGCGATAAGTTAGCAAAATTTGTGATGTGCAAGTATGTCTGAACCATTGGTGAATCTCTTTTTTGGATTACACTGATTGATTTTCTTTGGATTTTTCTGCACTTACTGGATGTAAAGCTAATGCGTCTCTTTTTGTTTGTTTTCTTTTAAGCTGTGGTGTGATTTCCAGACTCAGAAATATTAACAGTGGAGCTGACCAAAGCAAATATTCTACCCTGATCGACTGCATGTGTCGCTGGGGTCAAGTGGGGCATATTATGGAATTGGCCTGTGATTGGTTGTCTGACACACTGACCCCAAGAAAGGTGTGCATATGCATATGTCAAAGAATTCAGGAATTGCAAGATTACGTAAAGGCGTCGTGCATATTTATTTTTAATAGAATGAGACATTATAAATGTTACTCTGCTTTGAAATTTGTTGTAAAGTACTAACTTTAATAAATAAGTAAGTAAATAATTATAAACAAAATACTAACAACTATCTGTTGTAAAAATACTAACAGTATTGCACTGGTTTTGTGCTTCACTCTTATTTAGAACGTTAAAACGTCTGGACGCCGAGTGCAGATCCACGTAACACAGGAATCAAAGCCAGAACTGGCAATTGATTACATCGACTATTTATTGACTCATCCTGTCAATCGTGACTGCCTCCTTTCTGTTCATAAAAAGAAACTGAAGAAACTTCTGAAAATCCTCGGTGCTGCAAAGGTGGTATTCTCCTGACCATAAGCAGAGTTTATAAAAGAATGCTGAACATCCTATATTGCCCGAGTCAAATTAAAGGCATACAAGAATAAATAAATAACATTCAAGATCCCCTCTCCCTCTGTAAAAAGGTTTTCCTACTATGCCAAAAGTATAGTAGTTAAGGACTGTGTATAGATGACAGATTTTAACCAGCTTGTCAGTTTTAGGTGTCTCAACACTTTTGTGATCTAGTGATGAGTGTTTTTAAGGGACCTGACTTTTAGAATATACATAAAAGAAATAGTCTGAAACTCAGTTATGACATTGCAAAGCGGAATAATTGAAAGTATGCTTGTTGCTTTTTTGGGTTTGGTGATTTCTTGTTCTTATTATTTTCTCGTTTGGTTTTTTTTTTGCTGTTTAAAACTTTTGAGAAAAGAAACATTTGAAAGGATTTTATGAAAAATATAAATGCAAACCTTTACATTTCAGAGGGTTCTTGGCTCAATCCTTAGAGGAACTAATGCAGATTCTGGTAGCTGGAATCAAGCAACTAGTCTAAGAGCCTTCAGCCTCTTTTGCAGATTGAGTATTCATCTTCAGCACAAGGTATGGTTGTAGCTTTCAGAATAAGCTGGAAATTCCAAAATAACTGGAAAGACAATTGGCAAACCTTTTTTCTTTTTTTTTCCAGTTTTCTGGAGAAGGAGATTGCCTCTCACTTTTGAAGGAGACAGGTGCTTGGATAGAAAGTCAAGTTGTGCCTTTTATACTATCAAGTGATCAAGAGGATGGTATTTCAAAACACAGTAGTGTTTCTGAATTAATTATCCAGGTTAGAGGATTCTTATAACATAAATCAAACGGCTGCCAATCTGAAAAGCCACAAGTGTAGCAATTGGTGTGCTGACAAACAGGGCACTGGCCTTTGTGGAGCCCAGCAAGTGAAAGAGCTAATGAAACACAGTCCTGGTTGTTCTGAGGTTACAGTTTTGTGCTTTTGCTATTTCCTTTGTGCTTAAAATCACACACTTTTTTTTCTTTAAATCACTTTGAGTTATAACCTTTATATTTTATAAATACACAATTTTGCATATCCTAGCAATTAAATCAAGTAGCTGGTATCAACCTTGTTCTTACCTAGATTTTTTTTTCATCTCTCAGTGCATAGTATATATTCTCCTCATATCTGTTGAAGTGAGGATGGAACAAGATTGATGTTTTACACTTGTATAAATGCCCACTCAAGAAATTTCTAGCCCATCATGTGCTTTAACCTGAACATTCCAAATTTGAGGTTTCTAACAAGTAATTCTTGTCTTCAGTCTCTCATTTCCCATAAAGATCTTTTCCAACTTAACCTGTTCTATGAATCTATGTTTGCTTCCTTGCTTTCCTCCTTCCTTTCTTTCCTTTCTGCTTTCCCAAATGAAATAATTAAAATTATAATCTGAGGAATTCAGTATACTTCATTCTAGTGCTTTCAAAAGTTTGGAGACACAGAACTCAACCTTATAGAAAGGCAAGACAAAAAATAGGGAATCTTTACCAGCATTACCAGAATGTTTATGATCAATTTCCTAGATTTGAATAAAAAACAAACCCAAAACTTTATTGATAAGCAAAAACAAAGGCTGATGGTCACTGGTAGACCTATCTCACATATTGCTTGGCTAACCAACAATGAAACACAACGATCTTTACTAGTAGATCTTAAAGTTTGTTTGCATCATTATTTCCAGAGGAGAAACTGAGTTGTGAGGACTGATGTGACTTGTCTGGAAGTCAAGAAGAGAATCCAGGCCTCTTGCATCTCCTGTGAAAAGCCACATGCTTGTTAAAGCAGCTTCTGTTTACTTCTCACCTTCTGTACTGTTTTTTATTAGAATGAGATATTGATTGTGCTTTTTAATTGTTTGGAGTGTATAATTATTAGCAATGCTGGCATTAGAAGCAGACTTATTGTATGCTACATGGATTTTTTGAGAAAAACTAATTACAGTTCCTTCTTTAATACTCTTGTGTATGGGAGAGGACCAGAGTGTCTCTTCGCACCTTCATTTCTCTATGACTTTCCCTGTGAGGCATCCCGTTCTTTCCCATTTCTCCCTCCTCATCTGCTTGGTTTGTTACTCAGTTTAGCACTTAGTGCTCTGGGCAGGGATTCACTGAGGGGCTGTTTTCTTTAGGCCACTGATTTGCTGATGTGTTGACTGTGGGGCTGATAGAATTTCTGACTCAAACCCCAGTGTCATCAGTTCCAGTGTCCCTTACCCCTGATCTTCATTTGCCCCTCACAGAAAGCATTGATGATATAATATGGGGGGTTTAGCTAGTTTTCAGTTGTTTTCTGTTACATCCCTCCCCCATACCATTTAATTCAAGGTGGATTTTAGCACTGAGCTGTGGGTTCTTTCAGATTTTGGTGAAAGGAAAGGTTTGGCTAACTTTAGTCACTGTCAGTGTCCTTGAACAGCTCAGCTCACATGTACACAGACTGGTTAAAAGTTCTCTACTCTGTCTGTACATTCGTATCATAATCTTTTTACAATGTAACATCTCTGTGTCTAGAGGGAAAAGCTCTTTTTCTGTTCTAGCTTTTGCTATTCAGGACAGGTGGGGATGTCACATTCTGCCTCAGTAAATGTTAAGTGTCAATGTCTCTGATCTGAGCCTCAGTAAAAAAGATAGAGGTTTTACTGCCTTTTGAGAAACTGGTTACTGGAGGAAAGAGCAATGGAAACATTTGGAGAACTGGCCGGAATTCCTGCTTTTCAACAGGTGGGAACAGAGTAACTCCAAGTAGATAAACCAGCTTTCAGGGAAGCTTGGCTAGGAGTTTGTGTTTTTATTATTTTTAGGTTGTACTGAATGGTTACTTTATATAAATTTTGGGTTTCATATGACTTTGCATCTCTCTTCTAGGCCTACCTGACAGTATGTAAAGATGTCATAATGGTTGGCCTTGGAAATCTCACGTTTCAAGCACATGTTCTAGATATGGCTCTTCCAATTATACAGACAGGTACCATATTTTGTACTAATATCAACATCTTCATTTATATTTAGCTGACTTATATTAGCAGTTTTAATCCCTAACCTTCAGTGATTGGAGGAACACTGGATTCATACTTAAAATATTAAGTGTACTGTATGAAAATTTCAGCTAAGGATATTCAGAAATTAAATATATTGTCTACACTTGTAAACTATCACTATTTGTTGTATATAACTGAGTTTCATTCTAAGCTTGTACCTGAAAAATATTGCATTACAATTGTGGTATTTATCTCTTTCTCTAGAGAGAGGTGGCTTATGTGCTCCAGTATTACTGTGTGCTCTAAAAGAAATTGTTGAAGCTTCTTTAACTCAGAATACTGAGACAGATGAAGTGGCAAATCTTTTCCACACTGTACAGAAGGTCTTGCAGAAAGTTTTGGAATGTGTGGCACATAAACTCAAGAAACAGCAGGAAGAAGGGATTCAGGTATCATATTACAGTTGAAATTGCTACTTAATATGTAGATGAATCCATACTTTTTATACAGATGTGTTATACTTAGGCACTTTGAGGCTGTTGCCTCACTATTACCTGCTGTTTGAGTAGACGTGATTAAATTTTTCTGTGATTAAATTTTCCTATTAGTAGGGTTTTTTAATCCATTTTGGTTTTATCGTGACTGAAGAACTAGTAAACTGAAGAACAGTGTGTTCTGTTGCAAATTATCCTGGACTGTGCTAATCCTTCTAGACTTAATCTTATCTGCAATTAAAGGAACTCTCTCAATCCAGAACAAAGAATTTGTTTATGTATATGTTATGATCTTGGCAGTTATTATATTTCTTTCTTTCAGCTTAAATGATATCAAGTTCAAAATATGTATGATGCCCTAAAAATCTTCAAGATCTCACATCTTCACAGAAAAGTTAGCTTCTTTTTTTTACAGCAGAAAGTAAATAGATCACTCTGGAAAATTTGATGATCTGCTTTTCATGACTTCTGAAAATCATTCAGTTCCTTTTTGCTACAACCATTGTTTTGTTCATTTCTCTCTCACACTCAAATTATGAGTAGACTTCCCAAACATTGTTGATTCTGCCTCTGATCCCAAGTGACTAGAAGATCTCAGAAACTTTCAAGGTGTGGTCTGCACTCTTTCACAGAGAAGCTTGCTGAAATATTTCAGTTATACTCAAGCAATCTGAAAAAAAGATTTGTTTTTCTTTTTGCTTTTAGTTGATTCACTCTATTCAGATGCCTCTTGGAGAATTCATTCACGCACTGCAGTGCTGGCATTCATCATTCCCAGCAGTGCACCAGGGTGTACTCTCCACTCTCCTGGCTGCAGTAGTAGCAGACATAAATTGTGTGCTACAGATGGTAAAGTTAATCCTGACTATTTTTAATTTTCTTATTTTATACTTACTGCTTTTTGAACATTATGTTGGAACAACAGAGCTATATCTAAAAGGTTGATCTTTGTACTGCAGATGATGATTTGTGTGTGTTGGCATGGAGCAAACAGGAAATTTTATTTGCCATAATTTCATATTACAGTTCATCTCTCAGATTTATGACTACAACTGTATAAGAACAGAGTTGTCCTGATACCTTGTTCACTATTTGCCTCTGACAGAAGAATTTAGAAACTGGGCAGTGTTGGACATTAACAACGTGGTTTTTGAGATATTCCCTCTATGTGTTTTTGTGCTGAGTCTGGCTGGGAAGGAGTCAACTTTCCTCCCAGCAATCCCTGTGGTGTTGTGGTTTGCATTTGTGGCTAAACCACTGTTGAGAACACACGGTTAGTTTGGGCTGTTGCTGAACAGTGCTTGCTGAGTGTCAAGGTTTCTCTGTTCCCTTCACCCCCACCCTGAAAAAAAAGCCAAGCAGGCTGAGGATGGGGAAGAGGCTGAGGGGACACAGCGAGGCAGTTGACCTGAACTGATCACAGGCTTATTCCACACCATGCAATGCTGTGCTCAGCAGTAAGAGCTCAGGGAAAGGAGGAAGAGGACAGGAGGTTCTAAACGTACCTCACTTCATCTCACCCAGCATTAGGGGACTTTGGAAGTGATCCACTGATCTCTGACAGATTCTAGTTCCTTGGAACAGTCCTCTAAGGTTCAGTAATCCTGTTCCAAAGCAGGCTGATGTCCTGCTTGGCACTGATCACTTCTGTATTCTGTGCTTCAATAAAGAGACACTTCTCATGCTGCATCCTTTTTTTGATTCCTTTCAATTCTGTCTAGATGATTTCCAAATATCTGAGTTTCTTTGGAAAGTAAAGAAAGAATCTCTAATTCTGAAAAGAATATATAGACAGAAGTTGTTTTATGTTCTGAAAGTCCAAGGAACCATTACTGTCCTTGAAGGAGAAGGGTGACATTCCCAATGTGTTTCCTAATGCATGAAGTGTCAGGAGCAAATACAGTTAGTGGGACTGGAAGCTTTGAGAACTAAGAAGGAAGAGCAGAGGCTCTTTAGCAGAGGCTGTGTTTTTGCTGTGGTTGCTGGATGTGTCACAAATAGAGCAAGAAACAGTTGCCAGAAAGTACCGAGTACAACAGAGCTGCTTCCAAGGTCCTGTGTTCCACGAGGAGCTGAGACAATAGCAGATGTTTACCTGCAGACATGGATGTATCAGCTGGGGGGCTGTGGGATGACAAGTGCTCTTTACAGATGATGCAGAGTAAACATTTAGGGGCTTGAATGATACTGGAGATTCATACTCATGAATTATGAGTGTTCATTGCAGTCATTCATCTGGGCTGAGGTTTTCGCTGCCCCCAGGTTATTG
This sequence comes from Lepidothrix coronata, assembly GCF_001604755.1. NCBI lineage: Eukaryota > Metazoa > Chordata > Aves > Passeriformes > Pipridae > Lepidothrix > Lepidothrix coronata. The sequence continues at coordinate 1,801,950 of NW_016690254.1, read as the reverse complement.
TAATAATAAATCAAAATTCAGTTCTAACTAAATATTTACCATGCTATTCAGAACTTGATACCAAAAAGAGCAGGGATTCAGGAAATCACTGTCACCAAAGTTATTTTTAGAAATCAGGTATGCACACTTTAGCTTGGAGCCACAGAATGTACTCAGTTGTGTTTAATAGGCTGTGCCTATGTAGTTAAATGCAACTTTTCGAGTCAGCAAAACTGTAGAGAATATTTGCCTTGGTACAAATACTGTTTATGTTGTTTAGTTTTACTCTTTTTAATTTAAATAAGTTTTGTTTATTTGGACACAACACAGTTGGACTAAAGCTATTCAAAGAACACTTGTGAATGTTCCAATTACTTCAGGATAGGTCTTGGTTAGTGTAATTATTGAAATACAGGCTTACTTCAGTGTTTTCTGCATACATATATTTCTTGATCTGCAACAGTTGCTGACTTTTTTCTTTTTAGGCTTCCAGTGAAAAGGATGTCACTATGCCAAGGACTGTTTCAGACCTTCCCCCTCTTTCAAGCAGTTTAATGGCCATAATTATGAAGTCAGTTAATGTTGTCAGGTAAATGTTTCTATATTAATTTGTCCAAGGTTGTTGCTAAGGTAGAGCAGTTTATAGGTTGTCTATAAAGTTTTAATTTATAAATTTTGAAGAACTAGTTGCTTATTAATTTTACCTGGACTATTTTATAATCCCTTTCTCTTGACATGTTGCCTGTAGGTATTGATTGCTGAGTTTTTTTAACCAAGAGTACTTCTTATTTACAAGATTGTTTATCCTAATGAGTTCTTTCATTGTACATCTTGGCTTGCTTCTTTCATAAGATACTTATAAACATTAGTCCCCTCAGTACAGAGGTATTTAGATGAGATAAAATATTTGCCAGAAATAGAATTAATCCTTTAATTGAACATCTGCAATGAGGTGATATGTATTAAAGTCACAACATTCAAAATAAAGTATCCTGGGTCCTAAAAGCCTCCAAAAGTAAGGCTAAACTTAACTATTGGGTTTTTTAATTGCTATATTTAGTGGGGCCCTGAATATGTTCTAAAATTGTCATGAGGGAATTTCATTTTGCTTTGTTTGTTCATATTCGATTTTTATTTACATGCTTATATACACTAGACTTATTTTAAATCATAAAGGGACTTAGAAGTCCTTTCTTTCTCCCTGATTTACCACAACTAATTCCTATTCTTAACTTCCTAATCTGAGAGGCAGTGGATATCCCTCTCTTCTGTCATGAGGTGGTTTTTTTTTCTCAGTCCTTCTCTAGTTCTAGTTGATTTTGCAAAACAAAAGACTCCAGAGAGTCCAGCAGCAGTCCAGCTAATTATCCAAATCTTGAAGCAGCAGCTGCCCATCAAGGTGTTGTCTTTTAGTGAAAAAATTATTTTACACACCTCTTTTCAAAAGAGATGCAGAAAATCAGTTAATTCTTCTGAAACTTTTTCTTGTAGTGGTCAAAGAGTTTCTTGTCCATTCTTGATTTAGAAAACTGCAAGTTTGGACCAAATTGTTTCTATGAGTACTTTGGAAAACATGTGTCTACTAGTATTTATCATTTTGGTGCAAAGAGGATCCAAGGAGATAATTTCCATCTGTTTCTACTGGTGCCTCAGAATCGAGACTACTTTTGGGGCTGTATTCTTTTATAAATCTGTATTGATAGGCCATAATCAGAGTCCAATAGTAAATGATTCAATATCTCAGAAGTCTGTCTGTCAACGGGAAAGCCTTTGACGTTTCGATATCTGATGTGACCTTAAGTGTTCTGGGAGCTTTAGTGTTCTGGGAGCACACCTGCTCTGAGTTCTGCAGCATCTGGTGTATCTTCAGTACTAATCAGTCAGTCTCTATCCTTGAATTTCAGTCCCCATAGCAGGGATAATACTGAGAGTCTTGGCAATATCTGGCCAATTGTGTGACTGTCCTTTCCAGGGAACTATCTGTGTAGGAACCAATTACTTACCTCTGTTGCTTATATGTATTTTTAAAGAGCTTGTTGTTCTGTTCTATTTTATCTTTGCCTGCAGGCTCATGTAACCCTTTTTCAGAGGGAGGTGGGGAAAGGCAGCTGCAGTGAGTCTTATTACAGGTTAATGAAATTACAGTGTTCCTTCATGGAGCTACAGAGTGTGCTTAGTGACCCAAACAGTGATAACAATGGTATCAGAGCTCTGATCCAAGGACTATCAGTTGTAATTTAAGAGCAATATGAAATGGATTCAGTGTTTGGTCAGATTGGTCCACAATGATATAATAAAACTGATGCAATACATGAGCAACTTCATAATAGTTATTTCTGAACCTAAAGAGTTCTCGTCTTTTTCAGCTTTTAGAAGCAATATTTGAGCTTCTGCAAAGCTTATTTACTGCATTGGTTCTTAACTGCATGTTTCATTTTGATATCTTAGCACACTAAAAACCTGAAGAACAATTGAAGTCAGAGCTGGCTATTTATGGTGTTCCATTTTAGTAACATAATAATATTGCTAAAGTTATTTTGAAATATATTAGGGAAAGTTATTACGACATGACTGCTCTCTGTTTCCCCTTTAATTCTTCACAGAACTCTGAGGAGTATGAGGATTACAGATCTTGTCCATCTCCTGCTTTATCCCTATTGTTCTTTTATTTTTCTCTGGTTTTGAGAATGCTTCTGAGTTAAATTTGTTATTTTTACCATAAACACTAATGACCAATTAGTGTTTGCATTCTGTAGTATTTTCTTATTCCGTATTGCAGTTTAATTTGGTTGCTAGACCCCTTCTGTGATTCCCTTGTTTCATTTTTCTTAGCTTGACATATGTCCCAAAACACTACTAGAGTTTGCTGGTAATACTTTCCTGTCTTACTAAAAGTGAATCTCTTAAGATACATATTGAGATACATATTTATTTCAGATTTTGCAATGAACAGTTGTCATGGTTCTGTTACTCTGTCCATACTTTCAATAACTAAAATGTTGTTTGAAAGTGTTTCAGGACTATATTTAGTTATAAATGATCTGCACTGGATTGTAATTGGAAATCCATCTATTTTGATACATTTTAAGTCAAAGTGTTAATTCAGCATGAGTAGTTACTAACAAACCATTGGAGTCATAGAACATATTTTTTTAAACTTTGGTTTAATTCAAATTAGAAATTTCAGTACCAATAATGTGAGATAAATTTCAGCAGACTGGTAGTTTTTTCATGGATTGACTTTTCTGAAATGTACCATGAGCTCTTCATTTCTCTTAACAGCTACTTTCTGTTTACAAACTTTTTTATTTTCTTCTCAAGTAATTCACCATTCTGCTAACTCTGATATTCTCAGTTACCCCATCACCACTGCTTTGTCCTGCATGGTGTTTTTGAGGCTCTGGTGGCAGGGGAGCATAATTACAAACATATTCTGTTCAGTTCTATTTTGAAACAGACTTGTATTATAACGTATTTTCATGCTTTTTTTTTCCCTTAGGTCATTTTTAAATGAATTAATGGAATGCATTCGCTCTGAAGAAATTAAAGGGATTTTTAGTCTAACAGCTTCTGTCAGCATTGTGATGATAATTAAAGGTCAGTCAAAGCATCTTTGTCTTTTTATGTGTTACATTTTGAAAGCTGAGTTCTCGCAGGATTTAAGGTTGTATCACTTGTAAATTATGTTTACAACTGTCTGCAGGCTCATCGGGTTCATCTTTTTATCCTCATTTGCCGAAGTGCACAGGACAGTGAGAATCTAATTTAGTATCTAATATTTCATTAAACGATCTTTTATGGTAAAAACATTCTATTAAAATATACAGGGGTGGGGTTGTTGGGTTCTTGGGGTTTTTTTTGATAACTCGTTATTTTTGTCCGACATTTCAACATAATCTTATTTCAAATAGGTAAGCACAAACCCGCACTTGTAAAGGATGTTGCACCTGCCCTTCGAGGGAAGCTGATGGTGTGCAGTGAGGCCAGCGAGGGATCCAGCAGCACTGAAAGGTAACTGTGCTGTGGGAAACCAACAGCAACCTCTGCCCTCCCCTCTCTGCAATAATTGGCTCTGTTCTGTACTTCCATGACTCCGCTGGAGCCTTCTGAGTGATTGATTGCAAGGTTTCAAACGGTGGGGGGAAGAATGGTGGGATATTGAGCCCAGCACAGTATGAAATATCCTGCCCTTACATCCTCTGTGATTGCAGGCTTTACATGTTTGGCTTGGGTTTTGTTCATTTAATTTGAAGGTGTTATGACTTGATCCTGTATATTACAGGGTTTGGTTCTGAAATTCGGGTCTGTTACAGCAGGTGCAGGACATAGCAAATAGTCTGGTTACTATTTCTTATTTCCTAGAGGATTTTTCTCCCACACTTTGGCATTAGGCATGTGCATAATCCAAAGCTATGCAGATGGTAAAAATTGAACTGAATATAACTGATTTTGAGACCTTTCCACAGGTGATTTTATTTTGCTCTTTTTTGGGGGATATTTCAGTGTCATGCCTGGTGTATCTCTTTTGATAAGTTTTTTGAAAGTGATTGGCTACATTGTATTTGCAATCATTTATCTCAAGCCTGCCCAAGACAGAGAATGATGACAAATGCTTTAGCCTTTAGTGTTCCAAACTTGCTTAAGCCTTGAAATTTGTGGACATTTGATTTCTGCCTAGCTGTTGAACTGCCCATGGAATTAAAGAGCATGCAAAAAGAGACATTATAAGCACAAACAGAGAATGTGAAGGAAACAGTGGTGAAGGAAACAGTCGGACTGTGGTTATGGGCGTTCATCCAAAATTACTGAGAAGGTTTGTGATGCACCACAGTGGCCTGAACATGCAGAGGTCCTTGTAGTCTTTTGTTCTTCGAATTGATATTCCTTACTGTTCTGTCAAACAATGGATATGGACTAGACAGACTTTATAATAAAAATACAAAACCAAAAAAACCCCCAACAAGCCAAAAAGCTTCATTTACTCTGCAGTTTCTTACACAGCTTTACCAACCTGAGCACACTTCCCCAGTGCACTCTTCTGATGGATCCCTGGCCTGAGGCACATTGTTTTCTGGCATTTTAGTGACTTGACACAGGCCTTTGGTGGCTGAGCTGTGACTCCATCCAGAGGATAGAGCTGTGGGGTCTGTTCCACTGCCTCAAAGAGGCCTACAAGAAAGCTGAAGAGTTGCTTGGCTGTGAACAAATGTCCTTTGGTTAGGGCTAGCTTAGAAACAAAACCAAACACAAATAAACAGAACTCAGTTTTCTTCCCAATGAAATCATTTAGTGTTAGATTACCAAGTGTCCTAGTTGAATATTTTTAAAAATAATAATAATTATCTGGAAAAGAAAGCTGAGCAGCAGGGTATTGTGATTCAGTTTGAGCTTCTTGTAATCAAGACAGTAGAAAATGGTGAGAAATTAAAGTGAATCTTAACGTGATTAAATAAATAGGCACATTAAAATGAATAATTGCTGCCACTTGAGAGCACTACTGACTATAAATTAAAATGAGAACACAGATAATTGCTTTATGAATCTATATGATCATCTCTGCCCAGTGAACAGGGACAAATCAACATAGATGTTGGGGCAGATGAAGAGCATAAGATGCTACACAGTGTTTTAATTTCCTGATATATGACTGGCTACCTTTGTGTAATACAAACCCAGAGATAGTTGCAGACAAAATTCAGAGGTTAGGAACATGAACATGATAATGGGAAGACTTTTTAACAAGAATCAGAATTGCAATATGATGACAAAGTTCAGAAGCTGCAACACAACTTTGTAGAATTTGAGAAGATTCTTATTTGTCTAGGCTTGTTGTGGATTTTGTCTCTCCAGAAGGGTAAAATAATTCATGCTGGCAAGAGGTTTGGAGGAAGTTCTGCAGTGATTAGGTTTTGCATGATGAATTAAAGTGTGTTTGCACTTTCTCAGCTACATGGAATGTCAGACTGGACTGGGCCTCTGGTGGCTTCTGACATGCCATTTGTAGTGCTCTGCTACTCATGTGCTAATGTACAACTAAAATGTGATTATACACAGTCTGAAATGTGCCCTGTTGTTTGTAAACTATTTTATCATCCTACTCCACTTAGCAAACACCAAAATTTTAGTTATGGTATGCTGCAAGCTAGATCTCTGGTCATTAATTTGAAGACAGTCTTCTAACACACAGTGCTGCACTGCTGTGTGCTAAAATACATTACTGGGTTTTAACTCGTACTTAATACTATTATTTTTTGCTTCTGAATGCATTATCTCATAATAACTCCTTGAGGGATTATTTTATTTAATACCCAGGTATACCAGGAAATGGTGACATTCTTTAATTTCCCAAGAGACTTGGCATTCTGTGCCAGCATCTTAAATTTAGACTTAGAAGTAATCTATTACATATTAGCAATGAGAGAAAAAAGTAAAAAAAAAAAACCTGTCTGGTTTAGTAATTAAAGTGCTGCCCTTATACAAGGAATTGTTGCACTAATTTGGAAGCAAAAGTTTTCATTGTAATTTAGTCTTCCCTCTTCAGCTGAGTTAGTGGTTTCAGATGGCCCAGTGGGTCTATTATTTTAAAAATGCTGTTCAGTGCATTTAAAAATCCTGGACGACATATTGAACATTGAGAGAATTTCCTCAAGAGTAATGGCACACGCATTAGTTTAGTTTATAAAATGCAACTACTTATGCCTAGCAAAAAAAACACAGATACAGCTGTCAATGCAGTCATTTGGAGGCAAGAGAAAAATGTCCTATGCTCTATAAAACCAAATGTGCTAGGATAATAACTTTTACTTAATACTGTGTATTTACATTAATTAGCATTTTGATATATGGGTATTAGAATTAGAATTATCTAGTGGCTGTGCTGAAGGATATTTCTTTAGCATTACAATTTAGCTAGCTCCCAAACTCTTCATTGTGCTCCCATTGCATCTGTAAATAATGACTCTTGAATGGTTTTGGTATATAACTCTGGGTATGATTTCTCTGCCACCCACCTAAAAGTTCCCTGGAAAGGTACCTGGTAAAACTGCCTTAAACTTGTCTGTTTGGGAGGTGCTCAGTTGTCCCAAAGGATGGCTCGTGGTCCAATGTGCCAGGGATACATGGTCCCACATTACCAATCTATTGCTTTATTAGCCTTAAATTGTAAGAAAATGAAATTTATACAAAGTAATATTTTGTCTAAACCCACAGAACCTACCTCATTATCCTAATTTTATAGTACATTGTAAATTGGTTTCCTTTCACATAGAGTTTCATCAGGGCTTAAACACTGTAGCACAATAGAGAGGAGCACTTAACAGCACTGGGAATTTGGGGAGCCCTGACAGCCAATAGTCTGCTGTGGAAATGCAGAGCTGCCTCCTGCATGTCAGGTCTGTGTCTGGTGCTGAATGCCCTGACTTGTCGTGGTTAACAGCTGACTAACTTGGCTTATTTGGGACATTAGTCCAGGAATATAATAAAAACATGGAGAAATAAATGCTTGTGAAATCCAAGTGACAAAAAAATCTTTTACAAAAAAATCCATGAAGGATCATGTTTAGGGTTGGTATCAGTGAAATAATGTTTTGACAGAAGACCAAAGTGGCAAATTTTGTCTTTTGAGGGTATTTTAGAGCCGTGTTAGAAGATGTTGCATGAGAATGCAACTGTGAGGATGGGTGAGTGACATGTCAGGGAATGCCAGAAAAAAGCTGACCTTGGGGATGGTTTAGAAAATAATGTGAGACAAAAGAGTCAGAAAGGGACTAAGAGGGCTGTGGAGGCAGCTGAGGGAAGCAGTTGCTAATAAGGATAAGATAGACAGCTCGGGCTTGGAAAAAAGTTGACCAAGTGTGGAGAAAAAAAGACAAAGACTGAAGAGTGAAAGGAAGAAAGTAAAAGAGTGAGAAGTGGTCAGTAAAGGACTTCACTGTGTTTGAAAAGAAGTAACAATGCTGTGAAGAAAATGAGTGGGTTCTTTAAATAGATGATGAAATATTAGAAAATATGCTTGAATTGACATAGTGATTTAAACCAGGCTGTTGTTGGTTACACTATAGACAGAGATGATCAGCAGAAAAATGGAGAAGTTGAAAGGAAAAGAATCCAGCTACTTCAAAAGTAATTTGTAAAGGCATTTTTAATATTTAAACTAATATGGACTAACTGGTCAAAGAATTCATGCAGTAGATGTACTCTAAGAATCAAATAGTTGAGGATTGATTTGGCATTTAGCATTTCTAATCCTGTTATGTGTTTTTTTTTATGCCATTTCAGATTCCTGTGTGAATCATCTCTGAAAATTTTGGATGAATTTTTAAATCCTTGTCCACGCCAAGGCTTTTGTCATGCAAATTAAAGGAAGGAAGACGTATTGCTTTTTAAAAAATATTATCTTGTAAAATTATGAATAAGCAAAGTTTATTTTCTGCTATGCTGTACATTTAAAGCAAGGAATATGTATAAAGGTGTGTATAAATATTACAAAATAGTAAAGACTGCTCAAAAGCTGCAAAGAAGTTATTCTGTATAAAAGTGTCTTTGTGGGAGGAATATAAAATCAGTATTTTTGTATCTTTGTTTTTGAAAAACAAAATTAATTGTATCATAGATATTCTGAGACTGAGGTACCACCTCAGTCCCTGGGAAAACTGCAGAGCATACTCCTAGAGGTTTAGGAAATTAATTTTATTTCAAAACATGTGTGGGACGAAATGGTGATTGGGAATAGCTATTCTGCCTAACCAGCCAGATTTCCCTTCCTTTTGTGGGAGAAGAGAGAGCAGAGAATGTCATGTTTCCTGTCCTTAGCAAAGACTTTTACACAATCTTATATAGATCCTTACAGCCAAATTGGAGAAAGATGGGATGGATGTATAGACATAGAAGATGGGTGGACAACGTGCTGGACCAACGGACTTGAAGGATAACACAGCCTGGAGTGAGATTTAAAGGTGGTTGCTGTGGCATTCCTCAGGGCAGACACTGGTGCCACTGCTGCTTAACACTTCCCTGAAGAGCTTGGGCAATGGGATGAACTGCAGCCTTGGGCTGTTGGCAGATGACACCAACTTGGGAGCAATGGCTGATCCGCAGGGCTGGGTTGTTCCGTTCAGTGGGATCCTGACAAGCTGCGCTAAGGATCAGCCAGTCTCATGACGTTCAGCGAAGAACACGTGCTCTTCTACCCACAAGGGGCTGGTCCTGCACACCAGTGTAGGCACAGGGGAAAGGGCAGCTCGTTGTGTCTGCACCTGCCTGGATGAGGACTAAGAAAAGACTTTTCCCAGAGGTGCACATGAGAATACGAGGCAACTGAACCAACTTGCAGCAAGAGAATTTCTTGTTGGATGTAAAAAACAATCATTATGAGAGTGAATTGAAACAGGAAATGGAACTGGAACAGGTTACTCAGGAAGGCTATGGAATACCCATCTATGGGGGTATTCATCCTTGGAGAAGTGCAGAACCTGACTGACAAGGGGGCTCTGGCCAGGCATTGTGGCCACACAACCCCACGGAGCACTACAGGTTGGGGACAGAGTGGCTGCAGAGCAGCCGGGCAGAAACGGAACTGGGGTGCTGACTGACAGCAGCTGAACATGAGCCAGCAGTGTGCCCAGGTGACTAAGAAGGCCAATGGCATCCTGGCCTGGATCAGGAACAGTGTGGCCAACAGGACCAGGGAAGTGATTCTTCCCCTGTACTCAGTACTGGTGAGCCCACACCTGGAGTGCTGTGTCCAGTTCTGGGCCCCCCAGTTCAGGAAGGACATTGAGGTGCTAGAGTGTCCAAAGAAGGGCAACAAGGCTGGTGAAGGGACTGGAGCACAAGTCCTATGAGGAGAGGCTGAAGGAGCTGGGGTTGTTCAGCCTGGAGAAGAGGAGGCTCAGGGGAGACCTCATCACTCTCTACAACTCCCTGAAAGGAGGTTGTAGTCAGGTGGGTGTTGGTCTCTTCTCCCAGGCAACCAGCAGTAGGACAAGAGGACACAGGTGATGTTTAGGTTGGACATTAGGAGGAATTTCTTCACAGAAGGAGTGATTGGGCATTGGAATGGGCTGCCCAGGGATATGGTGGAGTCACTGTCCCTGGAGGTTTTTAAGAAAATACAGGATGAGGCACTTAGTGCCGTGGTCTAGTTGACAAGGTAGTGTTGGGTCATAGGTTTGACTCAATGATCTCAGAGGTCTTTTCCAACTGAAGTTATTCTATGATTCTCTGTCATAGCTTTGGAATTAGCCCTGCTTTAGCTGGGGATTAGACCAGATCTCTCCTGAGCTTCCTCCTGACTTGAATATTTGTGTGATTCAGTGCCCAGCACAGTGGAGGGGAAATGCCCTAGCTATTAAACATAGACTTGACTAATATATAACTTGCTTTATATTTAGCTATTTTTATAAATGATAGCTATTTTTATAAATTAATATTAACGATGCAGCTAATGCAGACATCTAAGCCAGTTATTTAATTTCCTTCATGCAACCAGATGCTCTTCTAAGACCGAATGCCGATTGCACAGTATTATTTTGCCTTAACAGAGATACATGTAAATAACCTGTCTGAGCTCATGGGGTGGTTCAGCCCCAGCCAGAAGCCAGGCACCACACAGCTGTTCTCTTGCTGCCACCACCCCTCCTGGGATGGAGGCAGAACTGTAAGGATAAAAGTCAGAAAGAAACTCACGGGTTGAGATAAAAACAGTTTAATAATTAAGAAAAGATAATAGTATTTTTTTAAATTTTAAGGAAAAGAGAGGAAAAAAGGGAAATAAAACCACCCAGCCAGTGCCTAAGCAGTGGCTCCCCTGCATTTTCGCCTTCAGTTTATTGCTGACCATGATGTCCCATGGTGTGGGACGTCCCTTGGGTCAGTTGGGGTCAGCTGTCCCAGCTTTGTCCCCTCCCAGGTCCTTGTGCACCCCCAGGCTCCTTGGGGTGGTGTGAGAGGCAGAGAAGGCTGTGGTGCTGTGTAAGCCCTGCTCAGCAATGGCTAACACATCCCTGTATTATCAGTACTGTTTCCAGCACAAATCCAAAACACAGCCCCGTAGCAGCTACCGTGAAGAAATTTATCTCAGCCAGAACCAGCACAGCTCCTAATGCTGTAGTTTTGTCTGTTTTAGGAGGAGATTTAATAGGAACCTCCAGAAAACAATTCAGCCACAGATTGAAGTAGCATTTGGTGACCAGCTTAGACCTGGACATGTAACACTTGGTTACCTGCAATGAAGTGAAGTGGTTCTCAGTGTGGGCCTGTGCAAATGGATATTGAGGTCTCCAACGTTACTGAGTGGCACTGAAACAGGAGTTAACCAGTTTGGCCAAATTCAGACAGGCTCCTCACTCTTGGTTAAGATCAGTGCACAGAGCTGTACCCCCATCTGTCTGAACAGGCATCTGCTGAGCTGGTTTTCTTTCTCTGGTAAGAGAGTGTAAGATTATTTTCAAGGATCTGCTCTGTCAAGTGCAATGAATTACCTTCATCCTGTATTTCGTCAGGTCCTTACTTGACCTTGGTACATAAAACTTCCCTACTGGATAAAAGCTGATTTAGCTGGAATGTTGATATTTAAAAGCAATAAGATTCTTAATAAACCACAGTCAAGCTTTGCAACAGGACAAGTCAGTATGTGCATGGATTCACGAGTTCCAGATTTACCTCATCCCCAACAGTGGCCTGACCAAAAGGACTAATCCTGCCCCAGCAGGAAGCTGCAGTTCTGCCAACTGTTTATCTATCAACATCTTTATAAAAACTGTGTTCTTTGGCCTTCATTCTTCTACATCTGTTAACAGGCAGGTGTTCCGGTAATGACCTTTTAAATCTTCTGATTATACAAATTACTTAATGAATATGTAAATAAGTTCCTTTTTTTCTGCTTCTCAGTCTCTCAGTATTTGCTCATATTATTAGATGAGAAAAGAATCCAAAATTACTGCCTTGTTTTTCCTCAGTGTATAATTTTGCTTTTTCAGTTTTCATGGGATTCATGTACAGATGTAATATCCCTGCATCTGAAAGAAATAAAGATCCTTCCATCAACATCAGAAATATGCAGATTTCTTCTGAATAACTCAGAGGTGATACTGCTAGGAAGGGTAAGAAAATTTAAAGATAAGCCTTTGTCCTCCTGGAGGCTGGTACTCAAGTGGTTCTCAAGAGTGTTGAAATAATTTTCTTTTAGTCGTGCAGCTGGTGTACAGATTTCAGCTCAATTTCTAGTCCAGCTCTACTATAACTGCTCTGACAAGGAAAAACATTGGCTTTCTGTAACACAAATAATTATGTTCTTGGAATTCCTTGAGCCAAGGTCTGTCGGGGCTTTCTCGTTAGGCCTTTGTGGCAAATTTCACAAGAATATCATAGCAGTTCTAGGTTTTACTGGCTGTTCTCATTGCAGAGTTTAATCTTGCAAAATTTTAAATCTTTACATTTTCCTTCTGCTTGGAAGATATAAATAAATAGGATGTTTCTTAAGCTAAGTTACTTTTTGTAAACCTGTAGAACAGATTTGTTTCATCTTGTTAATCAAAAGTGCTATTGGGGAAGAGATGTTGTTCTTTGGGTTTTGTTATGGGATAACCTTGGCATTCAGCCACACAATCCTAACTGTACATCTGAAAACTGCCCATAATCTTAAAACAGACTCTTGAGATCTCTTCAGCTTTTTCAAGAAGTTGAGTCTGACTTTGATTAATAAAATTACTTGAAAAGTGGGCAAGAAAACACCATTCTAAGATACTCCTTTGAGCAACTGGCATTGGCAGTCACTGGTAACAAGGAGCCACCTGAAGAATAAATGTTCTAGTCACAGTTGTACCCATAAATGGTGGGTCTGTAGCTCTTCCCTTTGTGCATATACATTCAGTATAAATGATGCTGAAGGAGGCAACAGCTTTAAATTATTCGCAGTAATCAACATTGTCTGTAAGGACTTGTGCCTTTTTTCTTTTTGATGACAATGTTCATTTGCTCTGTTGTCTGGCTGGGAAACAAAGCCCAGCATCTGTCACAGCTTCAACTTGTGAGCTAAGGAAAAACCAGGAGAAACTCTCAAGCTTCTTCCTTGGCAAGTGTGTGTCTTCAGGTATGTATCCAAGCACACAAACTTTCGGATTTGCCAAGGAAATGAAAAAATATCCACCTTGCACCTGCTGTTTACTCCATGAGAGCTGCAACTCACTTTGCATTTAAACTCCCGTGTGCTGCTGCTCTCAAGTGCTTTGAGGTCTTCTGACTTACAGAAGGAAATCAGAGAGACTAATTTTGACAAAATCTTTCACCTTAGTTTGAAAATGCTTCTGGTAATGACTGTGATGTGAAATCATCAGACACACCAGCAACCTTCTCATATTGGCTGGTCTGTGTTGTGTGAACCAAGACCAACCAAGTGTCCAGTGGTTCCTGTGCCAGGAGCACCTGTCGTGGCAGCTGCCCATTCTGGAGAGAAGAGCTTGGCTTAGGACTGGCACCTTGACAAGTAGCTGGCCAAGGGCAGCTTCAGGAACAGCTGCAGAACTTCCCATAGGCGGAACTCCCATAGCAGTCCTTCAGGTTCATTTAGCCCTTGCAAATAGGGACAGGTCTTGCCTAATCTACTTCAGATAAGAACTGTGTAGCTGTGTGGCTGCTTGTCTGAGCATGACCCTATGCACAGTTCCCAGGCCTCAAACAGTGATGGAGTTTTAGCTTTCGTTTACTCAGTGATCACTAAGGTTTTTTCACTGGGTTAGAGTATTCAGCATAGATGTGTTCTTGGTCTTCTCTAATCAAAGCAAGTCATTTGTCTGTCTAGCTCCACATCATGGTTCTGGAAAATCTGCAGAAATGATGTGCACTAGCACTGAGGGAACCTTAGCCATGGAAATCCACTCTCTGTTTTTATCAGTCAGCATTTTTTGAAAACAGTGTGGCAGGAGGAGTTCTGTTACCATCATTTCCTTACTGCTCATGGCTCTAGGAAGTAGAAACTGTTACTGCCCTGTTCTCCTGTGTCACTGTTTTTAACCACAGGACTACTTTGTTCTTTGCTTATTCTTTGTACTGTCTTTAATGAAAATATTAAATAAGATGCCATTCCAAAACATCATTAGTAATTCCTTTTCAGCCTAATCTAGTTCCCTCTTCCATTCAGTTAGTTCCTTACCCATCTTACACCTATAATAAATTCTTGTCTTGGGTTAATACATTTTTATTATGCTGCAGTAGCAGATACTTTGCTTCACATTTTAAGCAGGTACATTTTAGCAGTTCTTGCTGGAAGGTACGTGAATCCTGTGTGGCCATATGCCCACATCAAAGGACATATAGGGTAGAACCAGCCCAGCCTCTTCTTGAGTTCTTTACCATGTGTAATGACATGTGCTTCCTGCCTTTGGGGGGAATAATTAATCCCTTAGATAAACTGTTTGTGTTAGCTCAACTTTCATCTGAATAAAGAATATTGATTTGGCTTTTTTCCCTTTTTTTTTCCTACTGTAGCCATCCTTACTTACCCATTTCCCAAAATGGTACCAGAGCACCAGCTTCATGGCGAGAAATTTATGCTTTGTGCACTTACCTTTCTGAAATCTTGCAATGGTTATTAAAAATAGGTTAGTATTAGCAACTTTATTTTCACAGAACAGCATCTAAAGGAAAAATACAGCATCTCTAAGAGCCTGCAAATTCAATTAGGCCAGTCTAGAAGAGTACTTAAAAACATAACCAAACACAACCAAACCCCAGGTGACTCTAGTTCCTGCTCTGGGCTATTTAATGACTGTGTGAGTGAAGTCCTCCCACAGCTCCATTGAAGGAAAAGCTCCTTTGACTGAGTCAGCTCATTTTCCTGATCACAGTGGCAAATGCTGATTCCTTTCTTACACCATTCTCTGTGGCTGGGCACTACTAATACATGGCATAAAGGAAAGGCTTTTACTCAGTGTTTTCTCAGTTCTGCACAAAGGGAAGTTCTAAGGCTTGTCCTTTATTTGAAAACAGTCCTTTATTAAAAGGAACCACCATCCTTCCTGACAAAAATGGTTTCCTTTCTCTCATCTTCTGTCCCCAGATTCCCTCTCATGGAGTGCTCTCTTCACCTGCAGGATGGTTCTGTCAAGTGCCTGAGCTGGTCGCTGGGCTCAGCAGATGAGTCTGCCTTGTGTACAGGGGCTGCTGGGGAATGTATTCAAACTCAGGGACGGTAGCAAACGTGTCTTGGATGTGCACTCTATAGTGTGGTGCACTCTATATCCCAAGAATATGGTTTTTAAATAAAAGAAGTTAAAGGTGGGGTTACCAACTGCCAGTGTTTATAGGATTTTTTCCCTTTTTCAGATGTCTGCTGTTGTTTATAGGATTTTTTCCCTTTTTCAGATGTCTGCTGTTGTCAGAACTTAAAAAGTTAAGGTTATACTAAGAGTGAAAAAGAAGGATATGCAATGAAACTGAGAACTGTTTAATGCAAGAAAATGAGAGAACTTATCAAGGGATCTGATTACAGCTTCCTGAGTCCATGATTGGATCTATGCTGGAATCGCCAGCAGTATTTGGCTCGGGAACCATCCATCACAGGTCAGCCAGCCTCTGGGGGATTCTTATCTTCCCAGTTGAGATCATAGAGCCTTAAATTACCTGAGCAGCACATAGAGATCAGGGAATCTGGCTCGCAGGTTTTAATTTATCAGTGGATCATGATGCATTGATTGAATGCTTAAAAGCAGGCCTGTTTCAGTGTGATCTAATATTAGAAAGCACTCTGTGCTATCTGAGAGAGACTCTTCTGTGCAATTAGCACATCTAAACAGGTGTGATGCTTTTGGCTCTGGAAATACATTGACTTTGTGGGAAAAAAATATATGGAAACAGTTTTAATTTTTTAGAGGGGGAAGCAAAGCATTCTTTTTTCACAAACCTATTGTGAAGACCATCTTCGTCCTTTTGGCTCTCAACCTTCCTGTTGCAGTTCCAGTTTAGGACAGCTCTTTTATCTCTAATTTATTCATCTGCTAATGAAAGAAAATGCCAGTTATTTTTATCCTAGTATTTTTTTTTTGGCTGTGCTTAATATAATTCTTGCCAGTAAAATTTTATGCTTTACCACTTTTTCACCATGATATTCCTTTCTTTCATTGGCAATATAGGAGATTCATGATAGAATACTAAATACCCCATCACACACCTCACAGCAAGAACCTTGTTTGTCTGTCTTATGATCATCTGGAGAAATTCCTTTTTGACAAAGTGGTGGAGTTTCCACCCCTGCCAGTGGATTTCTTTCAAGCACAGTGGGCCCCAGGCTGTGCCCGGGCTCTAGGCAGTTCCTAGGGAGGGACACAGGGGACCTGTGAGGGCAGGAGCTCTCCTTGGCAGCCCTCCCTGGTCCTCTCTAGACCACCTGTGTGCCTTCTGCTGCACAGCCCCCTCATCCCTTCCTTCACTGCCTGGGACCCCAGCACAGATCTTTGCTTTACCCCTCTTCCTTTTTTTTAAATCTTTTACAGGGTAGGGGCTTCCAACCTCATCATAACTGTCTCACACTAGAGAGGCTGCCTGTGGGTTAGGATGGCATAAGGAGATATGAATTTTTAAACAGGAAGAGTTTTCAGTCACGGCCTGCCCTTTCCAAGCTGGCAGCCACTCCTTGGCTTTACTGAGTGCAGTGTCCACATTTATACACACTTCTGCATAATAATTCTGTGTGACTCAAGCCACTTAGTCACGTACAGTAGAAGCTCTGTTAATACAGAGCAGAAAAGTTCACGGGAAATGCTCAGCCTAGGAGGGAGATTCCCTTGAGAAGCAAAGTAGGTGTTTTTGTTTGGTCTTTGAGGCTCAGTTGGAACACTCTGAACTACAACAAAGAGCAACAGGAAGGCTTTTAAAGTAGTGATTCAGAACACAAAAAGAGCATCCTCTCTCCTCTGTTATTCAACTTTTAATAGTTTCACCAAAACCCATGACTGTTCTCAACATAATCTTGTACTTACAGAGACACATAATGTAATTTCAGTGTAGTCCAAACGATGTTCCACTCCCCAGCTGTCATTACCATGAACTTTCCCTCTTTTTTTCTCTGGTCACAGCATACCCTCAGTGACCTTCCTCTAAAAGAAACACATTATAGGCAATAGTCCAAGGAGTCTTGTACTCGAGATATCAAAATGCCTTGAGCAAGATTTTCTAATTTTTTATACTAGAAATTATGTACTTAATTTGTGTTTTATTTATCATTTTGCTACTCCAAATAACCCATGTCAATAAGTATTAAGCTATAAAACTGGAGTGAAAAGGATCTGAGCTCAGGTGCTCTTGCTCCATTCTGAGTTGCTATAAAACATACTGTTCAATTCTAGATTTCCTCCCAGCATACTAGGATGAATATATACTCAATGATACTCCAAGTTTATAGTCACACAACAACTGTAGCAAATATTCTAACTTCTAGGTTATCACCAGGTTTGCTTCTGAGTTTTACAGTAGGTGGGACAATGTTTCCCAGATAGAACATAGGGAGCAGCTGAGCTTACCCCAAAACTACATTATATCTTCAGCAATAGCAGCCAAAGTGAGAGAGAAATGCTGAAGAAAATAATGGAGAGGAATACATGTAGCTTCTTCACTGTTTCCTGTCCCACACTTCCTCTCACCACCCCAGCAAGGGGCTGGAAAATCCAAGAATCTGCACTTTGCACTTTGTGAAAGCAGATCTTGCCTTATATGTTTTCAGGATGAGAAGAAATGGCCTCAAGCTGTGCCAGGAGAGGTTTAGATTGGATATTAGGTACAATTTTCTCACTGAAAGTGTGGTCAAGCGTTGGAACAGGCTGCCCAGGGAAGTGATGAAGTCACTATCCCTGGAAGCGTTGAAAATATGTGTGTATATGTCACTTGGGGATATGGTTTAGTGGTGAACACGGTGGTGCTGGGTTAATGGTTGGATTCAACGATCCTGGAGGTCTTTTCCAACCTTAAAGATTCTATGATTTCATGTGACACATAAAAACATGGTATAAGAACATTATTAGAGCTGAAAAGTCAGGCACTCAAAAGTCAAGTGGTATCAAAATGAAGACGTGCAGAGCTTTAACCTCTCCTTTGATTGTGTGTTGAATGACATAATATCTTTAATCACATTAAGAGAAGTTGCTTATTTCACACAAACTCTTCCCTGTGTCTGCTCTATGAATGATGCAAACCCTTCACTGTTGATGAGACAGCAAGTAGTCAGTGCTTTTTTTTTTCCACTGGTGGTTCACTTCACAGCTCTACACTTAGTGTGCTGCGAGCTCTTCACACCCAGCTCTGAGGACAACACTGTAACTTCTGCACTGGCGTTACTATGGCACTACTCGCTGCAGCCCCGGAATTTCACAAAGGTTCATGGATCTTTCCAGCTCCTTGTAGGTTTACTTATCACCATCTTACAAATGCACAGTGAGACTAAGGTAACAAATGTCTCTGAATTTTGGGAACTCAGTGTGAGATGTCAGATCATAACACTTGTCACTTCAAGGCACCCATCTCCAGCTGCAGGTGTGGCTGCTCAGCTCTTGAACCAGACTGATCCCGAGTCAGGCACAGCAAGTGAGGGACATGTAACCAGAGCTTCCCCAGCGGCTTTAATCAACTACAGGCCTATTCTTCCAGGATGACAAAGTGCAGTAATCTCATTCATCCTTTAATTGAGCACAAGAGGAGTCAGTATCTCAGGGGATTAGTTATTGGTTGTAAAATCCATTCACCAAGCATCAAGTCTTACAGATTAGCAGAGATGGATGAAAATAGAATTTTTAAACTGTTTCTGAACTCCTTCCCATTAAAAGCACCTAATTAATTTTAAGATTTGCCTTCCTATTGACATTTCAAATCAATTTTGATCAATGGTAGCCAAATCTAATTATTCAGTGTGCACCTCAGGGTTTCAAGCTGGTTTTCAAAGAACAAGAACCCATTCTCAAAAAACATTTACAAGTTTCTAATCCTTTCATCTGGTTACCCATCGTGGTGTGCTCAGACTAAGTTTTTCAGCTGTGCTGAGAACCCTAACTGCTCATAAAAATCAGTAAGAATTCAGGTGGGTTTGATTTTGAAATCTGTCCCTAATGACTACAAAACAGGCAAGTCACAGTTCAGCCTCTGTGTTGATCTGAGGTGATGGTGAGTATTAGCAAGAAATTGAGCCTTTCCCAGTCAATAGCAGCTGGCTCTAGAGCACATCAGTGACCTGTGCTTGTTCTCACAGCAGTTATCCCTCCCCCAGTAAAGCCTGAATTCCCTTTTATAGCCTTTTATAAAAGATTCCTTTTATTCCCTTTTATAAAGATGCCAAAAGTGGCCTCAGAGTCCAGATCCATCAGTTATCGTATCCCTGTCTTGAGTCACCAGGAGTCTGTTCTTCACAGCTTCTGAACATCCATCCAAGGTTGCTTCATGCCACCTTTTCCTTCCCTTCCACCAGTTTTACATCAAACACAGCTTTGGCACCCTGCTTCCTGTAGGTATTACATAAGTGGTATTTGAACAAGTCAGCTAGAATTTGAAATGAATCTTAAACGACTTTGGGTTGAGTCCAGACCTGCAAATGCTGGCATTTACAGAAGCTGCTCTCTCCAGCATCCCTGCAAACCATCAGGAGAGATTATGGAAATCTTCCTCACAATCCCAAACTGCCATGGACACCGAAGTGGTGGTCTGGTACCAAGGGTTCCTGCAGCCCTACAAGTCAGCTCCAAACACGGAACCCTGAGCACTCATATACAGAGATGTTTAGTCTTCAGTTAATGTCAGTCACATCTCCTGTTATTCTCACAGGTAATTTTCTGTAGCTGCATTTCATCTCTTAGGCCCTGAACATTCCACTTTAGGCTCCTTTCCAGCAACACATAAAAACCATTATCATTCAGCTACAGCACAGGGAATAAAAGACTGGCTCACAGCTTACCAATCATAACTAAAATCAACCTACTTTTTTTTCTTTTCCTTTTTTAAATTCTATCAGTTGGACAGTTGCACAGTTCTCAAGGATTTCTTCTTCTGGCCTTTTTCCTCCTGTTCGTCAGTGATGCTGAAATATCTGGAGTAAAATTTCTAGCAAAGACATTTTCTAATATAATTTTGAAAACAAGAAAAAAAGCTTTGAAATAGCTGAAATCAGCCATACATTAAAACATCATTCTTAGATACAACTGAATTGCTGTGATATTCATAAAGTTAATCATACCACACTCTTTCATCAGGCAATCTGATATCTTCTAGACCCTGCAAATATTTATTTTCATGCTAAACTGGATTCAGTATGAATTAATTTAAAAATGTCAAAGGCTCTGCTAGTTTTATAGATATGAAATGAAAACTACTGAAAATATACTATTTTATTCTATGAAATACTGAATAAGTGAAAAGTGAAGACCACAAGCACTGCTGATATGACCTGGGGCTACATCTTTTCACACCAGTTAAAGATTTTTCCCTTTAGGAACTTTCTATTTCTTTAATAAACTTAGTTCCTGAATGCAGAATACAACCCCCAAATTGAAATTTAAGTGAGTATTTGAACTGCTGTGGAGAGAGTGGTATGAATTTACCTCTCAGTAATCCAGGCTTCTGTAGAGCTTCTCATCCTCTAAACAATCTTAGTGTCTCAGGCACTTGAGGGCTTTTTAGATATATTGTTAGTCACTCTTGCAGGGTAAAGTCCTTCCTTCTTAACTGCTTTAAAATATTAAGTATTTTAATTCTATATTTTTTTACATGGAATAAGTGATGTATTTTCTCTTAATGAAAGGATAAAATACATGGAGCTATATGTACTGCATGTACTTTTTCAATATACATGAGTAAAAGAAACTACTTGTGAGTGCATCGTGCAGAATTTCTGTTGACTTCCTTGATGGTTTTTAATACCAAGGGCCATTACAGCCTCTGCAATACAGTTGCAATATCCCCCTCCCATAATTTAAATATAAATCTTGTCACTTTAAAGTTTCCATCAACAGCAGTGAATAAATATAACCAAAATATTCCAGTCACTGTTCGAGTGTCTTTGCCAGATCACCCTGGAGAGACTCCAATGCTTGTCAAGCTGCTAACCCAGAGTCTGTGACTGCTCACACCAACAAAGTGCAAAGTGGCAATCACTGCTGCCCCTCTTGTAACCATGGTACTGCAAGAGGTGGCTCTAGAGATGTTTTTTCTGGCCTCGTTTTTCAGTCTTGTGAAAGAAGTCCTCAACTCACAAGCAAGGTGCGGGAGCCTTCCCGCTGCTCAACCAGCTCTTTGTGCCCTCGGAAAAGCACAGTGAAGGTTACATGGGCAGCAGAGCCTGCAAAATCTCCATTTGTGGCTGTGGATACATCTACAGGCTTTGAATATTTTACCTATGTCCTTTTAAGCCACAAAATGTAAATAATAAAATAGTATAAATTCTGTCTTGTCTGGACATGGATATAGAGCAACCCTCTCTATCTCTTTCCCTCCTCTTTCACCCCTCACAACCCCCCAGTACATCTTAAAACTCTGCCAAGATATCTGTGTTACTGAAACTTAGATAAACTGCCTGAAAGATATTGTTCCCTGTGGACTTTGGACCAGTTAACAGGACAAATGATCTGCAATAACCTGCTCAGAAGTCTTGATTTCGGGAAGGGCGGATGACAGTGATGAAAGAAAGAAAGAAAATGAAGAAGGTAATTTTAGTGTTTGGTTTTTTTTTTCTTTAAGGGCTTGTTTGTCTGTGCAGGTAGAGTGTATATAGAATAGCTGGAACTGACCATTTGTTCAGGCTCTTCTTTATACTTGGATAAACTGGCAAATAGACAAAACGTGCAGTTCTGTCCTGTACAAATACACAGATACAATTTCTACAATCACACAGATGTACCTGTGCTTGTATTTATATAATTCCCATTTGTCATTAAAAAACAGACCTGCAAAAGCTTTCAAACATGACCTCAGTAGCTAAATACACAGTAAGACTCAGATGCTACCTTTGTGGTGTTCTTATACTTAGCCTTTAACTATCCTGTATTATTTTAATCCTGTTTACAACATTTTATTCATAGCACAATTACTTATAAGTATGTAAGTATTAAGAGTATTTTCCCTTTGTGTATTTTCATGCCTAAATGATTCTCTGGCAATGTTCTACTTTAAGAGAATTCTGTGTTTTTCTTCTTTTTTTACACCCACCCAATTTTTGGTCCCTGTAGTTTTGGCACCTTTTGTTCTTACATCTCTAAAAAATTCTATCAATAATTCAATTTCCAGCTTATTAATACCCCACTCCTAATATTTAATTCTAAACAGTATTAACAAAATAAATTCTATACTCACTCTCTTGCCTCTTCCATACTAAACTACTGACCACTAAGATCTTCTCTAGCAGGGCTGTTTCCTTTTAATCTTGAACGGCCCAGTGAAATTGAGATGCAGGCTGACCTAAATATCCAGTGGTTAGTTCATGTCTTTGAATCAAACAGAGCAAAAATTTGAACCTTTAAAATCTGGCTACACATGTTTTCTGGCTACTGGGCTAATTAGGCATTCTGGGATCTTTTCTGGCCCCTTCCAGATCTTTTTTTCTGGCCCTTACTAGTGGATTTTTGATTAGAACACGTATTTTTCTCATGAAAAACCTTAGTCAGACAACCCAGCATTTTCAAACAGAAAAGTGTTTCCTTGAAAAACTCCTGCTCAGCTGTGGTTACCATGGATAAGGATGTAAATCTTTCATATGCATAAAATCATATAGATTATCCAGCTCTTCTTTCACTCTGCCTAGCATGTTTTTCACATCTAAATGGGTATCATAAAAAGATTCAGCTCCAGCAATTAAGGACATGCTAAACTTCAATATGTTATTCGCTCTGCTGAAATTTGCAGATCTATAATTTCCAATGTCATTCTTTCATACAGCATCACATTCACCTCCAGACACATTACCAAGAGGGAGCTGATATTTTACCCTCTCAGCCACCACTCAATGTCTTTGCTAGTTTAGAATCCCTTACCAAAAAGATTTTAATATGCCTTTCCAGAAATCACGTGCTGATACCCTCTTCTATCCCTTTCTCAAAACTATCAAGTCCTACAGTTCTGTTTGAGCCCCACAACATCCCTGACTTCAGGAATGGAGTAATTTTTCTAGTCTTTCTAGTAATTTTCACAATGAGTTGCACACTTTGGGATTTCTTTTTCCACAGTTCAGAAACTTATTGAAAACATGATAAGAAAAACCTCAATCAAAACAACCTCACAAGGTTGGTAGACCTAAACATGGGTGCTTAATTTATTATACAAACTATTAAAAACCTTGGCACTGAGAAATGTCTTGAAAACGACTGTGAACCAGCAAATAGCTTGCATGTGACATGTTATTTACACTGTGATACTGTTATTAATCTAATTTGCACACAGACTCAAGTCTTGCAGTTTTTACACACCATTAACAAAATTCATTATACCTAATACCACTGACTTCAATCTGCCTGCTCCTGAGGTTTTAAGACAGATTTGTGTATCTTTCTAAGGTGCAGCCTCCTATAAAACTGTAAAATACAACCAGGTGGGAAATGCTTTACACACTCCAATCCTGAGACTTGCTACTTGAGTTATTTCCAAATGCTTAATTCACCTACCAGTTGACTCTTTACTCTTTCCTTGACACTTGACTCACACTGTCTTTGCTAAATTTGTATACTCAAGGATTTCTTCCTGTCTTCGGTGAATGCCCTTTCTGTCTTGATTTTTCACATTGCTTCATATGCTTTTGTACAAATGTCATTATTTTGCTAATCCTCTGCATGGAGTGGGTACAAGAATTTTAATTTCCTTTTAAAATCTGCATAGTATTTGATCATAAATTCACAGGAGCTATGCAAATCATTCCTTGCAGAGCTGCAAGGACTTCCAGTAATATCCCTGCTATTTTGTATTTTGACGTACAACTTGTTCTCTTGCTGTGTCTGCCATTTGCTCCTTTCTTACCTTCAGTTGTTTTGCAGTTCTCTGCTAATTCCAATGACCTTTTTCCATGTTCCTACTACTAGCTTTTAAAGCCAGATGGTTTGCATAACCCATGAGAATATACTAATTTATGTTTCAGCAGTTTCATTTCTCATCTTGTCCTTTCCATAGAACGCTTTTCCCTTCTTTTCTGTTTCTCCCCTTTCAGTGCTCAGATTTCTTTCAGAGTCGTCAAAATTGATTTTCCTGAGGTAAAGAGACCTTTTGGCTTAGTGAAACCACTCCCCTGCAAGACGTAAGCAGTCATGTAACAGACCTCAAGGACAGAAATGCTTGAACAGACCATCCAGTATCAATATATATTTTTTTAAATTTCTGTTTTCTGAATTACATGTAGCCCCTTTTCTGCATCTGATTCACCAACCTTAACCACAAAGGAAAGGAGGTGACTTTGTACCAGCTCTAGAAGCCATGACTCCTTTTCCCCAGCACGGAGGCTCGGGCTTTTCCCACAGAGCAAAACTGAGAGAGAAAGAGAAGTCTGCAACTGCCTGTCAGGGCACCAGGAGCCGTAAGTGCCCCTTTTGTGCCCCCACGAGCTCTCTGCCTCTCCCCCTGCCCCAAGCCTGGGGCAAAGCACTGACTGGGCCTCCAGGCTTGGCTGATACACTGTGGCAGGTCACAGCCGGTCCCAACATGGTAGCTGGACTTGTGTCAACCCTGGCCTGGATCTGCTGGTGTTGTAGCCTCTGCCACCTTTGAGATGAGCAAGGAGGAATGTTTGTGTTCTTCCAGGGTTGGTCTGTTCTGTGGGCTTTTGTAATTTACTTTTGTGGTCTATGGCAAAGCCACTTCATGTATTACAACTTTTAGTCCCTGAGTACCTTTACTTAGCTTGAGCCTGAATCTGTCATGACTGTCCCTGGTAAAAGCCAGGGCTGGAGCATGTCAGGTATAGTTAGAGCTGTTTGGCTGAAGTAATGAAGAAGGTTGGGAGAATCTGAAACTTCAGGGAGGAATAAAGCAGATGTTTGACTGAGAGAGGGGGCTGGGACCAGCCATCACTCAGTGTGGCACAGACCTGGCTGTCCCAGCCAAAAAAACATCCCCTGCCAGGAGACACAGCACCTGTGCTGTTCCAACTCAGTGGCTGTGACTGCTGCGTTAATGGCTAAGTATTGTTACAATGAGTTCATGAGAAAAGGAGAACCTGTGAACCAGGAGGAAGTCCATGGGTTTGTGCCTGAGTCTCCTGATCCCTCCTGGCAGCCTGGACTGGTGCTCCCACACAGGTGGAGTGAATCGGGGCCAGGAGGCGGAGGATGAACCTGTCATCCATGTGGATGCCTCCCAGGCAAACTCACAGAGGTGTTTACCTGAGGGCTTATAAAATCCTTCAGGATGGCCAGTAAATAAACCACTGCTGAGGAGGCCACAGGGATGATCCACCCAGGTGCCACATGTATCAGGACAAAACTTTGACAGGGTCAACTGGTTTCACAGAATCACAGAAATGTTAAGGTTGGAAGGGACCTCTGGAAGGTTGGAAGTCCAACCTTCCTGCCAAGGCAGGGTCACTTGCAGTGGGTGACACGGGAACGCTTACAGGTGGGTTTGGAATGTCTCCAGAGAGGGAGACTCCTTGACCTCCCTGGGCAGCCTGTCCTGGTGCTCTGCCACCCTCAGCGTCAAGAGTTCTTTCTCACGCTGAGGTGAAACTTCTTGTGTTTCAGTTTATGGCCATTGCTCCTGCATGGCTCCATTGTTTCCTGCACAGGTGTGCGGAACAAGCACATTTAGCACTCCCTTCCCATCCCCAGCCATCTTTACCGGGGATGCGAGCAAACCGCCCTTCTGGCGGGCAGGATCCCGGCCTCCGCCAGGGCCAGGGACCGTGTGGGGCCGGGGGGAGCCGCAATCCTGTCCGTGCCCGGGGGCAGCCCCAGCGCAGTCCGTGCCCGGGGGCAGCCCCAGCGCTGTCCGTGCCCGGGGGCAGCCCCAGCGCTGTCCGTGCCCGGGGCAGCCCCAGCGCTGTCCGTGCCGGGCGGAGCCGCCTCCCGCGGTCCCGGCGGGGCGGGCGGAGCGGGCAGCGGGAGCGCTCCCCCCGCCGCGGGGCCGGGCGGGCCGGGCCGGGGCGGGGCCGGGGGCGGGCGGGCGGCGCCGGTCGCTGTCCTGGGTGTTGAATCTGCTGCGGCTGCCGGAGCCGGGAGCGGCCGCGGGAGGCACCGGGCGGGCTGGGCGGCAATGGAGTGAGGGCTGGCGGCGGCGGGCAGGGGAGCGGGGCGTGCGATGGGCCAGGCATGATGGGCGCGCTCGGCTCCGTCCTCCCGCTGCTGCTGCTGCTGCTGCTGCCGCCGCCGCCGCCGCTGCAGGTGCTCGCCGCCGCCCCGCGCGTCCAGCCGCCCTCCGCCGGGGCCGCCGCCGAGGCGCGGATCGGTGAGTGGGGCGAGGGGCGGGAGGCGCGGGGCTGGCGGGGAGCGCGTTCTCCGCTGGAGCCCGGGGGCTTCCCCGCAGGAGGCTCGGCAGGGCCCCGGTGGCCGCGCCCGCACCGCGGGCGGTGAGGGGCCCGTCCTCCGGTCCCTCATCACTGGCTCTGGCTGACTGTCCCCGTCCTCCGGTCCCTCACCGCCGGCTCCGGATAAGGGGCCCCGTCCTCTGGTCCCTCACTACGGGCTCCCGCTGCCTGTCCCCGTCCTGCAGTCCCTCACTGCCGGCTCCGGCTGAGTGGCCCCGTCCTGCAGTCCCTCCCTCATCACAATCTCCCGCTGACTGTCCCCGTCCTCCTGTCCCTCAGCACGGGCTCCCGCTGGCTGTCCCCGTCCCCCGGTCCTTCCCGACCGGCTCCCGGCCCCTCAAACCTCCCGCTCCCCCCGCGTTCCCTGCCCGGGCGGGATCTCGGGGATCCCTCAGCGGGGCCGCTCTGACCCTCCGTCCCCACACGCTGAAAACTTCCGCGGAGGCTCACGGGGCCCCCAGGGTCGAGGTGCGCCACTGCCGAGTCCCCGAAAATGCTTCCAGCTTCCACGTATGTAACCCTTCTCCCAGTTTACTGGATTCAGCCCGCTGAACTGCACTTATATTTAGGAAAGACAGAAAGTCTCCGGGCTACAACCCCCCAGATGCAGCCTTTGCTGGTGTGCCCCCCAACTCGTTCTGCTGGAGATGGAAATCAGCACTGGCTCCGGGTTAAGGCTCTCTTAGAGCTGTCAAAAAATCCCCAGCGCAGACCATCAAACAGCCTCTTTCTGTTGATATTCTCTGCCAACCCCTTCCTCTTTTAGAACGTACCATCTGCACTGAACATCCCCACCTGCGAAATGACCCACACTAGCACGAAGGGATCCTGAAAACAAACTCTGTGTGTTTAAGATCGATGCAATTCTCCTGTGACACTCTTCTTGGCAGTCCTTTCCTTGCAGTGAGACACTCAGGACTGTGTGCTCATCTGAAATGTCTATTAATATTAATATCTATTAATACAGTCCATTGTAATTCGCTTACAGTATCTTCCTGAAGCTCACTTTAAGTCAAGAAGGTCATAACTTAGAGAATTTTGTATTTTTTCCCAGTTTAATACCTACACAGTATGTTGTGGAGATCATAGAATGAGAGCTAAACAAACTGTCCCTGAGAAATCTTTTTCTAAGACAGAAAAATTAAATTACTTTAGGAAACAAAGGAACCTACCACAGGGGCGTCAGTGCAGTTTTCCTCATAGACATTCTGTTTATTAAGAAGGAATTAAAATCAGCTGGCCATGTTTGTAATGAGTTTTCAGTCAAGTGGCAATAAAAATGAGTTATTATGCTATAGTGAAGGTAGTGATGCAAGGTTTTAAGCAGAAATGGTCTGGACTGGATTTATCCCTCCCTCCTCTTTCCTGGTTGCTATAGATATAGACTGTTTCTTCTAATCTGCTAAAGAGAAAGCTTGCATTAAAATATTGAAAGTAATAGCTGTAATTTTTACCTTTAATAATGCAATAGGCTGTACACTGTGCTTTCAAACTAGTCAGGTTTTGCTTCTCTCTCCCTAAACATGAACTGCAAATCAGTCCGGGTCACAGGATATTTTTCAGCTTGTTGTAGCTACCAAAGAATGTTTGTGTGTTTGTCACTTCCCTGTAGCTTCCCTGTGCTTCTGCCTCGGTGAGGACGCCTGCCTGTCTGCCAGTTAAGGCTGTCCTTGCCTGGAAGGGAATGGGGGAAGAGCAGGCTTGATTTTACACAGGGAATCCAGTGGTCTGGGAAGTAACATCCAGAGGTATTTCAACCACAGCAAAACAAGCTGAGCCTTTCAGCTTCCTGCGAGGTTAGGGAGCTAAGTGATATCTCACAGATCTCTGTGAAAGATGGGAAAGGATTGATTGTGTTTGACAAGATGCAGGAAAATGTTTGCATTGCTGGAAGTGAAACAGTTTTAGCTGTCTTTTCCATTAGAGTTCCTTTATTTCTTTTATTGACCAGTGCTTCAGGCCTCATTAATCTGGAGTTCAAACTATTTATTATAATAGATACTGCTCCATTTTAGAGTGCAATTTTTAGACACAACTGTAATTTTACAGTCCAAGTTTTAGGATTATTTGTGGTTATAGGTGAAAGATACTCATTTGGTTTCTTTTTGTCCCACCTTCTTTACTCAAAAATTGAACACAGATACGTTATCAAACCTCTAGAATGTGTGCTGGAAACTGCCTTAAAAGCCAAGTATTTACAGAAGCAGGTTTTTATGATTTTTTTCCCCCTATTATTTCAAGAATTCTTCCTAAAAGCTGTTTCAGAAGTAGAGGTTCATGACCTTCACAGTTTCATAGGATGTTTTCATCCAATTTCATTATTCTCCTCTTTTTTATGGTCATCTTTGTCTGTACTTTCCAATATAGTATCCATTTCCAAATGGTGACCTGTTTGTTTTATAACATACTTAACAAACTTGTTTAAGAAATTGGAAGATTTAAAGTTACAGTTAAATAAGATATAATATTTGGATTTGTGCTGCTTCAGCCTATTTAATTCATGAGGCTTTGTAAATTGTTCCTGTGTGGGAAGGTGATTTTCTAAGGTGCTATTATCAACAAAAGCACATATTCTTCCATTTCTTGACATTTATCCTTCATCATCCCTCATTCTGTGATCATCTGTAGTAGCATTTTAAATGTGAACAAGTGAGGAAAAGTACAGCCTTTTCGCTTTCTCTTTTCTTGCCCACGCCTAGGCCAGGAGAGAGATTCTTGTCTTTTCTACAGAAAAATAAATCAGCTGAGTATGTAGTAGTATTAATTAGTCTTTAATGAAACGATGGAGCTGGGAGTTTAATATTCTAAAGAAATCTTCATTCATTTTTGAGACGCAGTCCACTGAAGATTGTGGAACTTCCTTTTAAGTGTTTTACAAAATAATCATCTGTGAAAAATGTCTCCTGATCATGTTTTCTAAATTCCACAGATTTGGGTTATTCTGTTCCTGTGTTGATGATCACAACACTAAGCAGTACCTTCAGTAAAAACTGCAGCTCCAACTACTGAAGTATTTTTGTTGTATGGCTTTTTAAGTGGAATAATTGATTCAGAAAGTTGCAGTGGTATTTTATTTTCACATAAGATAGACTGGGTGAGATAGACAACTTGGTAACAAAGTAAACTGTGAACATCTTAATCATGTTCTTTCATTAGTACTAGAACACTGATACTTTACAGCAGAAGTTGTCCTCACATGTAGCAGAAGATAGTAAGTGTGCTTGCTGCACTGCCTTCACATTGACCTCTAATGTGTAAAATGATGCTTATAATCTTCAGTGAATATAATTTTGCAATTTAATTTGATCTTTTGTACTGTGTGCAATTCCATTTTTCAATCTGCATTTTCTTCTTCAATGGGTATATTGATATGCTGTGGAAATTTCTGGAAACATTTGTTCCATACACAATGCAAATTTGTTCCATGCACAGCGTAAAAGTTCTTTCAAAGTTGTATTTAGATAATCACCAGTCAGTCACATTTCAGCTTCTAAACATGAAATATGCTCCTAAACCTGTAGCTGTGAATTCCTGACATGCAGAGTGAGCAAAGACAGTGTCTTACACTTCACCAGGGTTTTAGTGTAACTGAGGATAGAAACTTTACTCAAAGGCTTTTAAAAAATGTTGCATGCCAATAGTAGTACTTTCACAAAGTGCTGTGTGCATGTTTAACTGGTGAAAAAATATTTCAGAGATGGATTAGGAGCTCCAATTGATTAAAGTTGATCAGAATTAAGAAACTGCGAGTGGGGACTTCCTTTACTATTGGTGGAAAGCATTTCTCTAGTGTTGATTCTTAAATTGGAAGAAAATGAAATAAAGAGTAGGAGAGATGGAAAAAGTATTTTTTTTTGGCTTTTCAGTCAGTGTTTCAAACACAGAAGAGATTTTGCCTATGGGTGTCCATGGGTGTTTCATGGGGAATAGAAAAGAAGTATTTCTTGGTCTAGTTCTAGTTGGACAGATGTTACCATAACAAAATGAACATTGCTGTTGCTCTCAGACACCTTTGTCAACTGTCCTAAAGATCCATGAGGACTGAAGTTTTGCAATTCTGTGCTGAGCTGAAGCTCACCCAAGTCAATGTCAACCTTCCCATTGACTTCAGTAGCATTTGGATCAAAATTTTGGTTGAGGCTTGTAGCAGGCTGGCTGGGAAAGTAGGAGAATTGAAGTGTTACCATCTGCTCAGCAGACAAAAATTGCCTCACTTTCTAGTGAGATTAATTTGGAACTTCTCATAGGCACTCAGGTATTTCAGTGCCATATTTATTTGATGCAATTATTGATGATGGAGTGTAATTTAGGATACAGTGCTAGAAATTAAAAATAACAGCAAAAAAATCAAGATAAGGCTATGTGCTCAGAACATGAGGGATTCAGTGCAGGAAACTGCATTCTTCCCTTCATCAAAAATATGTTTGCATATCCGAGAAATGTTTCTTAAGTAATCAGTTATGTTAGGGAACAACTTGAAAGTAGCTTAATATCAAGACATGTCCATGTATTAGTTCCATTGAATTACAGGTAAAGAACATTCATTGATATTTTTGGCATCGTGTCATGACTTTTCCATAATATCTTTTTTACAGTCTAACTTATTTTTGTTGAAAGTTTCAAGTGGAAGGAAAGAAGTAATTGTAGGGTGCTCTAAAGTTTGTTCATAGGAAGGGATTTCTAGGGATTTTTTTCTTTGTGTCTTCTTGTTTGTCTTACTGATTAAGAGAAAACAAAAAAGTTTTTGGCAAGACAAGCTTGCCTCTGCTTCCTATCTGAGCGTACCCCAACATTTCTCTGTGTTTAGTGAAATCAAAGAGAATATCTCTACCTGACTGCCTTCTTTTTTTTTTTTTTTGCTACCAGAGAGTAATATCAGTCCCAGGAACTTCACCACACCACACCATCATTGTACCCATGACGTCAGTCAGCCTACTGACATAATTCCTAGTTGCTAGATCCTGGAAAATTTGGGCAGTTCTGCTAAAATAACACAGTGTGATTAATGTTGGCAGATTAATGATAAGTAGGCAGTTGCCTGTGTCCTTACAGTGACCAGCTTACAGAGATCAGTGTGACAAGACTGCCGCTGGTGAGAAAAGGGAACTGCAGTCCCTGAAGGTGCTGGAGCTCATGGATAAACAGGGAGCTGGGGTCTCCTGTGTCCATCAGATTTCCATTGCCTGGAAAGAGAGCATAAGGACACCAGCTCAGATTTAGGTGGTGACCACCAGATCTCTGTATCCAAATCCACGAGCAGACCTGTGTAAACTGAGAGGCAGTGTGTATTCCAGCTTCCCAAGAATGACACATATTTTGGCCTCATCCCACTTACAGTGTAGGCTAAAACCAGGGTAAAATCTCTGCAGTTATTCATGCAAGATCAGTATAATCCAGTGTCTTGCTAAAATCTGTGTTGGTGTTTGCAGGCAGATTTGGGAGGACATTCAGTAACTGGAGGAAAGATCAATTTGATTTTGGCCATAAAATCGGCAGAGGATGGAAAGCCTCCAAGAGGCAAAGTCCACTGCTGCCTCCGTCACAGACAGGATGCTGAGCTGGATGTGTGTTTGGTTAGGCTCAGCATGGCCATTATTAATAAATCTAGAAAGGCAGTAAGTAATATTCTTCCTGGTCAAACAGTTTTATATTTGCAAATGTGGAGTAAGCAGGTGAAGATGCAGATTAAAAAGTGTGTGTTTGGAGGGCAACAAGCATAAGAGGAGAAAAGGAATAGAGACATGTTGGGAATGTGGATGTTTAAAAGACAGAATGAGAAATTAAATCTTTAGTAGAAGTAAAATGACTGGAATTGGAGATCAGAAATGGAGATTAGTGAGTTGTATATGATCTGTAAAGATGTAAATTTAAGATTAAATGGAGTTACTAGTTCTCTTTGAAGAGACAGTCAAATGCTGCAGCAAAACTGAGATGGAGCAAAACTGAGATGTTCAATGGACCACTTTGAGGCATAAGAAAATGAAGGAAGGTGACAAGAAGGAGAAAGGATTCACAAAATAGAAATATTAACTCATTCATTCAGGCCAAAGCTGTGGCAAAAAACAGAGTGAAGAAATGTGTGCAGACTGTGAGAAACTGCTCTGGGAATAGAAAGGATTTATTTTTCTTAATGTAAGGGGTGGGAATCATCTAACTAAATGTAATTAATTGAGCTAATCACTCTAGGCTCTTTTTAACCTATTTCTAGTTTATAAATTTCAATTAATTTTACCCAACTGTACATATCTAACGTAGGTCAGATAAGTGAGTGCAGTTATTGCTTTTCACTTAGTATTATCTTAATACATTTCCCAGGCCAGGGTAACTATCTGTAAATATATAAGTGGTAGGTATTGCACCTTAACTCTTCAAAAATTAGATGCTCAGGTTAAATTTGGGGAGAGGTAAACATGTTTGGAGATTGATTCACCTGTCTTTCCCCACTGAGGTGACACTAATGAAGTAGCTTAATCCAACATTAGGTTGGTTGAGGATCATCTACTACATTACTTCATTACTACATTACTACTTTTTGAGATCTATAGGTCTTGCAAGTGAGCTGTTTAGGAGGGTTCTGTGAGTAGTCAGGCAGGTTTGTCACATAAGGGGCTGCAACAAGTGAGGTGGCTGATGGATATTTGTAATCCTGGAAAGAAATTTCTCTGAGGAAATTACCCTCTGGTAATTGCAGACCAATGAAGGTGACCTCTGAACGAGCCAGAGCAGAAATGGGCGTAACAGAATGAGCAAGCAAAGGGATAAAAGCTGACAAATGAGCAGGAGGTCTGCAGGCAAGACAGAGAAATGTAGGGGAGTCTCATATTGGAGAGCTGAAGGAAGGGGACCATGAAGACATGAGTTTTGGACAGTCAAGTGAAAGCATGAAGGGTATGGATATTAATGCATAGACAGGATTAATGAGTTTTCTGAGTGAGTTTTAGCGGCTTTACTTGTGCAGGGAGTGAAAGGGCTCTGTAGCTACCCCAAACATTTCATAGTGTCAATACACTACAGCATTCCCCATAACAGTTTGCCATTCAGAGCATCTGTACTCATCAAACAACTAGAGACCTTTTTTTTTCTGAAAAGAGTAGAGGCACTTAACTTTATAGATTTTATTCCTTCTGAGAAGAAATCTTCTGTGAAGTAGCTTGGTAAGTTGCTGCACTACTGTGTTTTCTT
Organism: Lepidothrix coronata; assembly: GCF_001604755.1. NCBI lineage: Eukaryota > Metazoa > Chordata > Aves > Passeriformes > Pipridae > Lepidothrix > Lepidothrix coronata. The sequence continues at coordinate 1,768,325 of NW_016690254.1, read as the reverse complement.
TCCCTATAGTTTCTTTGAGTGGAACATACTTAAATACCAAACATAGTTTGTTGATACACAGTCCCTCTGGACAGGGAGTGCTTAGCATTGCATACTTATTTTGCTTCAGACTAACACATTGATTAAACAAGTTATTTTAGCCTGTAAAATCAGTAACTAGAAGTTTCATGGGAAGTACAGCTGGTTGTAGTGGGTGTGAGGTCTTTTCTTTCAGTCACAGCTCAACAGCAGGCAACAATAGTTACATAAGCTTGAAATCACAGCCAGCAAGCACAAGGTAATGTGCAGATTTATATGTGCCTCCCAAAATGTCACACACTTCCAGATGTCCTCATGGAAGACAATGCAATGGGGACCAAACACTCACCACATATTGTAATAAACTTACAAAGTTCAACAAAAAGTGAGAAAATATCCAGATACATGTAACTGCCCCCTTTTTACTCCCTCTCCCACAATTTATCTTTGATCTCTCAGATCTGAACTTCAGCATATTCTACAAAATGCCTTATCAAAATCAATCTTGGATGCTGAATGAGGTATTTTGGATTTCTAGCACACAGAAATCTTCTGCTCTCATTATTTTGCAGGACATAATTAATTACCTGTATGTCTGTTCCTGTCCTAAAAGGGCTAAAGATATTATAACCTCTTTTATTTTTAGTTTTCTGATCTGCACCAGGTAGGCTGTCCTTTCTCTACAACTTTTTTGGTGGTCAATACAATTCAGTTAAACTCAGAGCAGTTGTTTCAGGCAACAGCTTTACTTCACCTGGAAGGTCATGCCTCGTCTTCAGGCCTGAGGAAGAGTTTGTGCATTACAAAATTGTCTGTGGTTTTTTCAATTACTATCAGGCTGCAGATTTGCAATACAAAATGGCAATAACAAAAGCTTATAGTCTTCCTGACACTAAGTGTTGATCTTGCTTTTGTAAAGGGTTTTGGTTTGGCTGAAATTAAAAAAAAAAAAATGGACTAAGCCAAAGCCCAACTCTCAAGCAGTGGAACCAGCACTGGAATCAGTGCTGCTGTCCATGAAAAGGCAACAGGGAGATGGGTTTGGGGGCAGGATTAGTTTGTGCCACAATTTCTCCTGAGCTCTCTGTGGCATGAAACTTTGACTTGAGTTTGTATAAAANACAGAATTGATTTATAAGTCAGGCACTAAATTGTATTTACTCTTCAGTGCTGAATTAAAAATGTGGCATCAAAAGTTATAAGCCTTGATTGATGCAGATAAATCACCACAAAAGAATGTGAATGTCTATGCTGTTTTTTTAAAGAATGTATACCTTGTATTTTATTCCTCATGGTGAAATGCTTTTTTATAATTTTATTGCTATTGGGGAAAACCTTATATATAAAATATTTTTGTTTCAGCTTTATTTGATATCTAATATCAAATTAGATTTTAGCACAGCTCAGTAGTCTCAGTATGTAGTCAGTGCAATGCCTTACTTACACCAGCAAAATATTACACCAAACCTCTTCTGTGACCTGGCTTCACCTCCCAGCCCAGCTTCTCACTAAGCACTGGTTCTTAATTTCATGGTATCACCCTGTGGATTGTGCAATTCCTTCCATTTGTTGGAGAAAGCTCTAGTCACTGCTGACTATCCCACTTCTTATATCCTAAAAGAAGAAAAAAAGGAGGGCAAAGAGAAATTTGGTAATTAGTCATCTGTCATGACTTCCTGGAAATAGCTGGGTATTAATGAAAACGAGATACCAAGCCAAATATCATCAAGCATTTAGATAGGTGAATGCACCTTGCAGTTAAAGACACAGTTGGCAGAGATAATTCTCCCCCAAAAATTCTTCAGCACAGAGCATTCCTTTAAACTTTGGGTTTTGCTTCCTCTATATTTAAGAAATACCTGGTTGTGTTTGTTTTGTTCTTTTTGTTTTACCCTTGATATCTGGGGTCAGGTTTTGCAAATTTTTCTTTCCTCAATTCTGAAGGGAAATTTCAAAGTTGTTGAAGTATTCTTGTTTAGTACTACCTATCTGTAAGTTTATTTTAGTTAAGTAGGCCAGCTCATAATTACAGTTTACCATTATACGTTACACACAGTGGAAGAATTCCAAGGACAAAGAGCAGCTATAAAGATTGTATATTCAGAATAAATGCAACAATAATGAAAAGAGAAATTTCAAAGGAAAAACCAAAGTTAACTGATGCTGTGTGGTGAATTTCCATCTAAAGAGCTGCAGAAAAATAAAACAATCATGTTCATTGGGAGCAATCACTCACACTTCTAGACAATATGAAACTTATAATGCTATAATCAAATAGCAATTTAAAAGTAGAATGGGAAGGTTGTTTCAGTGCTATATGTGCTTGGTTTTAGGCCACCCAACAAAGATCTACAAATGAGGGCTGTTTTTTTTCTGTCCATTTGCTTTTGTTTGTCTGAGTAACACCTGCTGTAAACGGTTGTAATCTGAAAGTAAATAACTGAGAAGGGAGGAGGAAACGGACACAACACACGGGCTGGAGAATAAACAGCTGTCAAATGGCTGGTGTTTGGGAGAGTAGAACAGAGAGCTTTGCTGAAGGGTCTGATTCAGCTTGAATGAAGGAACTGATCACACCCAGTTGTCAAACTTTCCTAATTAAAGAATTGCTTGAGAGAATTTTAGAACAATGCTTTATCCTCTTCAGATTGTGGAACTATTTTCACAGTTTAGCAGGTGGGGAAGAGCTCTGAAAGGATCAGCCACCCAGAGATGGGGTGGCTACACAGGTTATTAAAAGGAGAGTGGTTGTGCTTCTTTCTTTTAACATGCAGTTCAGGGAGGTTCATGCCAGAGAGACTAAATTAAATAGTACGTGTAAAGGGTGATGATTTTCACCTAAATCTCTGCATGAAACTCCCAGAATCTGAATTTGTGTGTACAAATGTTTGGCCACCTAACATTCTTTCGATGGAATGGGCTTCTTGTCGTTCAGTATCTTTCCTTTTGTCCATCTGATATTAGAATAATACTAACTTGTTTTCAGGTGAAAGTTCATCCCTGCACAAGGAGACTCTACTATGAACAGAGGCATGTAAAATACAACCTTTCATGAGTAGCTTCACCAGTTTTCCTGAAGCTGTTTCTGTGTTTGATGTAAATAAGAGGGGTTGCAGCTTCAGTTCCTTTTATGTCACTGATATTAGTCCAGGGTTCCAGGATTTAAGGTGACTTAAGACACAAATATTTAAACAGGGCTTACCTAGACCTGATTTTACAGAATATGTTTAAGACATATTTCTATGTTCTATTTAAGACAGAGAATTAGCAAACAAATATTTGAACAATTTCTTTCTAGTCAATTTTCCATTGTCTCTGTTGCAGTCTGGAAGATGGACTTGCTCAGGGGTTCCCATGTTTTCCTTCTATTTGACAAAGATACTCTGCTTAATTCTTCTCAATGGAGGGAATTCTTCTTGCCAAAGGATTTGGTTGTTTGGTGGTGTACCCTGGTCCTGCAGACTGGGGTGTGAACGTTACCTTATTTGGGAACATCACTTTGGAAAACTGAGGGCATGGTGTTCTGCCAGCCACACCTGTGTCACTCCTCAGGGTTGGGCAATGTTCATGTTCAAACGAAAATCAAGTGTTCTTCTCTATGCAGAGTTCAGTAAGGCAGCTATTATTCATAGAAACAGGTGCAGTAAAGATCATGTTCTTATACCTGTGATCCTGGTTGGGCTTCATCAGACTGTCAGAGTAGCCTAGTTATCAGAATGCTTAATTAAATTCCCCAGACTCAGATTATTTTTGGACAAGTCTCATCCTCCAAAATGGATACTGACTTGACATGAAGAACCCACCTTTCTGTTTAGAGGAGCCTCATTTATACCTGGGATTTTTTCCGCCTTCCAGCCCCTCCAGCTCCCCTCAGCTGTGCTAACAGAACTCTGTTTGACCAGCTTCAGCACTGCCAGGTAACCTTTGGAAAACCTTCCCAGCTGTACAGATGTCAACTAAATACCAGTTAGTGGGGAAAAAAAAAAAAAAAAGAAAAAGAAAACTGAACCATTTGCAGACAGCCAATATGACACTTCCTGAATACATATTATTTAGCTGGAAGTCAGTGGACTACAATATTATCTGTTATGCTGGAGTCAGTACACAGCTCTTTTTGCCAGCCTTTGTAAGTAAGAGTTGAACTGGCAGCTCTGCTGGAAATAGATTAATTTCACTATGGAGTTTCTTATTGCTCCTTCATTCCACAGCATTTTACATTATATTTATTCATAATTTATTTTTAGTCACATTTCATTTGTGAATAAAGTATATCAGGTATTAGGATATTTTTTTCACTTCATAAATCACAGGAGAGCTATTTCTGTAACAGTTTATTACCTGAAAGCTATGATTAAGTCTGCCTTAAGTTTAATTTTGGTTCTGATTACCAATGCAAATAGTTAAGCATGTGCCTAACTGTAGGTAAGTGCTGTTGTCACTTAGTAAATGTGAGTGTCACCCTTTTTGTTTTCAGCATGGGAAAATATAGGTCACAGCAATTTTGATTACTCTTTGAATTTTTGTGGAATCTGTACTTTTATTTCCCTCAACTCTTTGATAATTGAGCACTTTGATGACATCAGAATTTTACACACTAGAAAAGTCTGTAATTCAAACTGCACAGTGCTATCACCTGCATACATTTTTAGGGTTACTCAGAGAATTCATTGCATTTCCAAATAAGATAATTAGAACAGGGTTTTTAAAATGAAACTAGAGAGAAATTCCTAAAATTGCCTTGAATCTGCTACTTGGAGTGCCTTCTGCAAAGCTGATATGGCACATGACTTTAGGATGAGCTAGAAGGTTTGGGTTTCATTGTGCTCTAGTGAGTAGGTACTCTAGTGAGTCCTTCTCTGCCATCCAAGAAGGACTGTAAAACCTACATTGGAGAAGATGCAAATGAACGGAATATTTCTCAGAAACCAGACAGGTGCCAAAAATCCACTAAGTGATGTTTTACAACTGCATGAAAACTGGAAGAGGTTGTTCCTCCTTTTCCAAAGATGATCCTCAGAGTACGTATTGCCAGCTACTCCCTAGAAGAGTGACTTTGACTCTGGACTTCACCTTAAAGACTACTGAGAGAACACCAAATATTGTATAATTCTAGAAAAAATAAATACAAACTCCTGCTATAATCCCCAGGTATTCATGAATGAATTTTGTATTCAGTCCACAATTTCTCAGTTCATATATTATCTACGTGTAGTTATTCTCCATAAGTGACAAATTGGAAATAGCTTTTTATTCTTGGTCTCATCTCAGGAGGTGAAGACTTATTTCTGCAAATGTATCTTTTTGCAAATGTAAGCTTTTTTTTTTTTAATGAAGATGATAAGTTGCTCTAGGATAAAAAATTATTAGGAAATTCCCTGAAAGACAATTGAGAATTCTCTCCTCAGAAGAGAGACTACTGAGTGGCTAAGGGGAAATAAAGTAGGACAGACCACAGCAAGTGAGAGAAGTCATTATGGAAATAGGTAAAAACTTTACTTCACCTTTTCTGTTGCATTCTTATCCATGATGAATATGAACTGGATTCCTCTGAAGAGCTTGACTGTGCTTTATAACTTGACCTAGAACTCTCTTAAGACAGTGTTTAAATTTAAAGGGCTTGTTAGGAAGATGTTACTGTAGCAACAGTAAAGTAATATTTTTCACATTTGACAAAAAGCTTTAGTGTCCTTCTTGACTGAATCTTCCAGATTTCACAGTGTGATTTTTTTTTTTACCAAAAAATAGTCAAGTGGTTCAAAGACAAAAAGGGTAATTTCAGATAGTGAATATTTTGCCATCCCATTATATGAGGCTCTACAATATTAGTAGAGCGATGATTCCCTTTTTCTGTGCATCTGCTGAGGGACACACCTCTGCTGGGGGATCAACTCCCCAGGCTGGGGTGAGGGTGATAGGTCTGAGGGGTTTTCCACAGTGACAGAGGGGTGGAAAATGGTAAGGTCACACCAAGGTGAGTGTCATGATGTACTGCCCCGTTCTGACCTTCTTTCCCCCAGCAAATGCCACTGGTCTCTGGCAGAGAAGTATTTTGGTCTAATCTGATATGGCTCTGAATGGTTTTCTCCTTCTGACTAGAGCCAACCAAGCACAAACACCACCCCTGAATGTTCCCCTACAGACTGATGGGACAAAGAGACTGCAGCAGAGGGTGTTTCTTGAAGAGGTTTTAATTTTATCTATTCAACATTTGGAATTTTTTCCTTATGGGAGCTTCTCATATTTGTTTGGTTTTGCTCCATCTCAGGACAAAAAAAATAAGAGAAGGATGCATTAATGGAATAAAACATTTAAAAATATTATTTTTGCAGAAGGCAAAGTACTGAAATATTTAAAAGTTTGTTTTTTTTAAGGTAACACTGGACTTTGTCAGCCTAAACTGCCCAGTTTGGCAGCCTGAGGGCAGAGTGAAGGGTTTGCTGGTTGGTGGAAGTTGAATCTTCAGATCCTCGTATGCCCATGGTGTGCAGGAGGGAAATTACTGAGCTCCTGCTGTGCAACAGAGGCCCCAGTCTGGTCACTGGGTGAGGTTTCCTTGTTCAACTCACCCGGGAGGCATTGCCAGGCTTTAGAAGGGGCATTGGAAACACCTGAAATCAGTCACAGACTCAGAGAACAGGATCACAGAACAGTTTGGGTTGGAAGGCACCTTTTGAAGGCTGCCTGGTCCAACCCCCTGCAATGAGCAGGGACATCTTCCACTAGATCAGGTTGCTCAGAGCCTCGTCCAACCTGGCCTTGAATGTTTCCAGGGATGGGGCATCCACCACCTCTCCAGGCAACATATTCCAGTTTTTCACCAACCTCACTGTAAAAACCTTCTTTCTTTTGCCTAAAGTCCCACCATTCATGTCTGGCTCAAATGCATTATAGATTCTAAATTGTAAATTACAAATTGACCTCAAATTAAATATTTTGATTCAATTAACTAGAATACTTTTTATGCTTTATCCAACTTCATTAGAAGTATCCTGTAAAACCTCTGTTTTTTGAAAACCACATTTTTATTTGAAAGACTGTTGATAGTCTCCATGAGCTTTAGTTTATATAAAGATCAGAATGTTCAGAAAAGTCAGTTGGTTTTGTTTAAACCTCCCTCTCCCCACAAATAAAGCAATCTTTTAATTTTGATTACGTAAGAGCAGAATGTGAGTGGAATTTTCATGGAAGTAGTGGTTCTTTTTTTACTTCTCCTTCTTGAGGTGTCTGCCACCTGATCTGGTTTTTCTATACCAGGAAAAGAAATCCTGTTTCTCAACTGTCTTCAAAGAATTCATTGCTTTCACTAAAATAGGTGTGTTTTTATGTGCTTTCAAAAGCTTTCAAAATGTTTAGATATCTGTCCTCCAGTGAGAATTACAGCAAAACCAGATTCTGCTCAATTTTTCATTATTTTCTAATCCCAGGCAGACTGGAAAGTACACCTATTGATGATCCCATGAGAAATAGCAACATGCAGCAAATTCCTTTTCAGCGCTAACAATTTAGTACTCTCTCAGAAATTAGACTGTGTTAGATTAGATACTTAAAAATCAGTCTTCTTAAATTATTTTTTTTTCTTTTGCTTAAGTATGCTTTTGGTAAGAAACACTTCAACATTTTTTTAATTGAGAAAACTTCTGCAGGATGGTGAGTTGAGGGGTGTGGGATCCATCTCCCTTCAGTTGTCTGCAGCTGAGTCAGTCCCTCCGTGTCCCATCTGGAGTCACTGAGGGGAAGGAGGCACCTGTGGGACACAATTGATCTGACCTATTTTACGTGTCTGCCTCAGAATGAGATGAGATGAGATGAGATGATGAGTTGAGACGATGAGATGAGTGGCACTCCAGGAACATTTGGCAACACTGCCTAAATTTTCACCAAGTGCAGAAGCACCACAGTGTGAGCAAAGGCTGTGTTGGACAGAGAAGTGTAGAGCAGAGTGAACTCCCATCCAAACTTTCTCATATATCTCTGTGAACTTTTTAAACTTGAGATCTGCACCTTAACATCAAATGGGATAGTTTCCAAATCCTGTATCTTAAGAATATTTTATGATGCTCAAGTTTATCATCTTTAGTGGTGCCTTTGTTTTAGCTAAAAAACATATTGCATAAAAGGCAAATATATTCTCATGCAAAGTTTTAAAACTGAGAGAACCATAGTAACAGGAACTCTAGCATGGTCTTCCTTGTCTTGAAGCACATTTTAGCTCTACATCAATATTATATATTATGGTTTGGGATTAAATGATATTTTTTAAAAGTCAATTATTTTGATTTTTTAAAAATAATCTTCTTGTTTATAAACTAATTCACAGTTCAAAATAAGCAATTAAAATATAAGGATTTCCCAAGTAAATTCCAATCAGTAACTGAAAAAATTCAGTTAAATTCCAGTTTGTTTCTAATCTCAAAAGATTTTTGGCTATGATATATAGCCATGCAAATGCACCAACACAGACACACTTGACTGAAAATACATTCTTTCTTTCTTTTTCTACAGTATAACAGGTTTCATGATTTCTGATGATTATTTGCTCTATGATTTGCTCTATGATGCTTTGCTCATGCTCAGCAGAGTTTTTTATTTTCTCATAGCACTAACTTGTCTCGATGTCATGAAAATGTAGAGATACTTTTATGGGATTTTTCTTTCTCCTGTGCTCATTAGGAAACAAACCTGTCTCCACCTGTGATGTAGACTGCTTTGTATATAGAAATACTGCTGGTTTTTTCAGTTATCTATAATGAACTATGCAGTGCTTATTTATCTTATGTTGCCACCAAGTGTGTTGGAAATTTTAAAAATCATTGTAAAGATGCAATTCCAGCCTGAAGGGTTGGATGAGTTAGGTAAGCTATAGAATCAATGCAAGCATTTAGAGGTTGCATAAGTTACTAGTAACATAAGGATGGTTAACAATATGCTGTTTACATTAACTGAGTCTGACAGGGAGTGCTTTTTTGCAGTAAGAAGAAAAATGTTTAGTTCCCTGCAGTAAGAGCAAGATGTAGTCACTGTGTGCTGGCAACACAACTGCACCAGGACTGAGGGGCTGCACGGTCTGTGGATGTGGGTGGGGACTGAGAACTGGTCACACACAGGCACATCTGGGATGGCCCATGGCAGTCATGAGGGACTGCGTTTTGAGGGGGTTTAAGCTGAGCATTAAAAAATAGAGGAGAAGCTGTAACTTGGTTCAGAGAGGGAACTCCAAGTGTATTAGCAGCATGGAAGGAAACAGCCAACAAGAATAAAAGAAGCTGGAGGACTCGAGTTGTTTGACAAACAGCTGGGGGGTGACGGGAGAAGAGAGAAATATTAGGAAGTAGATTATGAAGGGTTTTGAATGTCAAGTGGCCATACAACTGGATTTGATTTCTGTTTCCTGCTATGTGACATTAGGCAAATCATGACATTTCCCTGTTTTTTATGAGTAGAAAAAATGGATAAAGCTTGCACACCAAGTAGCAAATTGTGGTGACAGCTCTGATCTTCATGCAGTGTAAATGAGATATTTATATTAATTTTAAAAATTCTTAAATGAGCATGGTGATGTAAAATCATTACATCTACAGTTTCCTTGAACTTACACTTAATTTTTTTTGTAGTATTCATTAACATATCTTGCTGTAATCAAGACTTCTGCAGAGCTTGATTTCTGTATACAAAGCTTTTTATTTATGGAAAGCAAGTTTCTACAAGGTGAATTTCTTTACAATCTGTCACCATATTGAATAGTTAGTCCTTCTTTTTGTACTTCATGATCCTAAGCTTTTTCTTAAAATACACAGGTAGGAGATTATACTGTGTCACTAACTTTTAAAATTATTGTCCCTATTCATCACGTAAGAGAAATATGTGCAATACCATTGTCAGCTGCAAAAGCAATCCTTGCATGTATTGATTTTATTTCCAAATAAGATCTCACCACATGGGATATGCTCAGAGTGCTCCAGTTTGTAAAAGCCAAATACAGTGCAGCAGGAAACTACATTGTTCTGAAGGGAATACTTGGGTTTACATAGCTGTTCCTTTTCTTGAAGGGGAAAAAACCCCAAGTATTGAATCCGTTTGAAGTTCAAGAATTGTTGTGATGTCCATGATGATTTCACATAATCCTATCTCTAAGAATTCCTGTTTACCGTGTCCAGCTGGCTCCAGTACCGTGTCTCATGCTGGTAGGTGACGATCAGAGATGGATTTTACACACTTTCACTGCTTCTCATCTGGATTTCACTGGGATAATACACTGTGGTTTAAAGTTATTGTTTCCAGGGTAGGTAATCCAGAACATGGCACTGGATTTATTCAGCAGCACAGTCAGAGGTGAGTTGTTTTCTGCTCTGAACACTGGTTTCCTACAGATCAAGCTCAAAGCCTACACCTTTGTTTACAAGACACTCTAGCTAGCCAGATTCCTGATCTTCCAACAGTCCAAGATATGGAATGGTTCCACCAGAGATGTAGGAGGAGCACCGGTGACAAAACCTCTGCTTTTCAAAGGCAAATCTTGTCTGCACAGCGGAGAGCCTTTTGAGTAGCTGGAGACTTACAGAAAAAACTTGAAGCAAGACTAAGAACCATCTGAGAACTGAGTCACATACATTCATACTGCAGGCTGAACTCTTTTATATTCTGTCTGCTAATACAGATACACAGTACATATGCTCATAATTTGTAGGAGACAAATAAGCAACCCTCTGCCAAAATGAATACTAGAACTGAACAAGCAAAACTGGGAGAAATGTACACAGAAGGAGAAAAACAGAGAGAAAACTATTTCCAAAAGTTACCTATTAGTCATGTCACTTGATGTGCAGTGGAAAACAGTTGGACAAAACAGCAATCAAAATACACATAATGACAAAAAGTTCTTCATAAAAATAGCATGGAGCTCACATTTGAAGATGCTAGTAATTTGATTGACATTTGAAAAGAACTTACTTTATCTTCTCTAAATCTAACATTTTGTGCAAAATGAGTGAGAGATCTGGGGAAAACCTGTTTCTGAATGAGTCAGTTTGTGGGTGTGTTGATGCCTTAGGTAAATTGAAATAGTTTTTCTTTCTGTTTGTATTTTGATGTTTCTCTCATCTGCAGTAAGTAAAATACTTGCAGTTAATATTACCTGAATTTTTATTAAAATTATACTTACTATTGATCATGACTGGGGGAGCAAAGTGCTTCCCACTGTAAGTCAAGACCAAGTTCTTGACCACCTGAGGAACCTGAATATATGGAAGTCCATGGAATCTGATGAGATGCATCCCAGAATCCCTTGGGAATTGGCTAATGCAGCAGCCAAGCCACTCTCCATGATATCTGAAAAGCCATGGCAGTCAGGCAAAGTCCCAGGTGACTGGAAAAAAGAAAACATTGCATCCATCTTAAAAAAGGGTAGAAAGGAGGACCCTGGGAACTACCAACCTCTGTTGGCCTCACCTCTGTGCCTGGCAAGATCATGGAACAGATCCTCCCAGCAGATGTTTTGCTAAGGCACGTGGAGGACAGGGAGGTGATTCTATACAACCAGCAGGGCTTCACCAAGGGCAAGTCCTGCCTGACCAACCAAGTGGCCTCTACGATGGGGTCACTCTATCAGTGGACAAGGGAAGGGCTACAGGTGTCGTTTCTCTGATTCCTGTAACGTCTTTGACACGGTTCCCCAAAACACCCTGCTCTCTAAATGGGAGAGATGTGGGTTTAAAGAGTGGACTGTTCAGCAGATGAGGAATTGGTTGGATGCTCACATCCAGAGAGTAGTGGTCAGTGGCTCAATGTTCAAATGGAGGTAGGTGACAAATGGTGTCCCTCAGGGGTCTGTGGTGGGACCAGTGCTGAGTGATGTCTTCATCAGTGACATGGACAGTGAGACAGAGAGTGACCTCAGTGACTTTCCTGATGACACCAAGCTGTGTGGTGTGCTTGACATGCCTGAGGGATGGGATGCCACCCAGAGGGACCTGGAAAAGCTCCAGAAGTTGGCCCATAGGAATCTCATGAGGTTTAATAAGACTAAGTGTAAGGTGGTACACCTGGGTTGGGAAAAGCCCTGGTGCCAAGACAGGCTGGGCAATGAACAGGTGGAGAGCAGCCCTGTTGAGAAAGACTTGCGGGTGCTGGTGGATGAGCACCAACATGGACATGACCCAGCAATGTGCACTCACAGTCCAGAAAGCCAAATGTGTCTTGGGCTGCAGCAAAATCAGTGTGGGAAGCCGAGTGAGGAAGAGGATTCTGACCCTCTACTTGGCTCTGGTGAGATCCCACTGGAGTATTGCATCCAGCTCTGGGACCCCCAACAGAAGATGGACATGGACCTGTTGGAGTGAGTTCAGAGAAGGACCACGAAGATGGTCAAAGGGATGGAGCACCTCTGCTATGAAGACAAGCTGAAAAAGTTGGAGTTGTTCAGCTTCCAGTACGTGAAGCAGGGCCTATGAGAAAGCTGGAGAGGGACTTTTCAAGAGTGTGTAGTGACAGGACAAGGGAGAATGGCCCTAAGCTGAAGGAGGGCAGGTTTAGATCAGATATTAGGAAGAAATTCTTGACTGTGAGGGTGGTGAGACACTGACACAGGTTGTGAGTGTGAGAACCTGTGGCTGCCCCATCCCTGGTGGTGTCCAAGGCCAGGCTGGATGGGGCTTTGAGCAGCCTGGTCAAGTGGAAGGTGTCCCTGCCCATGGCTGGGGGTTTGAAATTAGATGATCTTTAGGGTCTCTTCCAACTCAAACCATTCACTGAGTCAGTGATTCTATAATTCTATGACCCAAAACTTATTTATAACATCTAATGTAATAAGACCTCCCTGCACTTACGCACAAAGCTGATTTTGAAACATGGAGGTTTGAACTGAGAAGAATTTGGAGAGTTTCCTTGACAGCAGTTTTGTAGTTCTGGTAAAGGAAGGAAGTTGTTAAATTTGTCAAGAAAAAAGTCATAATGAGTGATGAAGATGAAACCTGACACTGAATAAATTAATGGCAAAAGATGAGAGTTTTTTAATCACTGGGATAATAAGCCATCAAACTGATTCAAATGAGGCATATGATGCAAAAATTTTACTCAAACAGAAATTGTGGACTAATTGCAGTGACCACCTGATGATACTGGATGACATTCTCTGCTGTTTTTAATGTAGACTGTTCTCACCATGGTCTTTTCTGACCTTGAAATCTATCAGTCACATTTGTATGACAGTGCATCACATTACTGTGAAACATAGTCTGTACAGATTTTTTCTTCCCTGTTCCTGTACTGTTCACACAATGTAAGTAATGGTACCTATTAGTTCTGGAGTAAAATGATTTTATGGCAGTTTTATGATTAAAACAAAGCCATTTTTACTTATTATAAATAATGAGGTCTAAGAAAATCTGGCCAATCTTACCAGCATACAGAGACAAAAATGTCTTTCAGCTTCAGTTAAAATCTCATTTGATTGCAAAGTGGTTTTTTTTTACTTAATGTATTTTGTCATGGGTTGACTGGTAGAAGTTGGTATGGATAGTTATTTTGTATTCATAATTTTTTCATTGACTGCTTGTAATCAAGGGCGGAGGTCTTCATTCTATAATAAAGACGGATGAACAGAAAATATATTTTTTCCCTTTGTACTACTCTTAAATTGATTTTGAGGACCTGCCCCTGAAACACTGAAGTCAATAGGAACAATATAAAATCCTAGAGCAGTAAACCAAAGAAATTATTTCCTAAATAAACTGCCATCAGACTTTTTTCTTGTTCTTGTTTTTCATCTGGGCAAGTCATGGAGAAGAGTGGATTCTTCCAAGGACATCTTTTCTCTTGAGGTCACCAGAACTTTATAAGGTTGCTAAAGTCTTTCATTGTTGTTCTGTCTTAGTAATAATGTAGTGGCATTTCTATTGGAGTTACAACAGAACAAAAACCAGGCTGAGTTATTTACTATCAAGACATGACTAAGATGAGAGCATCTAGCTGTTGTATGTTGAAAATCAAAAAGAATGAGTATTATCTTGTAGCACTCTATTACATGTTACTTATTGCTCAGTCTAGGTTGCTACATTTAGAGATACCAAAATCCTCCCTATGTGGCAATTTTCCATGTATATGTGTATATATCATGTGTATATTATTAATACTGAGGTCAAGCCCAGAGCTCTCATGCATTCACGTACTGGTTCAGTACTGCTACTCCCTGTTTCCTTAGGTATTCACTGTGTTACAGACACCTTTGCACTGAAATCTTCAGAGTCTCTGTTGCAATTCCCCACCGGCATTACAAAGCATCAGAGCTACCTCTGGGTTCTTCTGCACTTCTCTTTTAAGTTCCCTCGGCAGTGTTTGCAGTCAGATGATCCAAATCAGGCCAGCTGATTTTATGGTGACTGGGAATGAAGCTACACAGAGGAAAATCTGACTAATCTGAATTTAAAATACAGCAATAATAGCTTTTGACCCCCAAAGCACCACATGAATTTTTATTCTTTTGATGGAAAAAGGCTCATTATTGGTTTTGGCGTGATATTTTGCTGCAGTGCAGCTTTCTAGGCCTTCTTCTGCAGCTTTTTCTGGTGTGTTTCTCGCTGAAGGAACAGAAGGAGTCCTGTGACTTCAGGTCAGTACAGGATCACGCCCCAGTGGGCACTGGATCACTGGATCATACAGAACTTTAGTCTTCTTACTTACTGCCAAACTCTACCTCAAAAGAAAGGAAGCCAGCAGGTTTTCCACATATTGCATGGGGAGAAATGCACCTGAACTTCTGGCTTTTCCCATTCGGGAACTGCTGCAGAGATTTTTAAGGAACAGGAAGAGGCTGAAATATGGCCATCGGTTGAAAACGAACAGAAAGTTTATTCAGACACTATCCTCTGCTAGTTTTTATGATTAGACAATAGAATTTTCTTATTTTTAGAAATGACCCCTAATGACTCACCCCCTGCTGCTGGCTTTAAGTTTCATACAAATGACTGGAAAAACAACTGGTAGACAACACAGTAATAGTTAAAAAAATAGCCACAACCATAGCAACCTGAAAGGATCCCACCTGCCCTTAGCTTGTTTGAAATACAATCTTACATGTAACAACAAAAGCATACCTAGAAAAAAACACCAAGTGTGTTTTTGAAGACATTTTCCTTGAAAATATCAGTGCTGTAAAGATAAATGGGATGTGAGTCATTAGGAGGCGTGGTCTGATTGACGTGCAGCTCATGTTGTGTTTTGTAAGAATAGATCAAATGGTTTTCAGTAGCACTAAACTTTTCTTGTTGACAGCAGGAGCAATTGTGGCTTGCATAATAAAACTGGAGATATAAAATAATTTCACCGTATTTTTCTTCCGCTTTACGATGTAGAAATTTGTGTAACTGAAAATGTCAATAAGGAGATAAATTACTGGCTTTCACTGTGAAAAAATAATAGTATGATTTTCTCATGACAAAAGATACAGCAGGTATTAGTGGAAAAGTAAGACATGAACAGCTATTTTTGAAGCAGCAGAGGTTTCTTTTATTCCGTATTCTTGCACATATTTTTTCCTAGCTATCGAAATTTTTATTTTCTAGCAGTTGAAGCAGCGAAGCTACTGAAATATTTCCGTCCTTTCAAAATTATGAAGAGATATCTGTGGTAGTTCGGGGGTGTTTCAGCACAGTGTGCTCTTCTAGCGCTTTGTCCTAAAGAAAGGCGTGTCCTTACAGAGTCTCAATGCATGGGCAGCTTCAGCTGGGGGAGTGAGCTCATGGTGCAGAAGTGTCACAGCTGCTTTGCCAAATGACAGGAAACATTGAAAGAGAGCCAGAAAATGTTTGGACAGTGGAAGCAGCAAAGAGAGAATACATTCAAAGATCACTAAAGAAGTTTGCTGGCTGACATCTGTAAGTGCATGACTGAAGCTACAGAGAATGCTGTTCTGTGGCTGGTGACAGAGGATGGCTCTTGGTGATGACCCACTCTCATCCAAATACTGACATACCTCTATTACTTTTGGTCAGACAACTTTCCTATTGTTCTCTCTGGGAAAGATTTTCTATTTCAGCTAGTAAGACGGATCTTTTAATTTATTTTAAAATATCTCCTTTATTAAATTTTACCAGCAACATTAGAAATGTTAATATTTAGAAATGCTTGTGTGCCTTTTAGAAGGTCTTATGTTTTAGAAACTCCTACACATCTCAGAGCACTTTGTGCAACACAAACCTGCCAAGGCAGCTTCTCTGGCAGCTGCGTGTTGAGTCTGGATCTGAGAATTGCTGAAGCAGTGAGGGAATTGTCTTGCTAGGAGTGAGGTGATTCAAGAGTTGGGAGATTTCCCCTCAGAATCACAGGGCAGTTTTAATGAATTTTTGCTGTGACACAGTGTACTGTCACAGCTCACCAAATGAAGGCCAGAAACACCACGTAAGGCATGGTGTGAGAAAAGAGACAAAATGCAAATGTTTTTTAAAGCCGAATCATGGATAGACTAAAATGTGGAGGATATGTGTATGGATCTATGTGTATTATTAGGGACAGCTGAAAACTTTACCTATCCAGTGGTTCTACTTAATATTAGTGAATTAAATCCAAATTCCTACAAGAAGTGCTTACCTATTTCCAGAATAAAACTACCCTGGTGATGCATCTACCTGTGATGCAAAGCCCACATTCTTGACAAGTTTGCCACTTATTTCTACAGGGGATGTTTCTGCGAAGGTGAATAACTTAACATCGTTCAAACTTATATCACTTTATGTAGAACAAAAGATTACTGGAGTCTCAAAGTAAGATGTGAAGATGGGACATTATTAGACTAGAATCCTCTACATAAATTTGAGATATAAAATTGCTTTAGCCTGAAGCATAGTGAAAGGCAGCGTGGCCAGAACACCATAAATTATTCATGACTGAATTGTGACAAATTTATGTCACCCTGAAATTAAATTGTTTGATTTTTAAAGATGCTTTGTTAGATGCATTTTTAAGAAAAAAATGCAAACATTTTAGAAGTAAAAACAAAAGAAATATGGAAATGAAGAGCTGGACTACCAAGAGGCTTTAGGCATAATTTCAAAAATGGTAGAGATGATGCTTTCTGCTTCTCTCACCAGAGTATTCAGCTGTTCCATTTCATTCTGAGCTCTAAAGGTACTCACAGGTGAGTTGGTCTTGTAGAATCTGATCTTCTGGTCTGCATGGAAATAATCAAGTGTTAACCACAGGAACAGCTGGTGGTTTGGGTTGTCCATGGAAAGGGAGGTGCAGGGCTTTTGTTTCAGTGAGGTCACAAGGATATTTTTGCTCCAGTTCCTCACGTTGTCTTTGACAGACCTCACTGCTAAGATGCAGCACAGCAGAAAACACCAACCACGTGGTGCCTTCTCCTTCAGGACTGTCAGCAGTGTTCTTAAAGTCCTGAACTAGAGTTGGTCTTGTGAAGCTGAGGTTGCCTTGAAATTATATCTTTGGTGAATTAATCTTCAGTGAAACAGTTCACTAGGTCTAGTGTTGAAGAATAAGATGGAGTTTGTTGGGGTTTTTGTTTGGTTTTGTTTGTTTGTTTGTTTGTTTTACTTCTAAACTGAGGAAGAAATCCATGCTTTCCATACAGGCAATATTTCTGCCATGAGGTTCTTGGAGTACAGCCTAGGAATACTATTCAGATAAGACAGTAACAGTTCATTTTTTCCAGAAGAGAGAATTACAAGCAGCCATCATTACTAGCGGCAGATATTTCCATTTGTCCAAGTAGTAGCAGTATCTATCTTTAATTGCTGATAGTTAACAATTCCATGGGAAATAGAAACACCTGTAGCCATTAATTACAGCCTCTTCTCACCTTTCAGTCCTGGAGGATTGCAGCCTCTGCTAGCAATTATGAACTCTGGCACTCCTGGATCATGCTGCATATTAGGTTAAAACTAAGTAGCTGTCAGGAAGGGGAGATATCATGCAACCAGAGTAGGGCTACATTTCCAAAAGTTTGAGAATTGCTGCTTTACACAGTCCTAGAGGCACAGATTGGAATGAGCTGTCAAATACAATTTTTCACAGACTGTTGTGGAGTGTATATAATGAGGAGGAACTTACCTGCAGAACAGGATGAAGAAAGAGAAGATTAAATGAGACATTGAGCTCCAAAAAAAGCTGAATGAGATTTTTATAGTTTAGATGAAAACTCCATGTCTATTTTACAGGCTGGTTAAGTAAATGTCTGAGGTTTTCATTTATGTTTTTGTGTGTGTTTTTTTTTTTCTTTTTTTCCTTTTTTTTTTTCCCAGAGCTTTTTATAATAAAAGGAGTAATTCAGTAATGGGTTATATTAGGTGACCTTACAGAACAAATTTCACCTTGTGCAGATACACATAGTTCTTTGATGAGCTGGTAGTCTGGACATACCAATTTGAGTGTGATGTCCAAGACTAAATGAGTAGGTTTGCTTTATATTAAAGAGCAAGAATTTAGTTATGTGAAAGTAGCATATGCATTTTTCCCCAGTAAATAGGGGCTCTTTTAGCTTCCAAGAAAGATTTTATTACTGTTACAAATCTACTCATGCTTAGCTGCAATATTCATAGTGATTTACCATCCATGGAAAACAGATGTCAGTTTTCCAAGTGTAAGCAGCTCAGGAGATACACAAGGAGACAAATAGATGTACAGAGCCTGGCTGGAGGAGTTAATCAGTTGACTGATTCATTAATGTATACTGAAAGAATTTAATATGTGGCAGTCTGAATCAGTGATTTGTAAGACATGACAGATGTAGCCAGAAACACCTTACTAGCTGAGGACTGAACATGGTGTTTCTGACCATCTGAAACTGGTGTTACAAATGTCAACTACAGGCTATGTTTTCCTTCTGCTGAATATCTTTGTTCAGACAGTGTGTACTTGTCAGTTATTCTGATTTGGATAAAATTGCCAGTGCAATGTGGTTTCCTCTGCCTTCCTCTTCCTACAGGAATTCAAATGCTTCCTTTCATCTTGGAGTGAGAGACACTGATAAGATATAGAAAGCCAGAATTAGCAGTTTGGACTATCCAGTCTCTTTTTCTTAAGGAGGAAATTTTTAGATGGATTTTGATACAGCTTTATGTTTTGGATTTTTTTTTTTTAAGAATAAAGTGCAAAATACAGTCTGTTGTGGTGTGAGATCTAATACAAAAGCAATGTGAGACAGACTGCTTTGCATAGATTTTAGATTCCTACTTGAAAGGCTAAAATACCCAGAAAGCCTCTTGTGATTTAGTTTTAACTAGTTGGCAGATGTTGAATGATCTCAGCAAGTGTTTTTGTTGCTATTCCATAGTAAATATGTAGCAGACTGACTGTTTATAATCTCTGTGATAGGGGATTTGTCAGTCTTTCTTTATTACCTGTAAAATGGATTAGAAGAATAGTAAGATTGCACTGGTTCTCTTAGGAACGTAAGAGAGTTAAATGTCCATCCTTACTGGGGATTGTAATGAAAAATATGCCTTCAGTGATTATATTAAAAATAGCAAGACTACTAGCTCTGCTTTAGTCCTCTCTATTTCTCCTCATCCAGCTAGATCAGAGTACTCTCACAGTTTCCACCCTTTCTGAAATCACTGGGAAACTGCATTTATCTTTGGACAGAAAGTGCTGAGCATCTTACTAGAGCCAATTTATGATTTAATGTCTGCTCTCAGTGATGCAGTGGTAATGAAGATGCAGATCTGGCTGGGCATTTAGAAAAGGTTTATTTTTCCACAGATGTAGGTTTTTCCATCTCTTATCTTTACATGTTTTTTTCTTTTTAGGCTTTATTAGCAACGGGTTGAAAAGATCAACATTGACATATGTGATGTGTCTGTGATTCCAAACTGGAAACCATTCCTAGCTTCCTTGCTGGGGAAGCACAGAACTATTGAGCTGAAAAAGCCCTTCAAATATGTCCAGTCAAATACAAAAGCAGCAGTTGCACGAGAAAATGTCCATTTTAACGAATCAATTTTAAATCATCACATAACAACTGGGAAAAAACACACAATTTAAAATGAAAAATTAAAACTAAACTGCAAAGAGCCATTAGGCATGTCTGATCAGTTAAAATGCACACATGCTGTGTTGGACCCAAAGTGTATACAAGTGAAAGAAATAAATGCAGTAAAAATAAAGAACCTAATAGACCAGTCTGTATAAATCACATAGTTAATTATAAAAGATCCTTGAGATTCAGGTTTTAATTTAATCAATGTGAACAAATCATCCTGTGGTTTGCCTTTGGAATCTAAAACAGTTTGTCTTTCTTACCCACTACTGCTAATATAAAAAAATTGTGTGCAAGAGTTAATTTATATGGCTTAGTAAGAGAGCAGAAGACAATAACAATGATTTATTAGAATTAATATGGTCTATTTTGCTCAGGAAATAGAGAGTTCGCAGTGAAATGCCAGAGTAAAACAGTGCTAAGACTGTCACACGAGTAAGGACACCCTGATTGACTGTTTTTCTGGAGAGATATTCACAGTTTCACCTCTTCCAAAGCAGCAGCTAAATCCTATTGCTGGTACATTGGTGTCTGGGAAGACAAACCATGGCTGACAGCCATAGGAGGTAGAACATAAAACTTGTTTATTTACTGAGGTATTAAGCAAACTTCAGCAATCATTGTTAATGCTTTGGACTGTATCCAAGGAGAAGACAGGAGTGCTGTGGGCTCAGGAGTATAAGGAAGCTTACTGGAAAATAGGATCTTTAATGAAAAGACTGCTTATCTTACATACCAGGACTTGAGCAAAAGGCCAGAGCATCAGGTAGAAGCAGAACGGCCTTTTTTTTTTTCTGAGGGGGTCTGACTTATTTTGGAATAAGACAGCAGAGGGCTGGTCCACACCTGTATAGTTTAAAAATAGGTGAGAACTTTTAAGTATGTTTGAATGGTTGTATAAAAATCAACCAACAATATAGCTAAAAGAGAAATATATCACAGACATATCCCCAACTTCGTCAACATTTTTATTATAGTTCAAGGTAAATAAGACTTGAGGATAAGGCAGGTAAAGGTGGTATCTGTAGCAAAATGTGAGTGAATGTAGGGTTTTGTCAGTAATTTTCCACTTAAAAAAAAAACAACCTGAATGCAAACAACTGCAAAATTAATCAAATTACTGACCAAGACTCATGTGAAAATCTTGGGAAACCCATACCTTTTCCAGGCAGCCTGGAATGCTTAGAGACTTTGAGGAAAAATATAAGATTTATAGCTTTATGTGCCCTAAAGTCACACAGGTCATTGAAATGATTTGTGCAAAATGATTATGTGGGAATGCTGGATGGAAGGCAGCTCATGAACACAGTTTTGGTCTACTTGTCTTGATGAATACTTCTCTGAAGTGCTTCTGGACCACAGGGAGATCATATATACACCACTAATCTGAATTACACGAGGATAAGTGGATAAACTGGATAAAATGAGCACCATCCCTCCAGTAAAACTGAACTGGTTTAAAGTTTCATTCAGTTTTACCCAGCCGCCATAGAAATCTCTGGAATGTATTTATATTCTGTTTAAATTAGTTGCCATCCACTTCAGTGAACAGAGCTCTGCAAAATTCCTTTAGCTTAGAGAGGTTCAAAATCAATAAATGCTGCCTGGTGAGTTCTGAGATCTTTACAAAATAAATGTGAGTGAGGATTACGCCGGTACGAGCACAGTAATACCTAAACTACAAGTTCCCAAAGGAACTTTCATCATAATCCTTTATTATTTTTAAGAAGATTTTTCTTGCTTTCCCGACGCTCTCATTCTGCTGCTTCTGTTACATTACATTTGTTTTTCTGTTAAGGATTTTGGCACTGCTATGAGGCACAGATTACTTGAAGGGGTGAAGGAGTCTATACCTTCTGCTGAATCCAGCCACTTCCATGTGACACCCATGGCAGACATGGAGCTTCCTCATTCAGACGGGCTGCCTTTGCTCCTGAAGCTGGAAAGAATATTGTTCTCATGTGTTGCTCCGTTTCTGTTTAAAGTTTAACTTACAGTAAACAAAAAAAAAGTTTTTACCTGCAGGTTTTAATGTGGGTATGGACTGTGATTTAGAGTAATCTCTATATTTAGAGATCATCATGGCTTGGCTTCGCGAACAAAGATTAGAGAAGGCTCTATCCACATTTGCTACAGGCGCGCTGGTGGCTTATGAGGCCAATACGTGACAGACATGTCCGATTGCAAAAGGCACAGCAGAAAGACTCCTTAGATGGTGTATTCTGCAATACACGGTTCTTTCTGCGTTGCCTTTTCTCCTCGAGAGTGATCCTGCGTGTGTTCTCGAAGGAGACAGCTGCGTTATAGATGGTGTGTCTCCAGGCCTCCCGGTTTGAGGCCAGAGTAGACCAGTTGTGTTGATCAATATGGCCAAGGCTGAGATGTTGTTTCAGGGAGTCCTTGTATCTTCTCTTCGGGGCTCCTCTCATGCGAGCCCTTTTTAATCAAGAATGGTGTGAAACAAGGCTGCGTTCTCGCTCCTACTCTATTCACTGTCTTCTTTAGCATGATGCTCCAAAGGGCCACAGCAGACCTCGTTGATCAGGACGGTATCTACATTCGATACCGTACTGATGGAAGTCTATTCAATCTAAGGCGACTGAAGGCCCACACCAAGACCTTAAACCATCTTGTCNATATTTAGAGATATTAAAAGCTTAATTGGCAACTGTGTGCTAAGTTGCATGTTGCAGTTGCATTTAGACAATTGGACTAGATGATTTTTGTTGGTCCCTTCCCACTGAACTATTCTATTCTATTCTATTCTATTCTATTCTATTCTATTCTATTCTATTCTATTCTATTCTATTCTGTTCTGTTCTGTTCTATTCATTGACTGTTGAATGCCTATTTCAAGAATGTTATAGTCAACTTCAAGTAAAGCAAGTTTTGGAAGGACTGGTCAGATGATGAGGGAGGGCAAGCTCAGAACAATACAAAGAGGAGTGTGAGGGTAGAAGGAAAATAGACTGAAAAGAATGTAGTAAAAAATACTAAGATTATCAGAGTACTGGAAAACAAAGAGAAGAATCTCCAAGTGTTTAAGAAGTGAAATGTTGATGTATATTGCAACATCTCATTAAAATTGATAAGGAATATTTTTGCCCATTTTTTCCTGAAAAAAAGTTTTTCTTATTTTAGCAATAATAGTATTACTGACACATTTCCTTCAGATACATGAGATACCATCTATTCTTAGCTGGAAGGCATAGTCATTTATTTTCTTCCACCATACTGTTCAATAGGCAAGCTATCTCTTGAGCAAAATAGACTGTTCTTAATTCACTAAAAATTAGGAAGGTATTTAATATTAAAACAGTTGTGGAAGTGAAGCAGGTGTCAAATGAAGTGTATTTCTATGACTACAGGGAGAACAGAAGAGCAATATGGCAGAAAGGAAGAGTTAGTGGTAATTATCTGCTAACGATGAAATCCTGTGCAAAACCTGCAAGCCAGTGGAGTTACAGAATAATTGATACAAATGAGAGCTCTTCTGTATCTCATTAAATAAAAAACTAAACATGAACTGAGAAACTGGTTCTGGAATATGTGGCAAACACAGTGATTAGAGTCTGCACTAATAAACCAAGTGTCTGACCCAGTGTCTGACCCACAGCGACAGACTATAGACAATTAAACCAGGATTTATTAACTTCTGTGTTTCACAGAAAGGGCCATTCTCATTTTTGAAAGGAGCCCAGATTGATCACTGCATTGTGGAACAAATCCAATATAAAATCAAACTCTGAATAATTTATGGCAGTGCTTGTAAGCCTATATTAAAAAACTTCTCAAATACGTGAGTCCTCCAAAGGCCAGCAAAGAGTAATGAGTTTATATTTGTCTTATTTGTGCAGTGTAGACAGGTTCTTCAGTGTACAGTTAGAGACTTCATGTCTTGAAATGATAGATATTACTTTTTAAAATACAAAATTGCCAAATCCCTATCTTTTTTTTTTTTTTTTACAATATTCTTGTGATTTTTTTACTCATTTTTTCATAAGTGTTTTCAGAATAAGAAGTTATCTTTGCTGGTACTAATATTACTAGTAATCTTGGGGTTACTTTTTAAAATACAAAATTGCCAAATCCCTATCTTTTTTTTTTTTTTTTACAATATTCTTGTGATTTTTTTACTCATTTTTTCATAATACTTGACTAAGACCAATGGTATTCCAGATGTTTTCTTATTGTTACTGATATATGTGGATTGAAAAAGATTGCTGAAATGAAAAATTTACCAAATTCTCAAAAAAAACCCCAATATAAGCAGAAGAACCTCCTCCTTCTGCTTCATTTAAGATATTTAGATCTCGTCGTAGAATGGGGAGTCTAGCTGTGTAATGTTTCTAGTTCTCTTACTGCCCAAATACAAGGATCACAATGGAAAAGGGACATAATGCTAATTATACTGTCAGATTGGCGGTACTGTTCTGATTCAGAATATATTTCACCACTCATGTTGCCAGAAATGTGCATCTCCCATTATACCAATGAAATAAAGCCCTGTCAAAGTGGCAGCATGAGCCATGTTTCTCCTCATGATTGCCACCATATGATTTAAAGGTGAGATCCATGGCTATTTCTGTAAGACTTACTGAAAAGAGGGATATTTTGCCCAATAGGTTTTATGTTTTTCTCCACCCTTGGGGAAAAAAATTACTTTTTCTGCTGTCTTCTGGTCTCTGTGCCTCCCACATCCTCCATCCACCCCAGTGCCAGTACAACTCTCCCTTATTAAAAAGTTTGAGAGGCTGATGCATCATAGTGATAAGGCCATAGTGATAATTCTCCTGATGGACATTGCTCAGTGCTTTGCTGTGAATTAGTGGCAGCATTAAGTAAATTTAGGAGTGTTGCCTAAAACTGCCTTGCTGAATTCTGGAACACCACAAGCAGTAAGAATATTAACAGTAACCCTGCTCTGTGCCCCCAGGGCTGCTCCTGCTCATGAGATGCTCAACATTTTGCTCCTGGTCTACCAAAATTTCTCCCAGTTCCTTCTCTCCTTGTTGTATTCAGAAAACAATCTATAATTTCTGCTTGGAGCTGACAAAGATGAGGAAACCCTTGGGTTGGGTTAAGGGTTGTCCTCCTTTGCCTTCCCTTGGCCTGTATTTAATATGCAGAACGTGGTAGAAGGTTGAAACATCAGAATAAGGAGGAAGTAGAAGGGTAGAAAATGAAAAGAAGGTACTGCATCCTCTATTACTTTTGCTCATCAAGAAAACGTTTAATTTGTCACCAGGTTTATTTGTTGCTCTGGAAAGTAGATGAAGGCTTTCAAATATTTTCCCCTTTGAATGCAGTAATAATTCTGGTGTTAAAGATTAGATTTTTGTGATCAGAAAACTAACTTTTTCTAAACTGCATCCCAACTGACTTCTGAAACTCAAGAGAACCTTAAATTTCTTGTGTCATTTGTCACCCTATTGATGAGTTCTGGGAGCTTGCTGTACTGCACACGTCTCTTTTATGGTAATACATCTTATGAGCCAAAATGTAATATAGACTTCTTAAATCCATTATTCAAAACTTATATTTCTGTCACTGCAGTAGATTTGTGGTGACTAATTTCAGTATTTTGGAAAGTAGCCATCAGCTGAATGACTCAAAGGGTTTTACACAAATGCAGATCATAATGGTATAAATTCTTTCATAAAAAGATTGAATCACTGACAGTAAATGTTCTTAATAATGTTTTATTCCAAGGGCCCAATTAACAGAATACTTTTTTTTGCAACCTTTGTGTTGTGAAACAAAGAACTTGTTTGAAAAAAACTAAAATCACAGGTACTGTCTAATTTAGTCTCATTTTTGCATAGGTATTCTGCATTCTCCATAATAAACTTATGAAGGAGAATTATGTGTTCCTGGACATGAAAGGACAGGACAGGCTTTAGAGAACCACTGAAGCTTTCAGGGGGAGTAAACAATGAGATGCTGCATCTAGTTGCCAACAGCATCCTGGGCTGCGTCAAAAGCAAAGTGACCAAAGCTTGAGGGAGGTGATGGTGCCCCTGTACTGTGCTCTGGTGAGATCCCACCTGCAGTGCTGCATCCAGCTCTGGGGAGCCCAAGACAAGAAAAAGGTGGACCTGTTGTAGTCCAGAGGAGGCCATGAAGATGATGAGAGGACTGAAGCACCTCTGCTGTGGAGATGGGCTGGGAGACTTGGGCTATTCAGCCTGGGGAAGAGAAGGCTCTGGGAAGCCCTTATGTCACCTTCCAGTACATAAAGGGGCTACGAGGGAGCTGGAGGGTGACTTTTTCAAGGGCATGTAGTGACAGGACAAGGGGGAATGGCCTTAAGCTGAAGGAGGGCAAGTTTAGAGTAAATATTAAGAATAAATTCTTGGCTGTGAGGGTCGTGAGACACTGGCACAGGTTGCCCAGGGAAGCTGTTGATGCCCAATCCCTGGAAGTGTCCAAGACCAGGTCGTATGGAGATGTGGTCTAGTGGGAGGTGTCCCTGCCTATAGCAGGAGGGTTGGAACAAGATGGTCTTTAACATCCCTTCCAACCCAAATCATTTGGTGATTTTTATGAATCTGTGATTTAATATTTCCTTGGTTTTTTTTAATTAAAGGATTAGATCAGAACAGCAGAAAGGTGAGACAATGAAATAGCTTTTGCAACAAAGTTGGGGAACACACAGTCTTTTGAAAGGACATTAAATGGAATAGAAGTCATTGAAATAGCCTTCAAATGGTGAAAATATGGAAAAATGTAAAAAACAGGAAACAGAAAATTATTTTTAACAGTAAGAAATGACTGAACAGTTCCTACCAAGTCCAGATCCCAAAGTACATTTTCATATTTAAATTATAAGGGTGCAGTTGTATAGAAAGTAACTTCTAAGTAGTAGTAAATGCAGGTGACAATTGAACAAGACTGAGATTTTCTCAGTTTATGTTTGTGTTCAATTATTTGTCTCCATGGAATAGAGTCAATAGAACTAAATGAGGAAGAAACAGTAAAGATATTGTAGAAAAACTGGAAAGGCATGTTTTCAATTTAATAATAGAAACTGTAACTTTGAAGAGGAAAGCCTCTTTAGGAAAGGCATGTGAAAGAAGGAAAGCACTAAAAAGTGCTAAAAAGGAAATTGCTAGACACTTGGGAGATGCCTGTTAATAAAAGAAAGAGGTTATAATCCCTGTATTTCCTGAAAGGTTGCTAAAAGAGAAAATAAATATTTGACTGTATGATTACAAAAGCCAGATCTTCTTATATATAAGAGGTGAAATTGATACACACTATCTAAATAAAGTAGTTAAGTAAAGAACAATAATGAAAGAAGCAAGAGCTTTTCGAATGCATTTGTCTCTCAGATGATAAAAGCCAAGTGCTATTTCAGCAGAAGTAAAAGTCTGAATGAAATATGGCTCAGGAAGAACCTGCCAGGGAAGAGCAAAGGCAGTCTGCTCCCTAAAGGAAAGTGAGCCAGCGGCTGGGGATGGTGACACGGCTGGCACGGGCAGTAGCCACAGTGACAGAGGCCCAGTGCCACCCCACCTGAGCAAGGCACGCAGGGCAGGTTGGTGACCTCACCTGGGTGTAGCCACAGCAAGCCCATGGTGGTGAGAAAGCCTTGAGATCAGGCTGGGCTATTAAATCTGAAGGTCCGGGTCAGGATCTGGATCAATGGGGTGAATGCCCAGGCACTGATGTGATGGCAACAGAGCTGCAGAAACCTCAGGCTGAGGGACAAGGGTCTCAACAGCAGCTCCCAAGACACAGGGTGGGGATTCCCCAGTTCCGACTCTTTTTTCCATAAAAACTGCAAACAGCGAGCTGGAAGGCCTGAAACTGCCTTGCTTCTTAGGAGGGGAGAGAACTCAGAGCCCAGAGAACATCACAGTAAAAGGGTGGTTTGCATAAGAGAGCTCACATAAAAAATACACGATTTGGGTATCTAAAGAAGATTGAAGGAGAAAATCAGAAAGAATTAAGGCAACAGGTGACTATTCTTAATGCATGGAAGAAGAGACAGATAACAAACCTGAGACAAGGAACCCCCAAAAAGTTAAAGAAAGAAGAGGTGAAAGGAAGGACATGAGATTAAGCAGTATGTTGTTTAAGGAATGATTGATGGTTTCAAAATGAGAGAATTGAAACCAGAGAAATATGAAGGGACTGAGAATGAAAATAGCATAGGAAAAGTGGAAATGATATCTGAATTAGGCAAGAAAAGGCAGCAAAAATATTGAGGTCCAGATCTGAAGAATTCAGTCACTGTTAGGACCATCTGTGCCGGAAATGCTTATAAATGAAGCATTTGGCCAAGGAATTTTGGTTTAGGCAACAGAGTTTTCAAACAAGGAACAAGAAGTTCCTGATAGAAATGGGATTCTTAAGACTGGAAATACACATCAGTAATTGGGAGTTGAGAAAAACCAACAGTCTAAACTCTCTCCCATCTGGATTTGGTACCTGTCTCAAAGTTTTAGTTATGCTTCGAGGTAGTTGAGACTGTAGGTCTTCATGTTTTAGCTTTGACACTCATACTGTGATGGTGAATGAAACAGACACCTCTCAAACTATTTTTGTTAAGGCGTTTGTTAAGGTTGTCTTATGGAACTCACACTGCCAATCCTCAGCAGAGAGAGCCAGCCACACTGAAGACATGACTAAGTAATTTTTGAGTGGTTTCTCCATTTTCAGAGAATTTCATTACATCTTCAGGCTAAGAAAGGACAGAGAAACCTACTTCCCCAGGGAAGAATATAATTGCTCTGGGGAAAAAAAAAATCTTCAGTGAAATGCATCCATCAAGAGTCTACTTCTTCTTACAGGTCCAGGCAAAAAGAGTCTAACTGTCACCCAAAATGCATCATCCTCTAGAAACATAAGGATATGTCTTTTTTAATAAACTAATCCTGGACAGAATCTGGGCCTGAACACATCATGTTGAATTGCTAACGTGGTCATGTCCATGGCAGAGTTTGGAGTGTTAAATGGGCACTTTTCCAGACAATACCCAGGCAAGGACTGGGGATATATTATGGGCCAAAGACCACTGCAAAGAGGCAGGTAGGATCCAGCAGTTCTGTTTTGGAGGGAAAGGAGACAGAGCAGCGTGAAAGAAGTCAGCCAAATGGATGTAAGCCATGCTGTGCTAATCAATACCAGGGTCAGAGAACTGTTGCTGGCCCATTTCATTTATTTTTAGAAGCAGCCTGAAAGAACAAGTAGCAAAATCCCAGAGTTATCTCGACATTTGAAGTTATGTACTGAGGAATCATAAGACTTGATAGCAAGGTTGTAATGGTACAGACATCAGCTTTGGTTGTGGTCAGGTAAGTAGCTCCTTGATTTAAAAACAGTCCTTTAAACCTTGCTTCGTGTCAGTGATTACCTGCTGTCTGTATGGAGTCAGGGCTGCTGAAGGTAAAAGCTTACAGGAGCAAGATAACAAGTTTCAAAGAGTTAAAAGCCCAGCTCCCAGTGACTTCTAATAAGAGCTGAGAAGCCTAATCCTTTAGGTCTCTTTGAAAATCCTATCTGAAAATAAAAATTGGATGAAGTGTAGGATTTATTGGTTCTGACTAAAAAAATGAATAGAAGCAGCAAGTTTTCAGACAAGCTGCAGACTGGAATAACAGAAGAGAAGTGATATGAATTTCCTAACAAGTCCTGTCAGTTTTCCTGTCCCTATTAAGAAGAATAGAACATCTGCAAATGGGGCAGACATGATCTTGAAAATTAGTCCTGAATCAATCAATTCAGCAAAGAATAATCTGTACACATGATTTTGGTTTTGGCAAATCATCAAACAGCTATTAACTGGAGAGCTAAATGGGGTCAGCAATTCAAGCCTGGCTAGAAGATAATAAAATCATAAAAGCATTATCATATGCATTACTTAAATATGAATAGTTAAGGCACATTTGAATTACATGTGGCTGGTTTCAGCTTCAGATTATGACACCCACGTTTAGATGTCTCCATGTAGGTGTCTATACATGGATTAGTTACCTAAGCTCCCATCGTAGTCAATATGATCTGCCAAGGCCAGAGGGCTTTTAGGCTGATCAAATGTGGGGAGTTAAGTCAGAGTGAACTGAACAGCTATTGACTTTTGTGTCTACTGTGTCTACTGGTCACCCATCACAGCTAGTCCATTCTTTGTCAGAATATGCCTTTTTCAGTCAAATTCATCACAGGAAGCTTCTGCAATGTTTGTGTTATAAGCAAAGGATTTAGAGTTATTCCCAAAATACCTCGGTCACCCTACTGATTATTTTTAAAAATCAAAATATAAATCCCTTCACTCCAGTATCTGTGTCCAGTTGAACGTCCATACCCACATGCTACAGAGAAATAGTACCTGGAACTGAATATCCCATGGAAACTCCTGTATCTACTTTTGGCTTATATTTTCTTCAGTTTAACCTTGGTCCTATTTTTAGCCATGGAACATTGCTACCTGCCAGTGAACCTGATAAGAGCTGTTCTAGGCCATGCTCAGGATCCACACAGCCCATACATTCTCTCTTGCATTTAACACTTGCCTGTATCACTGTTTGCCTATGACATCTACCTAAAAGAGAACAAAGGAATAGGGCAAGCACATAGTTGCATTTCTCTGGTACACCTTCCCAGCCTTCAGAAACTTTCAGCTCAGGGAGTCCTAAATCAAAGATTGTATCACATTCTTGGGTACTATTTCTAGAACATTATAAGAGTAATTTTTTTTAAAAAGTGTTCTTGTGTGTTGACAGGATGGTGAACTTAGTTCTTCATGTTTATGTTTATGTTTTCCATGCCACTTGGGAATTTTTAAACCTTCTGTCTTACACACTCCCCTCCTCCAGCTGGAGAACAAGCTGAATCCTTTCACTGGTTTTTCTGGATTGACTTATTTGACCATAACAGGTTTTTATGGAACCTGGTAGCCTAAGTCTAAGATTTTGTTCCCTAGTCATAATATCTAGAAGGAGAAATTAATTCCTGTTCATCTAAACTCCGTGTTGGATAACACCACTTATATTCTACATTTAGTTAATCTACTCTAAGTTTGCCCTAATGTCAATAAACTTCATAGGAAGCATGTCAACAAAAGTAGTTTTTCACAATAATAGTATTCTACCTTTTGGAATTTGCTGAAATTGAGAAATATTTTATTATTTTACCTTTTCTGTGGGGAAGGAAATTAAAGGTAACAAAGGTTTTCTAATCAATAGGAAACAGATATGGTTCCATGAAAACTCCTACATTGAAGCTTCTTTATTATCTTGCTTATAATGTTAAAGTAAATCAGTTCTAAAATAAATAGTGCTGTGGGGCAGAGGATATTGATTAACTGCCTGAGTTTGGAGGGCAGTTCTACCCAAATCCAATTTTATAGGCATCAAGATGAGTGGAAAATTTCAACTCATTTCAATGCTGGGAAGAAGACTTTTAAGATCATTTATACAAATTGAACATGTTACTCTGTGGGGGTTTTTGTTTATTTTTTTGTTTAATTACTGCATTAGAGTAATAACAAAAGAGCAATTGTTCATGAGATTACACATAGATACTAATGCTAACTAAAAAGTGATGAATGGGATATACTCTGAAAAATTAAATTAGAAATTAATGAGATGATGCTCTTGCATAAACTACTGTGGTACTAAATCTCCAAATTTGCTGATAATTGGAAAAAGTAGGAAACAGTAAGTGTGTGCTATTTGAGTAGAATTTTATTAATTGCTGTAGGTTGGAAAAGCCTGACACAGACAGAATGGTTGAGGTTAAAAAAGCTCATATAACCTGTGAGGCTTTTGAATGGAAGTGAATGGGAATACAGCTCTGGAAAAAGTTTGGTCATAAAAAAGCTGACTTTTTAAGTGTACAGAAAAACTGTCACCATGAAAGTCACATGGAGATTCTAATTTTTTGTTTAATTATTCTTATGATTAGATTTATTAATATGAGTAATAAATTTTCAATAATATTAATTAAATCACTATTATAATTTTATTTTTATACTGAAAAATGTAAAAAAATCTAGAAAACTTTTTCATTTGTTTTCCAGAATATTTTGCTTCTCTTTCCACTGTATGTTAGGTTCAATTCTTGTTATTTTTTCTGTTTTTCTTTTTCTTCAGTAGCTCATTTTTTCGTATAGCCTGGAGCAGAGCTGCCAGCTTTGAAAGTAGAGGTTTTAACTATGCTGATATATACCAGTTGCTTCTGAAGTGAGGTCGTCTGGGATTTTTTTTTAGCTCTCATTTTCAGCTCTGGATGCAGTTTGATCACCCCAGAGAACACATCTGTGGCAGGATACCAGATGCTCTCAGTCCTCCTTACCTGTCCCATCCCAAAGGATTCAGTTTTCTGCTTTGCAATGTTCCCTTTCATCATCACAGGGCCTGAGCTTAAGGAATAAACTGCATTAATTACAAAGTAGTATGAATTTTGTACTCAGAAACTTTATTCAAAGTGGAGATACATCACAGTGACAAGTAAGAGCAGCTGAGCTGTAGCAGTTTGGAATAACTGATTCCTTCTTGGCAGAAAGAGCAGTGATTTACTGGTGAGAAAAATTCCTTCTCTGTTCCTCTGACAATCACCAATAATTCACCGTGTCTTTTCACTAACTTTAAATATTTACAAGCATCCCAGGAGAAAAATGTGTTCTTCATTCTCTATGCATACATTCTGTGTCTTATATTATCCCTTACTAAGGGTATTATGACACAGTGCAATTTAGTATCTCTCAGAATCCACAGCTATAAGACACCTCTGTCTTCTGTTCACCTGTATTACCAGTCAGGTGACATATTTCTCCTTCTTTTAAATTTGTCCTGTGGATGCATGATCTTTAGTTGTTGAATTTAATGGAAATACAGAGATGAGGTAAAGCACTGCCCTCTTGCAGGAAGCAGTTATCATTCATCTTGCAGCTTTGTGAATGTCACATTTGGCTACTGAATGGCTTTTAAAGCAAAACTGCTCCAGACTCATCACTGAGATAAATCAGAGTGGACAAAAAGCAATTTCTTCTGTCTGCACACTGGGAATTTTGAGGTTTATAAATGTGCTAATACTGTCACTCTAACTTGTTTATTCAAGTTTCTAGATTTGGAATAATGTTTAATTTTGACAGAAATTATGTGACCATTTTAAAATTGAATTTAGCATTTTGGTCAAAATTAAGGCCTAGGCTGTAATTCATTCTGTCATTCTGTTTCATTCAATGCTTGTTTCTCTAATCTTGAATTCTTCTTATGTTGCTGTAGTTATTCAGTGTCCAGTTACTTTTCCCTTTGCACATACATCTTTTAGTCTTTACATCATAAATGCCATTAAAATACATTCTTTAAATTATTACCTACTGTTCCATCAAATAACTTTTAATCATAGTTTCCAAACAGAAATGGTATAGAGACATGCCATGGTATGTTAGGAATTTAGAAATTTCATTCAAATGAATACAAAAGTAGAAATGAGGTAACATCTTAAAATATTTAAATAGGATTGTAAATAGTATTGACTCAGTATTGCAAAAATTGGAAATATTATGAGACAGTTTCAAAGTAATTTTTTCTCTGCTCCCGATCATGTTTTACAGATTTCTTCCATAATCTTGAACAGTGGAAGCTTATTGTTGTTAACTCATGTCGTATTTCATTGCTGGCAATAAAATCTGATGGGTTGGCTGCATTAGTAATCATCCTAGAATCATGGAATAATTTGGGTTGAAAGGGACCATAAAGACCATCTCATCCCACACCCCTGCCATGGGCAGGGACACCTTCCACTTGACCAGGCTGCTCAAAGCCCCATCCAGCCTGGCCTTGGACACCACCAGGGATGGGGCAGCCACAGCTTCTCACACTCACAACCTGTGCCAGTGTCTCACCACCCTCACAGTCAAGAATTTCTTCCTAATATCTAATCTAAACCTGCCCTCCTTCAGCTTGAGGCCATTCCCCCTTGTCCTGTCACTACATGCCCTTAAAAACTTCCTCTCCAGCTCTCTTGTACCTTTAGGTACTGGAAGGTGCTATAAGGGCTCCCTGGAGCCTTCTCTTCCCCAGGGTGAACAGCCCCAACTCACTCTCCAGTTTCTTGTTTTTCCTGATTCAACCTAAACTTCCTTGCATAACTGTGGTTTTTGCCTGTCTAGTGTAAGCTACTGTAACTTAAAAGTTTTTTATCTCAAAAAGACATAATTTTGAAATTTTTGACAAGGTTCTATCTGAGCCAGAGAGTGTGCAGGGAGTTCTAGACAAACTTTTTAAGAAACTGGGAACCAGATTTGTCCTCAGTTATTTGAAACAGCAAAATTCCTATTACTTTGCAGAGTACATGTATGTTTGCTTTAACATCAAAACCTATATTCTTTATATGTAGTACCAAACTTGACAAAACTACACAGAATAATGAAAATACTTGGGACTAAGATTGATCATTATTTTGGATCGTCACTGTCTTGAAAGAGTAACAATGGCAGCTAAACTAGACAAATATATCTACTGCAAGGAATCACCTTGATTTGGAAATGATAATATTGCTTGATGACAATATTTAAGCACAAAAGCTGGTCTGGAAAAAGCAATCTTTCCATGGGAACCAAGATCAGCCTGTGGCAAACAGCAGGAAGGCACAGGGCTTTCAGTAGTGATAGCAATTTGGAAGGAAGGCAGGTGCTGAATTGGGCTTCAGTTTTAAGTTTGGCCACAACCTGCAGTCCAGTACTTGGAATAGTACTTCTGAATCCTCTTCCTGCAGAATTCCAAGGTTTTATAGGAAGTGGACGACAGAACAAGATAGTACTCTTCAGTTTTGGCAACTATACAAATATTAACAGGGCAGTTCCATGCGCATTTTAAGAAAGCACAAAGTTCCCCTGATGTTGAACAAGCTGTCTGGCACATCTGCCTTCTCCTGAGCTGGAAATCATCTCTCCTGCTGGGCTGTCCTCATCCTGCCCTCTCCTCTAAGGCTGGGAACACTAATCCCAGCTAGAACTAGCCAGAGGTGAGAGGCGGGAATGAGTAGTCAGGGCTGTGCTCATGCCACATGCAGTATTAAGAGCTCATGGAGTTGTCATTCTCCAGAGTTTCTTTTCTTCTCTCTATCTCTGCAGATAGTAATGTTCTCTTCTTTCTGAGACAGAGCCACAGTCTAATCTCCTCAAGGCTACTCATCATCAAGGAGTGACTATATTCTAATGTCATAGAAAGATTTGGTCCAGGACAGGTATTTTTTATTAGAAAATGAAAGTGGCTGGAGCTGGTAATGGGTTGCAAATGACTCTATTAACTTGTCAGGTGTTAAGAGGTCATCAGATCTAGTCACAGTTTCCACCAGCTATGAATATTTTCTGCCAACAGTGTTTAAGAGGTTTTAAAATCCTTGGTAACATATTATTATTGTCTAAAATTATTAGGATTATTTTTATTTTGCCCTCTGTCCTTTTATCTCTTGTTACTGCTTCATCCTTGTTAGGTTACTCTGGTTCCTCACACCTAGGAGTGTGTTTTCAGTTATTTGGACAATGCTTTCAGACACACAGTGTGATTCTTGGGGCTGTCCTGTGCTGGGCCAGGAGTTGGACTTCAATGATCCTTGTGAGGCTCTTCCAGCTCAGAATATTTGAAGGCAGAATGAAGGGAACAATCCAGCATGTATTACTTCAGCCCAGTGCCCACAGCTCAGGGGCTTTAAGAAAAACACTCCTTGGCTTCAGAGCAGGGATGCAGGGAAAATGGCATGAGAAAGCCAAGAAAACCAGTGTTCAAACAGCCTCCTAGAGAGAAACACTGAGTCAATGAACTTGGATATCTTCTAAAACCATTTTGTGCTGAAAGTGGAGCCATGCACTCCTATGCATCGTGCTGCATCTGTGGTGTGTCCACGTCCCAGTGTGTCACATCGATAGGGGATTCAAAGAAAATGGCAAGTAAAAGCAAGGAGTAACAATGTGATGGAATGTAAGTACCATTAGAGTGCCTCTTTTTGTTTTTTTCCAACATGGTATTTAAGAGGTCTGTGCTCTGATGTATAATACAAAAGGGCACTAGTGGAGGGAAATGTGAAGGATGGGTGGGTGTTAGTGATGTGCAAAATAGCAAGCTTGCTCTAAATGGCTTGGCAAAGAATTAGCTGTGAAAAATAAGGCACTGTTGACAACTTGGAATCCCCCTAAGTGTGATGTCCCTTTTCCTTGAGCAGTCTTAAAACTGAAATAGTGATATGCTTTTAGTTATGTGCATTTGCCTTCTCATTATTGAAAATGAGTTAAGAGAATTTATACTAACTGATATAAGGAAAAGCTGAAGGAATGCCTTCAACTGGAAAATTATGCTTCCATTTTCAAATAATGAAGGTTTTTATTGACATGTATACCATTTAAAATAAAATAGGTTAGCAAATAAGGAGTATTTACTGTGATATTGTTTTATTCTTTTTGCAACATTTACCCGGTTAATGTCTGTGCTGATCATCTCTTGTACTACCTGGCACATGCCTTTCATTTTGCTTTAGCTTAAATTTGTGTATGTAGTTTTTAATTTGAGATAGAAAATATTTTTAAGAAATGTACACAATTATGTGCTTTTTGGTATTTTTAAAATGACAGTACAAAACTGCTCAGCTACTCCAATTTGGGAAATAATTATGCTGATGTAGTTAGAAATCTAAAGTTAGTTGAAGTAAATGTTTTGTTCTGAAAGTGTTATCACTTTTATCTCCAAAATGGAATAACACCCAAGTGTAACTGCACACAAACTCTGCAGAAGTAACAGTCCTTGCAGAAGGAAAGCCTAAAATCTGTTAAAGTACCATGAGGGGAAAGTGTGGATTACTGGAAATTAATTCCCAGCTCAAGGTCAGCTTGATGCAGTGCCAGACTGTCAATCTTCTACTGCTCTTAGCAAAGGCTATAGCCCTGCAGGTTGTGGTAAGGGCCTCTTTAGCTACTGATACATAGGATCTCCTACACTTGATAATTAAACTTTTTTCCTTTAAAACAAGAGTAAAGAAAACACATCCCCCAAATACGAAAATATTGCTGCTTGGGGTTTTTCTGCATGTGCATACATAAACAAGATAACCTGAATTGTTAAAAGTGTGAATTTGAAGAGGATTTGTTGTGCCACATTTGTTACACACCCACACTCTGTGGGGGCACTCTGAAGTAAAGTGATTTTCTTTGAGTTCAGCTTAACTGGTGAGTCAGCTTTTTTTTGGTTGGCAGGGAGCTCTTGAGGTCCTCATGTCCAACCCATGGTCTTAAGCAGGACTGCCTCGAGCTCAAGACCATGTCCAGTGGGCTTTTGAGTACCTCTAACAGGGGAGAGGCCACAGTCTCTCTGGGCAACCTGTGCTAGTGCTGCCTAGTGTTTCCTGATGTTCCTGTGCTTCAGTTGGTGCCCTTTACCTCTGGTCCTGTTTCTGAGCACCACTGAGAGGAGCCTGGCTCCACCCTTGCACTCCCCCTGCAGATATTTATACATATTAAAAAGATCTCCCCCAAGCCTTCTCCGGGCTAAACAGTCCCAGCTACGTCATTTTTCCTCACAGGAGAGATTCTCCAGTCCCTTGGTCATCCTTGTGACTCTTGGTTGGACTCTCTCCCGTATGTCCATATGCTGAGGAGCACAGCAGTGGACCCAGTACTCCAGGTGTGGTCTCACCAGTGCTGAGTAGAGAGGAAGGATCATTCCTTCAACCTACTGACAACACTCCCTAAATGTAGCTCAGGACAACGTTAGGCTTCTTTGTGCAATAGTTCTTCCATGTGGCAAGTCTTTGCCTGCAGCACTGGGCACTTTAAGATGGAAAAAACCACCTATTTTTAAATTTCTCCCTTTGCACATATACACTGTGATAGTGTTTTAACTATGTACTTGGAGACCATTTTCCCACAGATCTCTCTCTCAATCTCTCTTCAGTGAGTAAGACTTTATTTAAGGTTACATGGTCACATCTACCACTCTAACGTTCAGAAATTTAATTTAACGCATATCTGGAAATTAAATTTACAGAAATGCTAATGTATAATTAATGTGTATTTTCCCTGAGACATGCTAGGAAGGGGCTCACTGTTACTGCATTATTCTCTGTATTGGAACTTCTGCACACTACTTTAATGGAAAAAAATTGCATATTCTTCAATAGATTTCCTTCCTCTTTTCTGGCTTTGGGATTAGCCATCTGGTCTGCAGTCAAGTGCTGACTTCAGCCAGGCTGTGAGAACAGTAGGAGAACATTCCTGTCTGAACTGAAGCAATTGCAGTTACCTGCACTGCTGATAATTCAGTGCAATTTAACCTCTCCAGCTTTCCCACATTGGTGTCCAGTAATATAATGCCGAGGGCTGAGACCCATGGGCTCCGTAGGGCCTGTGGTTGTCCTTTGGGTTAACTCTGAGGGGGAATTACCATTTCAGGAACTGCTGTTTATTCCTGTAACCGTGAAGGTCTGAGGAGGCTGCACTTTCCTGTGCTGTGGAATAACCCAACGGGATGAGCCTGGATGTATTTTCCTTGTTAATAGAGCAGAGGAGATTATTTGTCAGAACAATGGACACTGTCTCAAAGCTGCCCTGGCCTGAAGCCTGGTGGTTACAGAGTTGTGGCAGCTGCCTGGGAGACAGCACTTTTTTTGTTAATGTCTTAATTACTCTTCTTTTGTAGAAGAGTCACTAAAAACTGAGCTGTTGTTCATGAGGCTTTTATTATTGAAGCAAATTGTCCTTACTGCTGACTTGTACATATTTATACAAATGTAGATGCTTTCTCTTCTAAAAGAGGAGGGAATGGGCTTTGAGAAGACATTGGTGTGCAGTCTACCTCCTGTTACTGCCCAAGACATGTAAGCATAGGAGTTGCAGGTGATTGTTCTTTTTATTTTCAATGGTGCCATGACAACTCTGGGGCTCACTGTCAGACAAAATTTCTTCCTTAAGGCAACCAGGCTGTCTATAATGTATTCAGTCCACTCCTACTCCATTTCCCTTGTACTCTGTTGTTTTAGGAGTTAACCTCCAGTGGTAATTTCAATATTTTGAATATTGTTCTCCACCCTATGCAGTGAGCAGAATGGGAAGAGGAAATTCAGTTTAAGCATATAGTAGCTGAGGGCTCAGAAGGCCTCTCAAAGTCTTGGATATCCTGTTCCCTCTTTCAGATGACATGTTGACCCTCTTCTTCATGGATATAAAGTGCTATAATCAAATGCAGATATTATTGCCCAATTTGGGATTCGGGAGCAGTACACGTACATGCTAATGAAGTGCACAATTTGGGGTAATTTATCAGAATTCCAGCACACAATCTAGCACCGAAAAACTCACAAAGATATTCCTAGCCAATTAAGATGGTGGTGTTAAATGACAGATGGCAAAGATGCCCCCTACATCCTTTTTTTCTGGAGGAAAAGATGTGTGCAGATGTATTGCCACCTGGCAACTTAAGAACTTTCTAGGGTGACTGGTGAAGGTTTACTTAGAATGTAAATATTTTAAATAACCTTGGATTCATTAAGCATTTCTTTCTCTAGCAGAACAGAGAACTTCTCTCTTTGTTTATTTAGTAATTTTTCCCCTTGGCATGAAAAATAGTTGTATCTGTGGTATCTAACTTCTTGCACACCTGAAAACTATACAGATTAATTAAATCAAGATGAGCCATAAACACTTCATTTACAAAAAAGCCTTAACTAGAAATTTTTCTTTTGAAAGTCTCCTTTCATGCCAAGATGACAGGAGAATGTATAGTGCACATTCATTTTAAAGACAGAAGCCTATGGTAAGACTCCTTCTGACTTGCGCTCAAAATATGTATATCATTTATGATCCTCAGTGTTTCATTTCTGCTATTCTTAGCATGTGGTGTTGTTTCATTCAAGTAGTATATTGTCTGTGAGGATTATTTAGGAGCAAACTGTACAAGGTAATGAAAATCTCCTTTAATTTTTATTTTAGAAGTCAAACTTTGCATGAAAAAAATACAAGATGCAAGCAATGCTTAACACAAAATTGCTTGCATTTTGGTTATGTATTTATGAAGGAAAGAGTTACTAGAGTTCAGGTAAAATCTTCCATTTTTCTGTTTAGTGTTTATCTCGGTTTGCACAAATGATGTGTGCCACGAAATGTAGCCAGTATGCAGGAAACTCTGGAGGTAATATAGCTGTAAGATGGAGGTAAGACCTTCAATGAAGTTTTTTTTAACCAATAGTAAACTGAGTTTTGAGTATTTTTTTTCATTCACTAGCAAGTAAAAGCAAATTAACTTTTTAAGAATTTCTTAAAAATCATAAAATAATCTGCTGTAACACTTAGGTTTCTTACACACGGATAATTTGATTCTTGGTTTCAAATTTCTGGGTGATCATCCTTTCTCCCAAAGCACTGAATAATACTCTTGCTTTAATTTAACACTCCTCCAGACTCCTTTTTTTTTTTTTTTTTTTTNTTTTTTTTTTTTTTTTGATCAGCTAATTTTGAGTTTAGTACAAGCTTTTCTCCTTTGCTTTCTGATCACTTGCTCACAGTTGTTACAGGGAAGGTAAACATGCAAAGTTTGTGCTGTGCTGGTTCTGCAGAGCAAGGCTCTCTGCCGGTCTGTTTTGTTTCCTGTATTGTGGCTGTCACCTTCAGTTTGCTCACGCTGTGCTTTCTGTTCCATTTCTTGTTTGGCGACTGTCAGGAGTTTGGTCTTGTTATCCTGGTGGGGATCCATGCTGCTGATTAATAGCACAAGAGGCTAAAAATAGGTGGAGTTCAAGCAGGCTGTGTTTGCTGATAATAAAATGTTATGCCTTTTATCCAGTGTTCTCAAACATAATTCTAATCAGGTGACAAAATGACCACTAATGCTCAAAAAATGAAGGAGCTGACGTATCATTTTCCTAAAGTCATCCTCTGCAGAATGGGAATTTCTTGTGAGTGGAACGGGGAAGGCACAAACATTAATCCGTGTGAATATTATCCACTGTTATTTTTCCATGGGTGAGAGGCTCCTGCTGAGGGAGGTTGTTGTTGAGTGTTGTGAAAAGCACATTATGAATATATTCTATCCCTTTCCAAGGTAAGAGTCTTGCTTGCTTGTTTAAATACAGTAAGTTTGGTTACACTTGAAGATCTGAAATCTATTGAGCAAACACAGATGTAAGAAAGATGCCAGTAATTGTTTTGTTGCCTAGCTGGACATACACATTCGGATACTTTTTTTTTTTCTCAATCCATATGTAAGTTGTAACTATTATTGCAATGAGGTTTGAAGTTATGGTTGTCATTAACTGTCATGTGAAAAGCTGAATACAAGCAACTGCAGGCAAATCTCGTACCCTTGGCATTTTTCCTCAGCACTGCTACAGTTAAGTGCATTGTGCTTTTGGTAGGATAAATTGTCTTTCCAAAAAGTGATAGACCTCTAGTGCACAATTACAAACATTGCATGTTATGCTTTAGATGTAAACTGGCAGTATTAATTAATCCTCAGATGTATTGAAAAGATTCTACTCACATAAAATTTGCAAAGCAATGCAGAAGAAAACTGAGGGCTTTTATAGGAGAGCAGGTGACACTGGTTATTGGGGGGAATATAAAAGGTTTTTTCTTGACCCCTTTTATCACATTCCCAAAACTTGCATCTCTAGAGCTTAAACTGTAAGTTCTGTATTTCCAAGAAGATTCATCTGCTTGGTAGAACTGTGGCAAGTCCTTTCAGATGTTTAAAATGGATGTATAAGTTCATGTACTTGCCTAGTGGAAAGGAAAAGTCAGAAATTTTACAGTAGTTCAAAGAGCAGTAAAACTTTGTGTTTTCCTTTAGATACACATTACTGCTTAGGTAAATGAAATGATAAAATTCTTGTTGTTTTGTTGTTTTTTTTTTTTTTTTTTTACACAGTCAAGTGTGTAAAATATTGAAGTTGAAAACATTGTTTTTTCAACTCAAGTTGAAAATATTGTTTGCGCATAAAGGAAGAAAATTTCATTAGCATGAAAAATGCTTTTGGTTGCTATAATCTGTGTGTGTTTGCATAGCTTTCCTCACTGGAGCACAAAATATCCTACCCTACCTAAATGTCCTTGGTATTTAAATCCTAGAAGTCTGTTTTTGGAGTAACTGAAAGTAGAAATTGCATTTTAGAGGTAGAAAGGTTAAACACGCTGAAACCTGATTTCCAGCCTAGCCTAAATTATAATATTTGACTCTTTTATACATTAGAACTTACTTACGACTGAAGAATAAGAAAATAGTATATTCACTTTACTGATGAATTAGTTGGGCTGCAGCGAGGATTACAGTGCTTTCTGGCCTGTTCATTTCCTGCTGATGGCTTAAAAACACGTCTAACTATTTTATGTTGGAAAGGTAATGTACTGAAGAAGTAAAACAGGGAAGCATTTTAGTCTAATGGTGTTGTATCAGATACAAGGAACCAGAAGGCCTAAAGCATTAAAATAGAAGAAAAAGAAAGCAGTTACTTACTCCTGTATTAAAAAAACTAAACCAAAACAAACCCCAAACTTCTCCAAGTGTCAGGCTATACGCTCTTCTGTTCTGCTGGAGTATTTTATGCCATCTGTCTAGACTGTAAGATCTTTAAGGCAAAATGAGATACACAAGTGGCACATAGACCACTCCTAGGCCTGTTAATTGCTTAGTTTTCACAACATCTGGCACACATTATACAACACATTTTCTTCTGCCTGTTAAAAGCGGATAATATTTATTTACCTGACTGTCACTAGGGCTTTGAAAAGTCTCATGGAAACCAGAGGAGTAAATGAGCCCTGGAGGGGAATTGATACTTTTCAGACATAACAGTCCAGACACAGCCTCTGACTCCAGGTTTTTGAACAGTGCCTCGCCTCTCACTGGAACAGTTTTCGGATGCTCTCTCCCTGAACATCTGCTGATGGCCACTTTCAGAGCCAGAATCCAGACCCAGAAAGAACTCCCCAATGGAAATGGCCAGCCTGATGTTCTTAAAATTTGCATGCTATTGTGGGACCCGTTAAGTTTCATGCTGGTGGTTTTATTGTGCCACTGGTGCCACCTCAGTTGACCAAATGGTAACAGTCATAAAAAGGGAAGAAAAACATTCTGTCTGTTGCCTGTGTTTCCTTCTGCTGAAAGGAGGACATATAAAAGAGCTCTTGGAGTATGGAAATTGAAAAGGTCTCGGCTGGAGATGGTTGACAGAGCTGCCTCCAACAGAGCAGAAGAACAGGAAACAAAATGGGAGCAAAAAGTTCACTGTGCAGGAATAGCATAGACAGAGTTAAGCTTGAACTGGGTCACATAACAGGAATTTATTCTTTTTTTCCTTTCTCATTATTTCTTCAGACTTTATTAAAAATGAAACCTCTTTGGTTAGTCATCATAAATCAGTCATCCAGCAGTGTTTGAGGTATTGGCCCCGAGTGAACTGGCCTGCTATAGTAAAGTACAATTCAGATCCTGGGTAGCACTTTTTTGTGAACAGGGCAAATGAGCTTGGATGTGGTCTCTGTTTCTTTGTGCTTGGATTCCAGCTGCCATGACTGGTTACCTTGCTGATCTCTGTAATGACCTCACTGCAGAGAGGAACCTGCTGGTGCTGTGCTTACATCCCTCTGACTGCAGGAAGCATCCAGATCCTATCTAGCCATATTTATCTGCACGAAGCTGCAGAAGCTAAAAGTCATCCCACGGTGTTTTAGCATATGTTGAAAAATGAAATACTGTCAAACTCCCACAGTACTTGAAATAGGCTTGAAATAGCCTCACAGTTTTGCTCCTTCACGCTTTTTCTCTAGAGATCATTCAGGGACTCAGATGCAGTGGGGCACAGAAATAGAGAATGAATCTTGCACTTGTCGATCTGAAAATTAACCTTCTGAACTAAGTTAGTTTTAGATAACCAGAATCTCTAGTTTCATGCCTACTTTCTGTGTTACTATTAGAGCCTCGTATTGTTCTGTGCAGAAGGTATAATTCAATTAGTGACACCCAAGTTTATATTTTGAAAAGAGAAATGTCTGGAGAAGGAATGAGATCCTGTAATTTTTTAAGACTGATTATTACCAGCATAGATGATGGTCTAAAAATATGCTAATTGTTATTCCATCATACCTATTCAGTGTAGCCAAGAAAGAAATTTGATCAGCAGCATAAATGTGCAAAATAACATTCTTGGTGCCAGTTGTAACAACTGTGAGTTTGCCATTAATTTTAAGGTGGCTAAATTTCATTGCTATGTGTACAGTTAAAACAACTTCACAGATGGGAGAAATACTGAACATCAATGCCTTCTCTTATCATACGTAATTATTAAGCCATCCATCCTGGTTTTGGGGTCATGGGTGATATCCTGCTTGAATTTTGTAACTTATTTACTTTTTCTTTTGTGTGTATATGTGTGTGTGTGTGCTTCTCCACAGACTGTTTTATTACCCCATGATTTTACAGTAATTAAATAGCAATGCAAGGAAGATTAAAGTGTTAATTTCTTTTATCCCTCTGTTCTTAAATTGGCCAGTATAGGTAGGGTAAACGTAATTAAAATAGATAAATAAAATAATTTCAGTTCCAATATTGACTGAACAAGTACAGAATAATATTCTACCTTTCCATTGAGCTGAAAGGAGAAAAAGCCCTAAGACAAAGTTTCTAAATCATTACCTTACTTCCACAGATGGACATTTTCAAGTGGTAGGTGAATGTTTCTGGAATCAAAAATCTTAGTGCTTCCAGAGGCTTTTTTTTTATTTATTTTTCTAAACTGCCTTTAAATACTGTTTAGCTATAGATAACACACCCATCAAAATATATAATCCCAAATGCATAGTCTAGAGGCAGACTTCTGAGTAATGTTCTGGATTTTTTCATGTCTGCAATTACATTACTTGAAGCCATTCCTGGATGAGTCCTGGATGAATTTGAGGCTGCAGCTGTCTTGCTGAGTATTCATTATGAAATCCTTATGTTTAAAAATAAACCCATTAGATTTG
This sequence comes from Lepidothrix coronata, assembly GCF_001604755.1. Taxonomy (NCBI): domain Eukaryota; kingdom Metazoa; phylum Chordata; class Aves; order Passeriformes; family Pipridae; genus Lepidothrix; species Lepidothrix coronata. Next base: position 1,723,371 of record NW_016690254.1, on the reverse strand, counting down.
TTTTCATCTCACAAACTTGTCTTTCACTATGTGCCAGTGACCTGACATGGTGACTGCATCTCTGAGCCTTAGGTCTCTGTGGAAAATCTTCGTGTTTTAGACCTCTTTTTGTAAAAATATTCAACAATATTTAGATAATTTCAAGTATTTTTAGGAATGGATCCTAAAAATATAATACAAAGCTTTATTTAGCTGTTTTCTACCTTCTCCTTTAAAAGCCAGGGTGAGGTTACTGTCTCTTGTCCTAGGCCCTCATCTCTACCATTATACTTCCAGGCTAAATGGTGTGCTTTTCAGCCTGGAGTTGTTTCTGATTCACAAACTTGCTTGTAAAAAACACAAGGCATTCTGTGTGACTAGAACAAAATATAGGGAAGGGAAAGGATATTTTTTCTTTTTCAAGTAGAAAGAAAGGCTACTTCACTTTTCTATTCCTAATTTCTTAGAGGAACAGTATCTCTTCTGTAATGCAGCAAGAGCACGTGCCCAGTTTGCTTTAATTCCTGTCCCTGTCCTGAACATTTAGTATCCAAATTTCTCACTTCAAAAATCAGTGAAGGCATGTCAGTGCCTATAGCAGGAACAAGATATTCCCTTGGTGACTGTTTCACTCTATATTGTGGAATTATGACCACCTGTGACACTGAAAAATGAGGCACAGAGGAGCAGGCAAGCCAAGGTTACAATGCCAGCAGAACTAGTGTCAAGTAGAGACATTCAGCAAACCTTGAAACCTCATGAAGCAGTTAAGTACAATGTACAGTGCATCTTTTTTAGTTCCTCCTTCCTCTTGAGTCCTTGTATCCTCTGAACGTGTATTTTTTCAAAGGTATTTAAACGATGGAGGCTCAACAAAATTACCAGTTTTGAAGAGGTAGACTTTTGGTTTTTGACGTCTCAAAGAAGACAGTAGAGGGGTCTCATCTCAGGTAACCCCAGTACTTATGCAGTTGACATTTACTTTTAAGATGACTACAGAGAAACCTGCAAGACCAGCTGACAAAAATAGCAATTTTATGGCACGGCTCACTAAGAGCATATTAGAAAAGAAGTCTGGATTCAGTTGCCTACAAAGGACACCTTGTGTTTCAGGTGCTGTGGGTATTCTGGTATTCTTCTAATGTCCCTGACACTCTAGAAAGGACAAAATTTCCCCCAAGCCCTGTGCCATATCCCTCAGTGCTCTGTGAGTCTTAGTCTGTGGTCTCTCAAATGGCTCCAGACGCCAATGCTTTGGCAACAATCTTCAACCCTATTTTATTATAATTATAGCAATAATAACAATTATAATTAATAAGAATATGCACTTGAAACATGTGTCATATAAACATGCTTAATATATGTGTATCCACACAGGTATAATACAGATATATATACCCGTAGTTTTTGAAGGCAAACATTGATCCTGATTTGCAGAGTGCATGGCACTGACTGAAGGTGGGAGAACTAAGATGTAGCAGTTAGAGAGAATAGCAATCATCTCTGATCTGTAATTGCAGCTCTTGGTTCGTGCTTTTGTCTGCCGTGCCTCCCGCTGCTGCAGGCGCTGCACACCCAGGAGCTCTGCGAGGCAAAACATAATGTACGTTATTATTCTCACCAGAAAGAGAGGGTTAGAAACTAAGCAGAAAGTAACAAGAAACAAAAGCAAATTACTTTTAGCTTCCCTTCATCATAAAGGGAAAAGAACACAGGAGGAAAATAGCTTCCATATTTTTAGGCATTTGTGAGTCACCCTAAATCTCTTAGGATATTTTAGTAAAAATTATATTAAAAAGCTTCTGTGAAGTAATGAACTAGTAAATTTTTTCGTCTGAAATATTTCAGTTGCTTTTTTTTTAAACTTCTTCAGGGTAAAGAATTGGTTATCCATCTGGGAATGCAAATGTTGTGAAGTGAGCTATGTGGACTGTGAGAGGAAGAAAAGACCGGGTCATCTTTCCCGAGGTTGACTCTTAGCGTCCTGTAGTTCTACACTGGACTAGTAGTAGCAATAAGGGTGTTCACATATGTGGAAAGGTAGTGGCTGGTGGGATAACCCATGGCCTAAATTCACTGTCCTGCCCATAAGGTCCTTGCTGGTGAACTATACAGTCCAGGGGGTTGGGCAGGCCAGGGAGGTGTGCTGGAGAGCACAGAAGAGAACAGATTGGAGCAAAGTTAGTGTTCTCAAAGGTTTTATTGACAGTGCAGGTAAAGGCTTGGGGAGTTTTTGGGTTGATAAAAGGCTCCAATACCCAACTGTCATTTAAAAGCATTCAGATACTTTCATATCTCTTATGAAATAAAGAATTACAACTAAGAGCAAGACTAAATGAGCAGTAATTACCTTTTATATGTGTTCTATCTTTAACCCAGATTTACACAAATTGTGTGTCATTACATTATCATGTGTCAGTGCACAGAGCTGGTGAGTATAAGGAAAGTGAGGATTTTCTGGGAGGTTGGGAGGATGCAGGTACTTCCACACAGTCAGTCACAGACGGCTCTTTCCCATTCCATCACAGTCACTCCCTGTCCTCATAGTCTGTCTAAATTAGGAAGATGACTGGCCAGGTTGCTCTGATGCAATACTCCAGCAGATCTGGGCCGCTCTGAGGACTGTTTTCTCATGGAACCTACACACATTAACTTCATGGTTTTAGTTATGTAAAATTGCTAAAAAGCCTTTATGGCAATTAAACAGGAAGTGGCACAAAGTGGTTTTTGGTTTTGTTGTTCTGACATTACATTAACAGCTACAGAGAAGTCGAATTGATAGACAAAACCTCTTAGCTGTAAAAATCCTGAGCCTAACCCAAACCAGATTCCAGCCAAGAGTCTGCCAGTGCCTGTTTTTCAGCAGCAGAATAACAATACAGCTCATATTCCATGAGCACCAATTTTTTCCCCATGTGCCGCTCCGTGAAATTATACAAAAGGAAGAGAACTGTATATACAGTGGTTATTGTTCTGGTCCTTGACCTGATACTCTCCAGCTGTCTGTAGGAAACTAAAGCCACCTTATCAAAAAAGGCCAGTGTTTGGTGTGAATTTGATAGTTAAGTTTTCTTCTTAACACAGCTAAAGGAAAAGTAGCTGTGTATTTTTTCCTTGTGCAGACTAGTGTGTAATAACACATCACATTTCGCATTTTTTTAAGATACCATTAATGAAAAGATTTCAGAGTTTCAGGCACTCTTGTTGCAGTCTCATGTTGTTTTGAAAGAACACTTCAAATGAGGTTGCACTGTGAAAAACCGACTCATTTACTCATCTGGGCATAATTTTAATATTCTTGTTCCTGTACTTGTGCTGCATGATGCATAGCTTACAGAATAGAGATTTAAGGTCACAAAGCTTTGGTTTTTTAGGGTGATTTATTTGTTGCCTTTTTTTTTAAAGTCTTATAATTAGGATTTTTTGTAAACACTGCATTGATGTACATAACACTGCATACACATTGTTCATTGCTGTCTGCAGAGGATTACATTCAGAAACAACACAAGATTAGATTTGTAATATATTCATGAAATAGAAAGTCTCCAAGTATACTTTTAAAGATTATGGTTTAATGGTTTGGCTGAAGTTCAAATCCTGAAGTGAAAAAAAAATTTTTTTGAATAATACTAGTTCATTAAAATAATTTAAGAATTCTTAAGAGGGCTCCCATATGAGGTGCCAGACTGATTCTAAACCTCACTGAATATCGTGTCTCACAGAATTATGCAAATGCTGGTCAACTCACAGTCAACTGTAGACTGAAGACTCATGTCTGGAACTTCATAAAATATTAATATCAAGGATTTTTGGGAGGAAAAAAAATTAAATCCGGCCTTGAATTAATGAAACTTGGGAATCAACTTGCAAAACTATCAAAGGGATTATTGTAAAACAACTTATGTTCTCAGGATGCCTCCAAGAAATGAGAGAGTTCCCTTCTACTAAACTCCCTGAAATCCCAAGGCAGCAGCCTGTAAAATCAGTGTAACATGCTAGCAGGAAAATGAAGGGCTCTTCTTATCTCTGCCACTGGCTTATCTCTGAACTTTGGACTTTTTATCACTTTTAACACATCGTGCATTGCAGGCATTTATGTGGAGGTTTTTCTCCTGCACTTCCTAAGACCTTCTGATTTTCTCCCATTTCCTCTTTTCTTCTACATTTTTCTTCTTCAGGTGAAGTCTTCACGATTGCCTCTGTAAAACTTTGGTTCTCTCCTCACTGTTTTCTTCTAAATTTGTATGTCTTACTGTTTCCATATTTCTAAGTTTCCTCAGCAATCTTCATTCTCTGCATTTCCAAAAAGAAAAAAAAAAAACAAAAAACAAAAAAAGAGAAAGAAGCCTCCAGAGTAAATGTTGTTAATCTCCTTATGAAATTTATATGTCCCACTCTTTTTTCATTGTGTAGTCTCTGGGCTAATTATCATTATCAGTGAGAGCCTGGATTCAGCAGACAGAGCCAGCTCTGTAGCTCAGAGCAGCTTAGTGGAGCAGTGGAGGAAGCTGGCACAAAGTTTCCCATTGGTGAATAGTGATGTGAAAATCCCCATTCCTTTCTCTTCTCCATTATGTGCCTCCTACCTGGTAATTCTCAGCGGCAAATAATATCCACAACCCGTTAGGGAATGAGAAGAGAGGAGTAATATGGAAATCAAGATTAAAAAGGAAAAGTAACAAAGGTAAAAGCCTTGAACAACAACAACAAAAAATGGGCATTTGAACCCTAATTCACAAAGCTGCTCAAACACTTCAGTTCTGTCAAAATCAATAGGTGTTGGGGGCTCAGTTAATGAGAGCTGGTGACTATATGGTTACAATATAGCAATGACTTTTGGCTACTCTTAATAATGAAAATTACCTGTATAAACTCCTGACAGGCTTCAGGTTTTTTGTCATAAATAAATGAATTTTCTCCAGGGCAGTTCCTCCTCATCTTTTAAAGGATTGTAATAGATGAATTTCTAGAATCTGGGAGGTTTAGTCTTCTAATGATTTTTTTTTATACCAGAGAGAGAGAAATTGTGTATCTCATGTACTGTTTAGGAAGGAACCAGAATATGAATTCTGATGCTACTCAGCATGCATCATATTTGTCATGTTTCAGAATTATCCCTAATTTTCTTGGCTTCCTCCCCAAATTGCTTTAATCATTAGTCTTTTCCTTAACTACTTCTCTTGATGTGTGTCATTGTGGTGGCTGCCTCTCAACAACTAGCTCAGAAAAAAAAACATCTCACAGGTCCCACAGGGCAGAGCTACTTCAGAGAGACAACAGCAGAATGTATTCTGGGACAGCTGGCTCTGCTGCCAGCCTCGGCTACATCAGGGTGAGTCAGGAGTAATTAGAGCACAATTGCTGGTCAAAATTAGGACCATTCACTCTCGATTCTTTCAAGTAGGTGTAATTTCACAAAAATAAGTAGAAATGGATCATTTTCTCTGGAGTGAATTAAAACATCTGTCTGGGAAGAGTTTTGAATCAATACAGGATAGATTTAGTTCTTTATAAACATAACAAAGTATTGTCCTGATTCTGCCCCTTGTCATCATGACACCCATGTAGGCACTTCCATACACTACAGGCCCAGCAGGACTTGAGCAAAGTCACGAGGAGCTGCAGATTGATTGTTTGTCAAGAGATAATTTGGATTGATTGGGGCAGCTGAGTTCTTGGTAGCTTTTAAAAAAATTCTAATATATAAACATTTTTACAATTCTTTCTTTTTTTATTTTTTTTTTCTGTGGAAAGGGAAAAGTTTTTGGGCATTTTCAGTAAGTACTGTTAACTTTGATGTGTTACCAGTGTCCTTGTGTGACCTGTTTCTCATAACTCTGTCCCATACTAGAGAGTGCTGCAGCTTCATTCGCAATTCAAATTCCCAGGGTAAATTGTGTAGATAAATCTTGATGCCATGGTCCATTGAATTTTACCTAATATTATTCTTTTTCCCTCAAGAACTTCAGGAGACTGTGACTTTCTTCATTGACTTTCATTATTTTTCTCCAGCACATGAATAATTAATGTGGATTGCTCTGGACTGTTTAAACTCTTTATTAAAGAAATTGCCAAGAGTATATAGCAGTGTCTCCTTCATGAGCTGAACACAGGTGATTTCAGCACTCTGAATTAACACTGTAATAGGATTCAGAAATGCACAACAAAGCTATGAAACTTTTTCCAAACACTCTCCCCAACAATAGCAATAAGAGCAATTTAAACCATTTTCAACATCTGTCAGGCTTCAACATGGATACACAAAACCAGGCAGATTTAGGGTAGTGTTTGGGTCCTGTCTCCCTCTTTGGTGCTCATCTGTTAAGTGTGGCTCCCAAACCCGTGTGTGGTGCTGTCCAGATCAGAATTACTTCACTGCAATAAATGACTGTGAACTGTCCCCTTGCACTTCAGACTTCTCTGAGTCATATGATTCTTCTTTCCTTTGTAAGCTGTTTTTGCCAGGTCCACAAGATAATTTACCCAGCACAAATTAACTGCGAAATAGAGATGAAGCAAAAAGGAGAGGGATTTCTGAAAAGTCTGAGGAAGAAAAACAGAAGGGGTCCTATGTGACAGGCACTGGTCATACTGCAGATCTTGGCACAGGCATCATTGGTTAAAAGATGCTGCACTGTTTTCTAAGTAAAACAGAACAGAAAAGACAACAATACCAGAGAGGTCCTCTGCGAGAAATGTCTTTGAAGTCTGTTCAAGATGGTGTTGGAGAGGAACATTACCCTAAATACTGGGTAATTACTTACTTTTAGAGGCAATATAAGCGGATGAAAATTGCTGTGAATTCCAGTTATGTATTTTTAAGCACCAAGGAGATACTCATTAAGAACGTCTGACAAATAATGAAAAGAAAATTTTGCTGCTTGTTAGAGGAAAATGATAAACATACCTCTTTACTTTCCTTTGATTATATACATAATGGGAGTTTTCCCAAAACATGAGGCATGACTTTAAAGAACCATTTAAAAAAAACATGCTGTCACTGAGTCTGGCTCTTGGAGATTGATTATTTCAGATGATGTGACAAAAGCTTCTTTACCATGTAAGAGTTTTGGAATATTTTATCTGAAAGAGATACCCTCCAAAACACATAACCCCCAGAGAGAGTTCCTGTTTCCTCCAGCTGATGGTTCATTACTTCTTTGACCCAGCTTGTCTTAGCCCTCACTGTGGAAGACATCTAGAATTATGTCATAATTAGGGCTTAGAATTCACTCCCGTACTGCAATTTTGTAAAACAAGTACTCTGGAATAGATTGTCAGTTACTGATGATAAAATGAGGTTGACAGATATAATGATGACAGTCGTTCTTTCACTGAATAAATATTACAGAGGGCTCTGAACTGCAATACTTGCTGGTCTGTGTGCAATGATATTGAGGAAGGCATTGCTGGTAGTGTCATTCTCTGCTGTATGTAGGCTTCAGTGCTACTTTTTTCATGTCTTATGATTGTGAATAACACTGGAAGGTTTTGCTGCCAATAGACTTTGTGGGGAAGGATATCAAACAGGCAATAGCAGGTAAAACAATCAGGCTGCTTGTTGATGTATTTAAACAGTGAAGTGGAATTATTAATTTAGAATCAATGGTGTTCAGCCTTCAAATTCCCTGCTAAGTGCAAAAAATAATTTTGGTTAGTCACAGTTGTAATTTCAGTGGGTGTTGGGTGATTTCAGTTTACTGCCCAGTAAGGAATTTAATTTTAGCATCTGGTGACCAGAAGGTATTGAATCTCAGTTACTGAAGGCCTGCTCTGGATCTTTATCACATTTTGTCTACAGGTTGTGAGCAATTTAATTAACAATTTGTAATTTTGAAGGAACAACTCATATATTTTATATTGTAGAGACACTGTTTTTTCCCCAGTGTGGGAAAGGTCTCTTGTTTGGGGCTGCGTTACTTGAGTAAATCACGTTTGATCCCTCCTGCCACAATTAAAGTGTGTAGGTAAAAGATTTCAGTCTTGATCCTAGGAGGTAATAATGGTAATGTTTTAAAATTATCTTCTATTTATTCTCCAAAAATAAGTTCATCTACTTTTTTTCTTTTTTATTTAAGGGGAGAGCTTGTTAGTGTTCGATGTAACTAAAGATTAGTGCAGCCAATGTTTGCCAGATTCTATGTGTGCTCCCCATTTGCCTGTGAGGGAGTGGTGATCTCGGTAAAGAAACAGAGTAGAAAATGTAGCATTGAGAGAATTGTAATATTTCAGAAGAGGCAATGCAAGTTCTTTTAATATTTGCTGTGAAAAAAAGACTAAATGACACACCAAAACACATGCTGCCCATATGAGCCGCTTTCTTTCTGAGCCCTGGGCAAACGCAAATGCTGTTCTGAAGCTTTCTCAGCGATGGCCTTTCAGTGTCTCTTCTCTTCATGAGCTGTTATTACTGCTTACAGCTTCAATTATTCTTAGCAGTGACCTTTCCTCGGTGGTCCCCAGAAGAACAGCCCTACATCATCACAGTCATGGAATCAGTAATCAGATGAGTTAATAGTATTTTCGTCACAAAGCAATTCCTTTCTTCAGCGGTGAACATGCTCAGACTGATTACATGCAAAGGAAAAGATGTAATTTTTTTTTCCCCTGATTGCAGAAAGGACAAAGTACAGCCCTTGCATAGGGAGAAATAATAACACAGATCACAGCTTTCTTGTACTATTTTGCCTATTTAGTGCAGCAATCCGTACATGTTGAAGGGCAAGTGATGTAAAGAAGGTAATTGAAGTACTAATATGTACTGTCATTGAGGCTTCAGGGGCAAATCTTGGCTGTAAGTTTAGTACTGACACTCTTCCTAGTTGAACAAAAACTCTATTCCACAGTGAATTATTCTAGTTGGAGTCATATTTCAGTACACAAAATCAGTGTGTACAAAAAATGATTGAAAGAAGGGGAATTCTGAGATGAGGAAGTGTCAGTACCATATGGCAACACCTATGGGAAATCTTTCCAGACTTTTCTTTGGAAACTTTTTTGTGTAGAGGATTGCACAGTCCTCCCGTTAACCACTGCAGGGATTTCTTTTGTCATCTTTATGACTGTTAATTTGGATTAGAGTGAGGCCTGGATTTTTCACCAGGGATCAGTGCTCCACTGTACCAGGCTTTGTACATACACACAATTAAAAAAGAAAAAAAAAATCAGCTCTCAAGAGTTTACAGTGTTACAAAAACATCAGGCACCTATTACACTCAGAAAACATAAAAGGTGGAGCAAAGAAAAAAGATCAAAGCTTAGTACTTTTTATGTTGTCATATATTTATCTTGCTTTCTCTCTTAGAAGACAGAGCCCTCTTAGTATTCAATATTATTTTTGACCACACTGATTTACTTTTTTTCATTGTTAAATTACTATTCCCAGCAGTTGTTGGTAAACCACCACAGAGTTTGGAACAGAACAAAAGAGTAAAGGAGAAAGGGGCTAAGAAGGGAGATTTAAAAGATGGGGCCTGGGGAATATTCAAATTTTTTATCACAGTGAATGTCAAAATGAAACTAAATAAAGCAACGGTAGCATTTTGACATGCAATTGATAGATTTTGCAAAATGAATATATACTTCCATTGCACATGTGTGCACACCTACTGACCTGTGTAACCCCAGAGTTGGGGAAACTGAGAGGAACTCTGCTTAGAACCTGTGATCAGCTTAAAGTACATTTTCCCCATCCATTCTTGCAATTTTGTGTAATTCTAGATGTGTTAAGCACACATGTATGGCAGACAGCTGAGGATGTGTTGGATAGATCACAGCTTTAGCAGACTGAGCAAATTTATCTCACACCTCTATTAGTGAGAGGAATGTCTCAACCTGACGACTTCTCCCATCAGTTTTCTGCATGAAACCTTGTTTGATTCTTGCTACCAATGAGTTCAGATTACCATTTGTTATTGTTGTTTTGCACCATCTTGTATTTTTTTCAGTTAGAGCTATCCCAGTTTTGTGAGTTGAGTGCTTTTAAAATGCAATTCTTGGACTTTATTTCTTGATCCCATTACAGGGAAATAAACATGTCCTCACTATCAAGAGTCATTCCCAGCTGGGACCAAAGACCCAACAAGGCCCAGCCTGTGCCCAGCACTGTCATGCCCAGGTGTTCCCTTGTCCCCTTCTCTCAGGAGCAGTGTTCAGCTCTTCTCACCCTTCAAGGTCTCCTTACCTTGCCTACAACCAAATCTGAAAGAAGCAGATAAATGTGGAGTGAACTTTCATTCCGGACTATTAAAAATGTTAATGATCATCAGCTTTTAATTTAAGACACACACACTGGCTAAAATTTTGTGATGGGGTGAGGTTGTTTCAAATGTGAGGAGATGTTAAGTGCTCACATGAGAGCTGTAGGAAGAGAATGAAAGGAGAGGCAGGGAACTCTCAACAACAGAATATATTCAGAAGGTTTGTATTTTCCCAGCTCCTGATTGAAAAGTTGATAAGTTCTTGCCTATTGTTAGTTTCCTTATTTTGGTGATTGTTGATAAAGAGGGGCTATGACTTACTTTTTAATTTTAATTTAGAAAAATGCTTACAGACTTTTTGGCATTCTTGGAAGAGACATTTAGTGTAAAATCATCCTGAATTGGTTAACTGGAGGAAAAGGCAGAGAAATAAACATAATATAATCTATTTGAAAGATTAGTCAAGTTTTAAAAAATATTTTCTTGATAAGAGAATTTTTACAGCTTCTTCTAGATGAAGTTCAAGTGATTTCATCTGGTGCCTTGACTGTCCTAACCTTCAGAGGCACCTCTTATAAATCCAAACAAGCAGTATATTCCAGTACGATTTAAAGTTTCCTATTTTTTGTTCAGGAAAGCAGAACTGCAGTATACCTGATGAAAAGAAGTAAGGGAGTAGTTTTATTAGTGCCTTACAAGAAGAATAACTTGACAAAGAGATTTAAACTTTTAGCTCCTGTACTCACAACAGTGTTTTTTGATTATGTTGTGCTGCCTGTCTGAGAACCAGGTAGAGGGAGAGGAAGGGGAGGCTGAAAATTTTTCAAGGCCCTATGGAATCTCTTTTTTTGGATATTTAATAATGTACCATGTAAATGTATTGTAATATACAAGATTTTGACCTGCTTTGTCACTACTCAGATGTGGGGATCATGCAAATGTTAGTGAAGAGGTGAATCTTCAATGCAAGTTAAGTGAGAAACCTCTTTGAATTCTACATTTAGCGAAGCAATGTATGTTGGAGAATTATACAGAGAACTTGTCTTTTCAGGGCTGCTGTGTCAAGTGAGATTGGGGATTTGGGTTTGGTGTGTTGTTGGGGTTTTTGTTGGTTTATTTTTTGGGGGAGGGCAGCGGGTTTGAAAGCATTGTATCAACAGTTTATGTGTATTGGGAGATGATCTGTGACAGGGAGATTTTGATAGAAAATGCAGTGTAGATTTGTTCCCATAAGGCGTGACCTGAATTAAATGTATTTTGGAGACTATAACACTTCACTCTTCAGTGGTGACTTATTATCACCATTACTATTAGTAGGGAGATGATATTTAAAATGAAATATGATGCTTCTCATTGTCACAGCAAATAAAAACAAGAGATAGATTAGTAGCTAAATTAGCATGTTGACTAGTTGGGTGAAATATGCATAATAAGCAACTCCAGCAATAAATAACTTGAAACAAAATATTTTTCAAGGAGTTTTGGAGGTCCTTGTCTATTTTAGAGTAATCCTACATGGATACAGTTTGCCATCCATTGACTTTATGAATTTGCTCTCCAAGACAAGGAGAACAAAGGTTTACAAGTCTAATTGTATCAGATGCCTTGCTGCAAATCAAATAGACAACTGTTATTAAAAGAGAACCTAAAACGTGATAAAATCAGTTTTCTGTTGTGCTTTTCATGGAAAACATATTAGTCAATAAAGCTAAATCAGAGTTCTGTGTAGAGGTAGCTTGGCTGTTTATTTCTTTGTATCTAAACAGGCTTATTTTGTTAATCCTGTATCTGTATTTTTCTGTTCTGAGACTATCAGTATATCATGGGATGGCCTACCTCAGGCAGGTGGCTGCAGGCAGCAGGTGGCTGTAATCCCAGATCCCAGGTTCTTCAAAATTAGCAGAGTCTGGGTGAACCAGTCACTGTTCTAATGAACCACTCCACTAGAAATATTCCTGGCTGAAATTTGTCATCTGACACCTTTTGGATCTACAGCACTGCAGGATGAGAAAACAATTACAAAACTGTCTTCCCTTCATCACAGGACAAATTCTGCAGCACTGGACACACATATTTCAGGCTTCTGCTTTAACTTCTTTGTAATCTCCTGGGAAAACAAGGAAGAGAGATTTAACCAGGGATTTTTTCCTAATCATAAAAACTTTTCTTTAGAAGAGAGAAATTCAGATTTCTGACAACAGGAGCACTGAAGTATAACTTTCATTTGTCCAGGGTATATTAGTGCTTGAAGTCTTTTATGTTCTTTTATTATTTTTCTGAAACCATTCCTTTTTTTTTTTTTTAAGTGATCTTAACTATGCTTTTAGTTAGACTGTGTGCTGTACTCTGTGATGAGGTGTTTTGGTCACTGCTTGTCATTCTTGTCTGATGCTCTTTAGGAGTCAATGTACAATGAAGGCATCCTTCTGCTTTGCTGGGTCAGTCAGTACCAGGCTGCAATCAGATATCTTCAGGAGTTTTTGGACACTGTTTCAGGCCAAATGGTTGGTACAGTAGATTTGTCTGGAGCAAAGTCATACATGTCTCAAAACCATGTTAGAAACCACAGTTTGTGCACTGTGTAGGCACATTCCATTCTGCCAAACTCTGCTTGCAGAAGCTTTCCTCATCTGAAACTTCCCTTTCAAAAGGTACCAAATGTATATCCATAGTTTATGGGGTATGGGTAAAAGGATGAGAGAATTCTTTTATTGGTGTTAATATTGCAAATCTGCTTCAGGTTATGTGTTTGTGGTCTATTGCAGGCAGGTGTGATATAAATGTGAGGGACTCTGCTGGTGCTCCAATATGTCTTGAATTCCTGCAGCTGGGCTTGCCTAGCTCAGACCTAGCACTGTGCTAATCCATCCTGCTGAGACACAGCATATTAGCTCAGGCTTAATGATGTGCTAATACAGTTACCTGCTGAAAGGCTATGCAGGCATACATAAATCACTCTATCCCCTCCCAAATTTTCTTTCAGCAGGATTAGGAGCTAGGTAGTTCACAGTCAGAGTATTGAGCCTTTCAGTTCTTTTCATAAGAGCATCTTACTTAATCCATTTGACTCTCTGATGTACTCTGTGCTCTCATGGAGGTAGGGCAGCTGTGGAGAGAGGATTTGCTCATGTTTAGATGTGGTGAAGCTCCTGGCTGTTTTTTTTTTTATGCAAAGTGTGAAACAGTTCGAGATTGTTTTAAATCTATAACACTTTATAAATTACAGATATTTTTCAGAGAAGTTAAAAGGCTTAATTGTGAAAATGTATTCTCTAGGGCAGTTTCTGTGTTCAAAATGCAGCTTTATTCCATGGATTTTATCCAGTCTTAGATCTTTATCTTTGTCAGAAAATAAAGAAACTGCTGATTGTGTCAACCAAGTGTGTGCCCTTCAGAATAGCAGAATATTTCATGCTGCTGCTGTACTTAGTCCTTGTCCCTGTGTCCCATGTGGAGTGACCAGAGCAGAGACATACCTTGCCCACTTTTGTGCTGTCCTCACAAATATCAGCAGGAGCTCATTTTGTTTAAGGGTAAAAGGGATAATCACTAGTCTCAGTACCTGGTTAGGTGACACCAAGCAACAGGGGAACAGGATAGTTCACCTGTGCAGATGTCTGTAAGTGAGCGAGCTGGGCTTGCCAAGCTGGATGCAGTTTGTAGGGTGAGCTGTGGAGCTGGGGCAGCAGGGCCCATAAGCAGTGTGTTTTGGAAAAAAATTCCTACTTTAAATGGAAAAAATCCTAGGATCTTTTTCACAGACCTGTACTGATTTTTCAGCTGTCTGTGAGGTATCATGCTGTTGGTAGGGATTGCTTATTTTTTAAGCTTTTCTCCAAGGAGTTAATGCTCCTGAACATCCTAGGCATGGTCAGTGGTTGGAGTTACTAAATTCAAGCCTAATTGGATCAATTTATACCTGATTTCTAGGCTTGTCTCACCTCAGTAGCAATGTCCTTAGGAAGTTTATGGTTTCTTGGAGTTTGTTTTTGTAGTGTATTGAAGCATTACTGTGCTGTGGTATAACAATGTATTCAAAATTAAGAGAACATAAAGTTCCTCAAATGAAAGAGAGAGACAAGAATGGCGAAAACTGAACCCTCCGTAGGGGAATGAGGGGAAGAGCAACATTAAAGGTTGTTCTGGATATAGCCAGTTAGTAAGTGCTGTTTTATCAGACCTGTTCTGGACTTTCTGTACTGCCCAATTTAGACTCCCAAGGCCAACCAAATGTCTGACTCTTGCTGAGCATTTAATAGGTCTAATTTAATCAGTCTGCACTAATTATCCATAGTTTGAAACCTGCGTTAATTTTTACTTTTCTATTGTGTTTTTAGGCTGCCTGTTTGAAGATGACCTTTGCAAATCTTTTGAAATCTGTGTAAATGGTAAGTCTTCAATATTTTGTTTGCTGCTTAGTCTGTCCTCCATTCCAGTTGGTATGTGGCTGATTCAATAAACCAAATTTATGTATGAATGAGAAGGAGAGGAAGGAAAAAAAAAGATATCAGGTATGATTCTTCTGGTCAGCAGTCAGGGGAAATTTAATAGATTTAAAAAATATATAAATATTCTCTCAACCTTGAACAACCTCATCTTCTTTTTTGTGAAATAGACTGTAACTAAATTAAACACTCTGAAATATGCTAATGTTTAGTTTGCTTTAATATGGGTGAAAATAACTGTTTTGTTACCTTCAGGTTGTTCCTCTTCTTAGGGGATGATGCTGAGTAATTTAATTCCCAATGAAGGACAGAGTTAGAGGGAGAGCTTTGAACTGTTTTAAAATATGTAGATCTGCAATGAAGGGGTTTAATTTTTTTTTATATTAAGTATTCTATATGAAATTTTTTTGTGAGTGTGCGGCATGATGAAGTGGTTTTGTTTTCCATCAAACCCAGAAACAGTAATACAGGTCTATTAATAATCAGAAAAATGCCAATTTGTAAATATTCTGTATTGAAGACTTCCATGACTGACACCAGAAAGGGTGGTGACAGATTTCTACAGTGGTGCATTTTGCTGACTACCAGTATTTTCAAGTGCCTCACTGTAGTCTTCCCCAATGCAAGCATATTTAATCAGGTTTTATGATAGGCCACTGTTATATCTGGCAGCCAGTGCATAATAGGGAATTTATACAACAGGTTATAGTAATTTCTGTACTTTAACTGATCTCTCTATTGAAGACTTTGCTATTCCTACAAATGTTATTTCCTACTTCTTGCTCTACCTGTTTTCTTAGTTGAAGATGCAGTTTCTAAAGTCTTAATTTGACATTCCTTAGCATGCAAAATTAAATTATGTCATCGTATTTGAATTTGAATGGACCTTTTCTGTAGACCTACTCTTATTTTGGCATAACTAACTTAAAGAAATATCTGTAATGAATAAGCCAGTTGATCAATAGTATTTCCTAATGTCTGATCTTGTTTTTAAAAAAAAACACTTGCAGGGATTCAGTCAATGTGTTTAAGGTATCTGGATAGTATTTCACTTTTTTATTGCTGTAACTGGGCAAATGTTGTCTAGAGTGGATTTTAAATGCTGTCCTTGATGCAAGTGAAAATACACAATTTTTGAGAAAATTAACAAGATCTTTGGAAGATCATACTTGGAAGCACTAAAATACCATCAGGATTTGCTTTTTTATATGTACCAGAAAGGAAGCAGGGCCACTTGCTCCTGAGCAGGCCTTCATGTTTTTCCTGTCCGAACTGCTGCTGACTCAACTGTACCTCTGAAGTTTTTCAGAAATCCTGATATGTTAAAGTGTGAGTGCTTTGCTGGATTGAAAGCTCAGGAATTGAAGTGTCTGGAGGTCACTGTGTTCCAAGGTCATGAAAAGCTTTGCCTCCTTTGTTGCCACACGAGTGCATATTTCTGAAGTACAGTGTGAAAGGGGGAAAGAAACAGCAGCGACTTTTCAGTAGCATCATAGAAGTGCCTGTGATCTGCAGATCTGCTCCTGGCTCCTGCAGGAAGGCTGATCATTTTCATCTGGTTCTCTGCCTCCAACAGAGGCAATTGAACTTATCGTGTTTTCAAAACTGAAACTGGGTTTGCCTACTGAGGGCAGAAGTCACAGTATTTGTGGTCTCACATCATGTCCTCAGCTGGAGACTCCAAGTACATTTCATGCATCAGACTTGTAAAAGCATAACCAAAACACCAATAACTGAGCTGTTTCATAGCTTAGAAAAATAAAGTACTGTTATTCCCTTCTTGTTTCTTCTGAAGGGAGATTGTGACTGAAAGATTTTGATAAATGTTCATTTGCGTGTGTGCTGGTTTAAAGGTAAACCGGCAGGAGAAATGAACCCAACTCAAAAGAGATTATAAATCAGAGTTAAAATTTAATACAAATAATACAGTAAATACAGTTATACAGACAAACAATTGGTTTTAACCCACAAACCCCAGCACCCTGGGGCATGAACAGAAAGAATGGTGTTTGTTGGCCCCTGTGCTGATCCCCACGTGGTCCCCATGAGTCCAAAGTAAAAGGAAAGGAGGACCTGTTGGTGCAAGTGCTGCTCACACTCTGGTCGAGGGTGGTGGTCGCCGTCCAGTCGAGGTTCTGCTCCTCCTCTGGATCCAACGAGTGGGCCCAGAAGTCCCAAGACCCCAAGACTCAGGTTCGAGGGGGAATGCCCAGTACCTCCCCCAGGGCTGGGAGTTCCACAATGGGTGATGGTGAGTTGTGAGATAGTTTTTGAATCCTTGGTGGCCCGTTAGCAGACACGACCCCTCAGGCTGGGTGTGGAGGTGTTAATGACTCCCCGGAGGAGAGTCATCACACCTGAGTCATTGGTGTGAGGACAGGAACATCCTCCTATCTCACAGGCTTCCCAACACCCAGCCTATAGCCTGAGGGGTCAGGTGTGCTCTGGGCAGCTACTGCAAATGGCCTGTTGTTAACAGTTCCTGGGAAATGGCATAGAGGTGTAGAATATACAGTTTTGGTTACACCCACACAGTGATGAACTGGTCCTGGCTGCCCTAACTAGGACATTATGAGTAAAAAAATTGGTGTTAAAAGAATTTTTTTTATTGTTAAAAGCAATGTAATCCAGTTGTAATATCTGAGATAAGCAGCATAACTGTTTAAATCAGAGATAATAATTGCTTGCATCTGTTTAGGTCACATGCCATTTTCACAGGGCAAAGTACCTGCTGTAATAATGGTTGTTGACTTTTCTGCTCCTTTCCCTCATGATATAAAGGTGTTTTATGGCTTCAGTGATGGGTTCTCACTTATGTTTGTTTAATAGCTCCAGCAGCATTCATGCAATATTAATTTATTTCCACAAACCTTTTATCAGTTTTCTGAGCTGCACTGACTCATCAAGTGGTTAAAAAGGAACATATTGTTTTATGTTTATTTTAATGGCATAAGGATAAGCCAAAAAGAAAAAAAACCCTGAGTTAGTTTTCCTGGACCCTTCCTTTGCAAAGCCAGAACTTTGAGAGTTCTGGTGATTTTTAGGTGATCTTTAAGACAGAAATCCTTCACTTACTCTTGACCAGTCCTTGTATTTATATATTAAATGTAGTTTAACTGGATAAGTGGGAATATGTCATATTTTTTTTTGCATTTTGAGAGGTAAAATGATTTAGATGTCATTTATTTATCTTCTGGTACATCATTACCTCTGTATTACAGTTGGAGGAACTGACATTTTCACCCCTCTAAAATGCTTGAAGCTTGAAAGCTTACAGATAAAAAAACTTGATATGAAAGGTGAATATGCTTGTGAGCTGCAGACCCTAGTAGAAAATCTGACACACTATAAGTTTGGAAATGCTTGCTCCCCAATAAATGCTGAGAAGCTGTTGCAGGTAGCACAGGAAGCAAATAACATCTTAATTAAGCGAGATATATAGAAGGAAAATAATAATATAAGGAATGGGGTTTGCAATGAGGGTGTGTGTAGTGACACAGCTGGGGATAAAGAGGGATATGGCATTCACATGTTCATGTAGGATTTGGTATCTGGGTTAGAAGTTTAAGCAAAAGAGTTTGCCTGTGTTTGTATTTTTTTCTTGACAATTATGCCTAGAAAGTGTTTGTATGAAAAGGAAAGAAAAAACCATCAAGAAGGAATTTTTAGGTGATCTACAAGACAGAAATCCTTCACTTACTCTTGAACAGTCCTTGTATTTATATATTAAGTGTAGTATAACTGGATAAGTGGGAATATGTCATATTATGTTTTGCATTTTAAGTGATAGTAAAGCAGCTCATGTAAAACATCAGCTTGTATATCTTCCTTGTTGGAAGGTTTAAACAAACTGGCTCCTGAAAGCAGCTAAACAAAGACAAGTTTTTATCCTTCCTTGTGAAATCATACAATTGAATTCTAGCAGTGCCACTGGGAAAGACACCATGTGGTATAGGATAAAAGCATTAATTTGAAAATAATCTTCTCTTATTGGCCTCTTTCCTCCCTTTATTAAACAGTTTGAACTGCCCATTTAGAAGAGTGGCATTCTTTCCTTTAGGTTTGCTCTCCAGATATTTAGCTCCAGAAAGCAGCTTTGTGCTGTGTTTTATCTGTTGGTGGATACCATGATATCTTTGTTCCTATCAACAGAGCCTTTATAAACCAGGGCGGTTTTGTTTATGAGAGCTGTGGCTGCAGGCCTCCTTCCCTCATGAAATCACAACAGGGTTCACACAGACACGATCAGATAGCAGAAAACAACTCTGTGAGGCCAACCAAGAAAAGTTAATTAAATGCAGGCATTGGCGAATTGTGCATCATTAAGTCGAGCCTCGCTGACAAACACCGACCTCCTCCTCGGCAGACACGGTCTGATGTCTGCAGTGGTGTTTGAAGATGCTGTGCTGCTGGAAGGCTGGGCAAACAGCACTGCACAGCTGAATCTGTTGCTTTATGTATGCAAGCTGCACTTGTTAGGAGGGACTTAGGTTAGCACAGTGTGTCAAAGGCATCCAAGCATTGCAGCACAAAGTCATGAACCTTTCCAAGTTTGGATGTCTCCAGGTAGTTCAGAATATTAACGCGCTTTCTTCCTCAGCTACAAAGCTCCTTGAACATTTGGAATATAAGTGATTGTATGTGCTGGTGATGAGCCATAAATGGTAAACATGTGCTACAGATGATAAGGGAGAGAAGTCAGAATCCCTGAAATGGTTTCTTGAACTTAATGTGTTACGCTTTGAGGTTTTCCAGATCATTGCCTGGTAGGATGGGATTGCAGAGGAGATGCACCTCAGCCTTGGTTAGCTAACAGATGTCTGCAGCTACCTCTGCATTTACAAGGCACTGCTCTTCAAAAACCATCAAATTTTTGTCAAATGACACTATAAATCTGAGCCTAAGTTTTCTGGACCTTTCCAGTAAACATCAGTGCTTGTTATAACAAAATTCAGACTTCTGAGGAGTAACACTAAGTGGTACCTCTACATACTCTTGCTTTATTGTGTGCAGAGAGATTTTCTGTGCTTTCCCAGGGTATGGGGACTCTCCACAAATAACTTAAATCCTAATACTATCTGATGTGATTCCCAACCTGAATTCTGAAGTAAATGGGAATACATGTATGCTTGGAGTAAAAAAGCTGACCAATTAATTAAATATAAGGATTTACTTCTAGAGGTTCTTCCATACCAGCTCAAGGAAATCATGGATTTTTTTTGTCAGACACTTTGCTTATTCAAAGCATATTTTAAAACATTATGTCAGAAGAATGTCAGAGTCTTGGTACTCAAGAAGGAGTAAATTTTAACATCTGCCATTGTATAATATTGGTCTGAAAACCCACATCTTTACACACTTCAACTGAAATCAAGAGTGAGTTAACACATAAATACTCCTGAGAATCTGTGGTTAGGATGGTGTCTTAGTCATTAGGAATATTTTTCATTTCTTAAAGAAATGCACCTTTTGAAATAACTCTGTGGAAATAAACACTAGTGTTCACTGAGGAGCACTTTCAACACTGATGCAGAACATTTTTGAGCTATTTGAGGTATTGAAGGTTAAAAATTAACATTTTAAGTTTTACCATAGAGTTAAAAATGTCAGTGCAGTGATGACTTCATCTTCTTTAACTTGAAACATTGTGGTGGTGTTTTCTTTCCTCATTGAAGAAAAGGCCCATCTGTCTTCCAAACTGTATTTGTGTTGGTCTTGATATAGTGTTAAAATAGCTACCTGTGTGACAGTGGGGTAGAAATGCCCAGCACTACTGGCATTAGAACTGAAGGAGTGACCAAGGGGAAGTTAACACTCTTCTCCTTAGGAAAAGATGCTTAGCATGGTAATGCAGCTACAGTTATCCATCATCCCAGCTGCCACTAAAAGCTTTATTGTGGGGTGTTGGTCATGGTGCAGAATCTCAAGGTGTAGCTCCTGCAGGGCAGAAAAGCATCACTCAGACTTCACTGACAGTGTGCTGTTCAGCACCGGGTATGTGAGGCAGTTATAAATCTACCACCAGCCATAGGTAATCCTTTATATTCCCATGTCTTGTGCTAGGAAATAAGTCTTGGATCTACTGGGTGCTGTATTTCATGTAGACAGACCTCCTGTGTTTTTAGAGCTCAGGCAAGAACACTGCTGTGTTGTCACATGGAAACTTTAATTTCTCTCTTAGTGATTTGTGATAGTGTATTTTCTTGCTCCAAATATCAGCGTTGGCTTTCACAGAACCAGGGCAAACACTGTAAGTAAACTTGTTTGACCAGTGTGTTTTTGAGTGATTTGGGGGGAATTTTGGTGTTTGATTCAAGAAGTTTGATTAAAAGACCCCACCTCCCCACCTGCAGGTTGGGCAAGTGAAGCTCATGTGTGTGAGATGGGATTACATCATTGGAGAGTAAACAGTTATCTGGTATCTCCTTCTCCTCAAAATTATACATTTATGGTGATAAGGTGGATGAATATCCAAAATCTAATGTAGTAATCTGATAGTAGGGTTGAAGTCCTGAAATTTTTGGATTTGCCTTTTTTTTTTTCAGATTCAGTATTTCTCCCAAACATTTTGGTTGATATGAAGTCTTCACTGTTACGAGATGTGTTAATTAAAAACCTAATCAAATCCTATTTGTCTGCTGCTTTTTTGAACTTGTACTAGGCATGATATATATAATTCAGGATAACTTTGAATATATATGTTATGCTAGCATGCCAAATGTATCATGAAAATAGATTTTGGTATTAGAGATATTGTCTTTATCGTGTCACTTGTCAGTGTGTGGCCGACTCTTTTTAGGTAAGGTACATGGTAGCTGTTGGCACATCCATTGGACATGTTCAGAGATGTTCCCTATTTCACTATTTTATTACACTAAAAAAAAAAATAAATTACCCTTTGAGAGACCATGGAAAAATACAGCCTGTTTGATAAAGGCATTAGGGAGTCTCAGCAAGGTTTGTGCCTGATGAATCATGAAACACGAGAGCCTGAAAAGGACAGTGTGGTCTGTAGAGAAGAAGAGAACACCAAGGGATAATGTTCTGGCAATGAGGTGGAAAGGAGATGAATCTTGGTTTGGAGTGACACTGCAGCAGTGTGCCTCTGCTCCAAATCCATCATACTTTGTCCTCTTCTTGTGTCAGGGGACAGTCAGAAGTCTTGTGGTTTACTTCATGATTAAGATGTTTGGGTCATCACTTTTGAAGGACAGTTTTTTTCTTTAAATTGTTCCCCTTTACTAAAAAGACCAAATCAAAACATCAGCAAAAACACTGCATAAAAATTTTTATGAAGAAAGAATTTTAATAAAAATTGTCGAAAGAGAGGAGATGGGAAATTGGTGAGTTGACAGTGACAGCTACACAGCAATACTGCAATTATGGGGCAGCTTCAGATTTGAATGAGATATGACTTTTTTTCCTGGTGTTAAAGGATTCCTTCTACTCTAGCATTTGATTCCTTAAAAATGTGTAATTCCAAAAATAGCTTTGCATAACTTTGGATCCACTTACTTATTTTGGGTTTCGTCTACTCTCTGTCAGATGTGAAACTGTGGTGTTTGCCTTTGTTATCCCAAATATCAGTAAGTGACTCCTGTCTCAGCAGCATTGCAGTGGTTAGGTGGTTAATTACATTAATTACTGAGGTACTTTGGTGTTTAAGGGAGGCACTGATGGGTGTGTCTAAACAAGGACAGACTTGGAAACTTTGAACCCATCCCCTGCCTGGGAAAATTGTGCTTTTTAAAATAGTCATGCTGCTTCTGTCTTTCTGAAAACATCAGTAGTCCTGTCTAATAGTACATACGCTTAAGATATGGGATCAGGAACCAAATAATATATTTCCAAAATGTACCAACTTTGCACGGACATTAATGAATGACTTTTGACTATTCGCTCCGTGTTTTATTGGGTGTGTGGGAGGCAAAGCTGTAGATTTACTAAATATCTCCTGAATAACATCCTTCTGGATGATGCTTTACAATTAGAAGGGGTATTTTGTGCAGAAGATGACATATATTTTTTTCTTATTTTTCTGTCTTTTTTCTTCAAATGTTCTGTTAAAACCCTTCTCCCTGTTTGCTGCCCAAACTGCACATCAGTTGACTGCTGTTTCATCACAATAATCATTTAATGAATATTGGTTGGATTCTGACTTCATAGCGTTTGACAAGGACTTGTAGTTTTTTTACTCTCAATGTGCCTTTAGACAGTAAACATAATAGGAAAAAAATATTTATGGTTTGCAGGGGGAAGATGTGGTCCTGGGTAAGTAACTTCTCAGAGAATATAGGAGGAATGAATAGCAAAACCTAATGACTTGAATCACCTGAAAGTGTATCTACCTCAGCAGAGCAAAAGTAATAGCAATCTTCACATGAAATGGGGACATATTTTTTGTCTGAAGATAGCTTTTATGTGAAAAATATATGCAATGATTATTAGCATCCATGATAACATGTAAGAAGCTAAGGAGGAGGGTATTACTTTATAATATTCTGACTGAGATGAACATTTATGTGCATATGAAAACCATAAATATATAATGTGCAAAAATACCTTTTAATTACTGTGATTGTTTTGAACAGATTAACAAAACATTTGCCTTTTATTAAAATTATTTTAAAATAAAGAATGTAGTAGTTTTATCCCAAGTTGTGTCCTTATTACTGAAGTCCTTAATTTGGATTGATTTGGTTCAAAGCAGAACATTCATCTGAAGTGAACTAGAAAATATATGCCTCTCTTTATTCTGATGCTTACAACTAATGCTTTGTAATAAAGAACAGTGAGAGGCTTTTATTGTTGTACGTCCTCATTTAATAAATAAAAACAATCTGAAAGTGATCTAATCATAGGACTGTTGATTAACAGGTTAAGAAAAGTCATTCTCCTTTTTATGCCATTCCAAGATTTTAATTTAAACAGAATTTTCCTTCATGCCCTACAGCCTCCATGGCAACAGCAACAAAAGTTGCTCCAGAGGCAGACAGAACAATAGATATATTTTATGGTCCCAAACTATTTATTGTAATTTGGTCCTTTACCGTAATAGCTTTGGCTCCTGCTCTGCATAAGTTGAGAATATTTGGTTGCTTTCACTGCTGTATCAGCATGTTCCTCTATTGCCCTGTGGTAAGATCAGTGTGATTTAAGAAGGTTGGTAACAGCAGTAGGTGTTAAGGCTGAGTAAGGGAATACAGCATTTAATGTTTGGACTCTTCATTCTTCAAGGAACAATATCCGTCAAATGGAAAATATTTTCATTTTTAATGTAATGCAGTAAACATTTGTGTTAATGATGAATTTGCAATATTATGATAAGGTTGAAAACATGTACCTAATTTATTCTATTTAAAATCAACTCTTTTAAGATTGTATTTAGTCTTTCAACTGCGTTATCTCACTGAGTCCTTCAGAGATTAGGCTACGCTATCATATTTTTTTCCTGGAAGAAACAGGACAGGTATGATTGTGAACAGCTGCACACTGTGCAGTTTTTCAATGGCATGAATGTCTATTTTTAGCTTTCTCTATCTGTTATTGAACTGCGATTGATGCTTCCTCTATCATAAACTCTATAAGAGATGAGAAAGAGGTGTTTTATCCAACCAGAAACTATAGTGTGGTGGTTGAGAAAAATAAATTAAGGGGAGTTGAAAACTAATGAGACCTTCCTTCAGACTTTTTCTTTGTCCTGTAGTCCTCTCTCTTTACATCATTCTGCTCTATCTCTATTCCTGTGAAGTTCAGATGGAAAGGGTATTGAGGGACAATCAGATGGATGGACTTTTGGATGGCAAGATTGTTAATAATTTCATAGTTTATTGGACACTTAGAGAAGGCAACCTGGAATACCCAGGGAATACCCAGTCACAGTGGAAGCAGTTTAAAGGGCTTGTGAATTTCTAAAATTAAATCAATTTGTTTTCTTCGAAGGTGGAGTGGTAGTTTTGTTTCTAAATTTCAATTCTTTTTCTAGCTTTAAGTAATAAACTTGACTGCTACTTGTTTACTGTGACTTAAAAAAACCCCACCCTAATCTTTCCAAATTATAATAGTCTTCTGCTAGTCTTCAGAGTTAATCTCTCTTTCTAGAATATTGTTTCATGTCCAAGTTAGAGATGTGCAGATTTAGTAGACTTCTACAATAATTAAGACTTCCTACTTTGCTGACAGCCCACCTTCATACCAATGGAATTTTGCTCTGGCTTATGCTGAGTATTCAATGGAACAAACTGTTCTTTCAGTCACAGTAGCTCTTAGGATAAGTTTTCTCTCAGTTTTTACCTGTAATATTGATTGATGGGCTTGGTGAAGAATTGCTTCCTAGATGTTTAATTTTTTAAACTCTTCCACTTATTTCTTTCTTAGTTAAAAATTTCTGTGGATAATAGTTGGGAAAAAATGGATCAGTATGTTCAACGAAAGATAATGTAGTATTGATATATAGTTAAGAAATACAAGTCCTATTCTATGTCTCAAATTCTTTTTTATTCATTTCACTTCTGTTATGGTAAATTTAACTTTAGGTGTCAAACTTCCACGCAGTGTTTTTGTTACAAATGTGCATGTTTAGTTTAATACTAAGATTTCTTATCTCCATTTTAAGTAGAGTCACCACCTTTGCCTTGAAAGTCCAGGGGATTCTCTTTCTGCTCCTCCAGTTAGAGCTCACCCACCCAAACTCTTGAGCCAGAAATTATTATAAGTGAAGAAATGGAGAGCTCTGAAATAAGTTTGGGCGGAAAACAATCCCCGTTTCAGCACTGTTTCACTGAAGGGTGGAGTGCTCAGTGGCAAAGGGTTGATGGACGTGTTTAAAGTCGCAGTACAAGTTATAAATCCATGTTCACTACAAAGGGAATCAAGCAGTGCCCATTTCATGTCTGCAGATCTCTTGCATTGCCAATTAGAAGTCACACCTCCTTGCTGGGCTTTATTTCAAGTATCTAAAGAGATTTATAGTGGCCCCAGAATGCTGGTTGTTCCTTGCCCTGCCTGCTCCCCTCCCCCTACCTCAAGGAATAAGGTCATTGAGTAAGATTATTTTGTCATTTCATGAAATATTACTCTTCATGCATGATGCCAGAAAGAGTTACTGTTTTCAATGTATTTTGTTGGCATGGTATTGAAAATAAGTTATGACTGGAATAGAGGTTAACAGCATATTTTGGAAGGGAAGATAGGAGCTTCAAAAAGGCTATTTCATCCCAAAAAATCTGTAGAAAGAATCACTCCATCAGAAAGAATCCTTTTTCTATCCCCAGGCATCTCTTGGCCAACACATTAACTAACTCTTTAGGTTTTAAAGATGCCACACTGTGCTGCTTTGGGCTGGGCTAGAGTTAAATTTCTTCATAGTAGCTGGTGTGGGACTGTGTTTGGGACTTGTGCTGGAAACAGTGTTGATAAGAGGGATGTTTGAGTTGCTGGTGAGTGGCGCCTGCACAGTGCCAAGGCCTCTTCTGCTTCTCGTAGGACCCCACCAGCGAGGAGGCTGGGACAGCAATAAAGGTTGGGAGATCACAGGAGTTTGGGAAGGGACAGAGCTGGGACAGCTGACCCCAACTGACCCAAGGGATGTCCCCCACCATATGGCTTCATGCTCAGCAATAAACTGGGGGGTGAGGCTGGTGGGGAAGCTGCTGCTCGGGCAGTGGCTGGGCACTGACCAGTTGGTAGTGAGAGGTTATTTCCACTAGCATCACCTTTCTTGGGTTTTATTTCTCTTGGGTTTGTACTTTTTCTTTTCATTGCAATTTGTTACCATTTTATTTCAATTACTAAACTGTTTTTATCTTGACCTGTGAGTTTTCTCACTTTTACCCTTCCCATTCTCTTCCTCCTTGCTGGGGGTGGGGGGCACTGACCAAGCATCTGTGTGGTGCTTAGTTGCTGGCTGAGTTAAACCACGGCAAAATTTCACAGGAATTCTATGGCTTGTGAAGTTAATGTTATGGGTCCTTCCTGCTTTGCTTGAACAAGATTCCCACAAATGAAGATCAGCTGGCTCAAATAGTACCTTGTGCTTTCTCCCCAGTTAAGGGAAGAATGACATCATTAGTTCATCACAGACCAAAGGAAATGATAGCTGAGAATTCTAGGGCTGAGGTTTCTCATCATGCATTTCATTTGTGCACTGCAGTACAGGAGTAAATATTTTCCTTTTTTAACTTGAATGTCTCTATATTAGATGTAAACAGGAAATGGGCATTTGTTAATGAAGCTGCAGTAAGTGCAAATTTCAGTGCCACTGCAAATTGCCTTTTAAGAATCATGACAATGACACTAAGCATTTGCTAAACAAAAGCTGCTCCTGTATGTCATGCAGTTCACATCCTGTTTGCTATTTAAAAGTTGTTGGCACAGGTAGAAGATGTTTTTTTGAAAACAATGAATAAACAGAACTCTCTTGGTCTGAAATCAGCTATTTTCAGAAATATAGCTTTAGATGGAAAAACATGAGGAGGCATAAATAGTTTTTTTCCTACCTTTTCTGGCCTATCTTTTTTATGAGCTGGTGCTTTTACATCAAGTGTTAGGATTTTATGGAGCTGCAGCTCTTATCTGAACCTGCTTCTTCAAGCAGAAAACCACTTTATATTCACATGAAAATAAAATCTGTTCCCTTGTTACAGGGAGCTTTCAAGGAGCCATTTATAGAGGTCTCCTGCAGGACATGGGGGACCATGGTTTTGAGTCTCTGTGTGCCTCACAGAGGTGGAGATGTTAGTTCTTGATCATAGAACAGTGACCTGGAATAATCTCTGCCCTACACATGGTAGCTGGTCATCTTGCAGTAACCAGGAGAATAGCAGGAGGTGTTTTAGTCCAAACAAGTATCCCAAAATTTATGCAACAGGATGTCAGTACACATACTACAGAGAAAGCTTTTGGATTTAAAAAAATAAAATCTATATGTAATAGCATATCCCCTGAGGTTCAGAATTTTACAAAAGTAATTGGCTATGAACTACCTCTTGTTTTCAAAGTTCTGCAAAACTTAGTCTCATCTTGATTCATGTGCCCTAGACTGTTCTTTATGTTGTTTGAATTATGCAGGAATTGCTCTGCAGTCTGTGTGCCCCAAGCTGACTCTTTTGCTGGAAAAAATTGTGTGTTACAGCTACATAATCAATGACATAGTCTAAAATCACCCCATTAAAGGAGAAAAAAGTGCAAACAATGTGAGAAAACTCATATATCTCTTGTATAGTAAGATGATTATGATGATATGTGAGGTTTTCTTGGTAGAAAACACAAATTAATGCAGGTAATTTATTTTAAAAAGCATTATCCTTCTCTAGACAAGGAGATTTTGTACGCAGTCTAACACTTGCAGAGGAGCAGAGCCATATGTCACTGCAGCAGGGTTGTCCTTTGGCTTCAGTAAAATGAGAACGAGAAAGATTTTATTGCTTTGGGTGTTAATACTGGTCATAATCAAGACGAAACTGAATAATCCACAGTATGAGTGTGTGAGA
Organism: Lepidothrix coronata; assembly: GCF_001604755.1. NCBI lineage: Eukaryota > Metazoa > Chordata > Aves > Passeriformes > Pipridae > Lepidothrix > Lepidothrix coronata. The sequence goes on along the minus strand of NW_016690254.1, from coordinate 1,695,258 downwards.
TGCTGTTCAAGGCAACAATTTTATGGGGGAGCAGATTGATTTATTTGTGCCTGTTTGCTGTCTGTGCCTCTGAGCCGTGCTGTCTGCGCCGCTGGGTCCGTGCTCGGGGAGCCTCGACTGCTGAGGGCTCACTCTCCCCCCAGGACCAGCTTCTGGGAAACATCTTCCACAATTGCACTTGAAGAAACTGTGAAGAGTATTGATTAGTGGCCATTTTTACAGGAGGTGGGGCTTTAAAAACTCAGTTTTGTCATTTTTTTGTTAACAATGTCTGAATCAACTTCAGACACAATTGAAGAATGAAGCTCTTTCTGGCAAGGTCAAGATGATGATGATGATGAGATAATCTGACTTCAATTGCCCTTACAGCAGTTTTGGCACTGGGGACAGAGCCAGTAAAAGTTCTGGTTTGCTCTTTTCACCTGGGCTCTGTCCTTCAGAGCTCTTCAGCTCAGTGTTGTTCTGTATCCAGCCATGCTGTCCTTGCCTTATCAGAGTGAAGCCTGACTGTGACCTTCCACCTTTTCTCCTTGCCAAAGCCTGGGACACTTTCTGTAAGCAGCACTTGCTGCTTGAGGGAAGGGAAGTTAATTTTCTTACAAATTGAGTGCAGGGATGCTGAAAGGATGTTGAATGGGGGAAGAGAGATGCTTCAGGACTGCAGAGGGAGCCTGGAGGCACGAGATGGAGGAAAAAGTGAGGGAATTCCAAAGGTCATGAAAGGCAGGGGACACCTTGGCTTCCCCCATCCCTCCTTCCCATACACACCTTCACCCTTCCCTCCCAAGGTGTCACCAAAAACAAAATTCAGTTTTGTCTCCATAGCTGAGGGAGCTCTAAAGCACTGCAAGAAGGCTCAGAGTTGGGTGAGGAGAAGACATGGAAAGGACATCTATGGAGAAGGCCTGATGGTGGACAGGAAGTGAAATCAGTGTAAATGACTTTTATTTTCCTTCATCAAGACTTGGATAAAGAAGCTGTTTCTGTTTCTCTCAGATTGACTTAACTGTTGTCTTCTGCAGCAGCCACTTGGGTCAAAAGCACAGCAATTGATTAACTTACCACATCCCTTCAGATAAACTTGGGACACTGTTTCCATTGACACTCCCTTCCATCCCATATCTGGGGGGTTAGTTACTAACCCAAACTAATATTAATTTCAAATATTTGTTATTTAAATTCAAAGGAGCCCTCCACACATCTTACTGTGCTAGGTCTTGACTTCTGAGTCAAGTGTCAGGGTATATGTGTAGCTTATGGGTCTCTAAAAGCTCATATGGACCTGAGAGATATGTAATGTTTGGCAAAGCTACACCTCACTAGAAATTTCTAAGGGAAAACAGTAAAAATATTGTATCTAATGAGGGTTATTGTATGTATTCCAAAATCAGATGTAAATACTCTTTTCTGTAGACAACCTTTAACTGTTTGTACTTTATGTTTGAATCAATCCATAATGTATTGTTATTTTAAAATACCGAATATTTTATTTTCATATTATTACAAGGATATTTAATTTTAAAATAGAAAACTTGCTTTTTATGGGAGAAAAGTACAATGCTCTTGGGAAAAATAATTTATAGATTTGGTGCCTAATTTTATTCTGTGAGTCACTCATTTGCATCAAGAGTGCTTGTGTAAGGAAAGGGCTAAAAGACTTGGTTTACTTGAGGACTGAGCTAACTTCACTAACTTCACTGCCAGAGGTCTGCAAGATCATATCCAAGATAGACACATAATGAGAAGCAAGTTTCTTTTCCTGAATCTTCCATTCCTTTTGAGGCCTTATTCTCAGAGAATAAGAAGTAGGAAAAAAAATTGTCTAAAGTGAGAGCTTTTTAAAGAACACGTCAGAAAAGGCCGTAACACCCAGCAGTTGTATGGACGTTCCTCTTGATAGAATCATGGAGTCGACCGGGTTGGAAAAGACCTCCGAGATCATCAAGTCCAACCCTTGATCCAACCCTACCGTGGTTACCAGACCATGGCACTAAGTGCCACATCCAGTCTCATCCTAAAAACCTCCAGTGATGATGAATCCATCACCTCCCTGGGCAGCCCATTCCAATGTCTGATTACTCTCTCTGTAAAAAATTTCCTCCTAATATCCAACCTAAACCTCCCCTGGCAGAGCCTAAAACCATAATTGTTACGTAGGTGTGTTGAGAGGTCAGTTGTTTGGCTTTTTTGTTTGGTTGGTTTTTTTAATCAGTCAACAGAGGAAAAATTCCGTGATGGAATGATGTGATTGTTTGTATTTTAATAACTTTCACCTGACAGTTGTGAGCAGTTGAGAGTCTCTTCAGTGCTGGATAAAGCCAGTGGGCAGGCACAGCGGGTTCATTTCTCTGGCTACCCCTATTAACCTCTACTCCTGTTTAGAAAGTTTAGTCTTTTATAATTGTCTTACCCTAACCAGCAGTGATTCAGCAGTGGTTCAGCAGCAACTGCATGAATTAGCTTATCTCTAAATCTCATTACCACCTCTTTGCCTGGTGCACTTGTAAGGTTGCAAGCAGTGTACAGCTCTCAGCAGGACCGGCTGGATCAACAGCCCCACAACATCAGGGTCATCATAGAAACTGATGCAAAGAGAATCATAACTGGAGCAACACGATCTGTGATTCTGCAAATAAACCCCCATTACTTAAGTAGCAATGTATTCTGTCAGGGGTTGGTGCCAATGGGGTATGTGGAGTTGTGGATGGGTGCCATAAAGGCAGCTCCATTGATATTACGGGAAATTCTGAATGAATGGATATAGCCAGAGGCCAGGTTCTACTCCAGAATAACCTAACCTAACACACTTTTTTTGCCTGTCCATCATTATTTCAGTGGCAGGCAATGTAGAACTGATGAGAAAGAACATTACAGAGGTCAATTCACTACTCTAACAAGTTTTAGACTCTTAGAAATACATTCTTTCTATGAGGTGATCTTGAGTAGCAATAATAGGGCTCCAAAAGTATATTTTAGTGCTGGATTTCTAATACTTGATGCATGTTCTCTTTTTGTTCCTGTGGGATAATTGTATTATCAGATGTAGTGGCTTTATAAATGAAAGAAAGGAAATCCAAAGAAATTTTCTTGCTTGAGATTAGCCTGAGAGAGCTAGAGATGCTGGTTAATTTGCCATGTATTCAGCCATGTACCTTTCCTGTTAAAATTAGTTGTCAGAGAATGGGAGAGAGTGGGTGAAATTGGTGGGCAATAACAAGGAGTAATGACATAATGGGGTGTGGAAAGCTGATGGATTCAGGTCTGGTTGTGGTAATAGGCAATAGAGGTTGGAAAGAATTTCATACCTGCAGCAGATTGAGAGAATTTGATAGAGCTGGCAGACACCAAAGAGAAGGAAGAACAAAGCCATCAAGACTTAGATAAGCATTCAGAATGGCAAAGTTTTACAGTATTTATGTGAGCACTTGCAACTTTACAAATCATTTCTGTTTAAAATGATTCAGCATTAGCTGCAAGTGGCAGCAGTGACTGGTACTTTAGCAATTGTTCAAAAGTATTTGGATTTTCTTTCGAAGGGCACCGTCATGTCAGCAAAAAGTTTATAACTTTTCCAATGTCTTAGAAATAAGTAGGTAAAATGCAGTTTTTAATTTTTTCTTTGTGTGTGTATGTGTCACATCACAGGTCTTACAATAATGGTCATGTACCTGTAAGAAGAACAAACATGATCAAATGTGATGTGCAAAAATTCTGAAAGAAGACTGGCATTGAGACGTTTTCCCACGCTGGCCTGGGGACGTGCCAGAAACACTGTCTCCCTCTGCCACACTGAACACGTGGTAGGAGGGAGCAAGATGTTCCCCCCGGCTTTCAGACTTTGGTGTTCATGAAATGAAGGTGGAATAAGATTGATTATTAAGCTGAGTTGTGCCTTCTGCTTGACCAGAGGCAGGTTAACGTGCCCATATGTAGTTCTGCATGTGATCTTTGTGCCAATGGAAAATGGTCAGCCAGGGGCCGTGTTGTAATGTCCTATGTGCTAATCTCAAAAAGCTCTGAGCACAGAGCTAAGGTGATGCTGGGATTTAAACCCAGTTTAAGAAGTGTGTCCTGTCCTTCACACAGCTCCATACCCACTAAGGATCTTGTCACATGATCAGAAAATCCATAAGCAGAAGCAAAAATCCCCATTTTTGCTCCAAGGAAGGTCCTTCTTCCCTCCTGACCCAGTAGAGACCCAGACAAAAAGCCCATTGCTGGCCATGGAAGTGTGTTTGCCAGGTTGGTCAGAATTTATGCTGGGGGTTGGGGCATTAATTTGACTAATGAAGTTTCTCTGGGTTGTGTCTGATGCTGTGCTGTCAGTGGGAAGCATCTCCCAGCTTGGATGACCCCTGCCAGACCAGTGATGTGGCTTTGTGAAATCCTTCTGTGGCTGGAGATGTGCCCACAACATGAGGCCGTGGTAGCCATGTTAAGAACAGAGTAGAAGTAATGTTTTTCATATATATATTTTTTTAAACCCCAAACTGAACACCTTCAAAAAGACTTGCTGAATATGCTATGGAAGCAAATTTGGACCATAACTCTAACTATTGATAGTCAGTCAATCATTATGTCCCTTTCAGAGATATAATTTCAGAGACTTTCCCAGACAGTTCTGACCCTTCTTCTCTTCTCCCACACATACAGAGGTTTATTTTTCTGTAATAATCACAGGTGCAGAAGCAAGGAATGATCCATTTTCAGACAGCCTAGGGGGATGCAGTGTTCACCTCCAAGAGTATGGCTTTAACAAACTAATTGATTTTAAAAGGAAAAAAGTACATCAGTATTCAGTATCCGAAAAATATACAGCTAAAAGGACTTACTTTATAATAATGGTATGTATGGCACAATGGTTATCTTGTATGTGATGACAGTATTGGCTGGGGAGCAGTCACAGTAGCAGAGCTGCCTGTTTGCTTTGCAGTTCTCTGACCTGCTTATTAGAGGACATTCTTATTAAACAGATGCATTTATATGAGAGGTGTTTAGGAGGACTGTTGTTAAGGGTCTGTCAGTACTTTTCTTTGAAATGTGTTATGAATATCTGCAAACTGTATTTTAAGTGGCTGCTCATCCTTGGTCAGTAATAGGCAGAATACATCCTTAGATCATCAAAATTTTATGTCTTATTTGCTATTTTGTATGAGAAATAGTTGCAAATAAAAGTAGGGAAAACCTTAAACTGCAAAAATACATCAATTGCATAATTTTATAGGTTTTAATATTTTTGTGGGCAGTAGTAGGGGGGAAATGAAATGTTTCAGCAAAATTCAATGTTTTGCATTATAATATAATTATTTAGTGGGGTTTTATTTCATTTTTTTTATTCTAGGACAAATACTTTTATTGAAAGGGAGTTTGTCTAGCAGTACTGCTGGATTGAGAAAAACCCAATAGTTTAGTTTCAAAAAAAATTCTTCCCATGAAATTTAAAATAGCAAACAGTGTGTTCTCCCCCAGAAAGGACTGTTCTCTCATCCTGTTCCCTTTCATTAGTCCCTCCTTGAGTTCTGACCTTTTATTTTCTGCATTAATGCAGCTCTGTCTCTTGGCTCCTCATCAACCTTTCCCACTTGTACCCTGCTGAGGCAGGCTTCCCTCAGAAGCAAGTGCAAGACTGGAACACACAGAAGTCACGCTTGAAGATGCAAATATGCCCTGTGAATGTCACTGAAGAGTGTCTTGGTGGGTAGGGCTGTTTCAAAGGCAGAATTCACAGCCTGGGCCATTGTGATTAATCCTGAAATTGTACATGAAAAGGGAATTTTGAAGCTCGAGTTGTAAAAACACAACAGACCAGCCACCTCTCCCCACAACTAATACAGCATCTTTGTTCAGTTATTCCAGAGAAGACTTGAAAATTTCTGTTGTGTGGGCGTTCTTGTTTGTTTGTTTTAAATAGAAAAGCAACTGGAGCTGAGTTCTTAAAACTGGGATTGCTACAGCATGACAGAAGGGTAACTTGCCTTAAGTGTTTCACAGTACCTGGAGCAAATGTAGCTGGTAAATCCTCCTGTTGCGTGTGGTTGGCAGTTACTTGTGCAGTGTAGCAAGGGAAGCCTCTCAATAATGCTTGTCCACCTTAGGAAGGCTGTAGATAGATTCATCTTAGCACTGATGTGTTACTTATTGGTAAGTCAGCATGAACAGGTGTAAATTACTTTGATGTAACATTTTGCTGACCCTGCTCATATCACAGATGAGCAGATGGTATGGAAAACATTTTGTACCTATGCCAGAGAAAGGCTTTGAGACTGAAAAGTAAACCTTGGGCTGAAAGGCTTGGGCATGATGAGGTCACTGTTGCCATCTCTGATGAGCTGACTGGAGAACAGCCCAGGCATCACGACTGTGCAGCACCTATCCTCAGGAGCAGCAAATCCTGCAGAAGGCACTGGCTTACAGGCAAAGAACTGCCTTGCCAAAAGAGTTGGAAAACCGACAGTGAGCTCTGACTGATGTGTAATGTTGTGAGGAGGCTGTGAATTACCACCCCACCAGTCAGTAACAAGTGCAAAAGGAGGAGTGGATTCAAAAGGATAATGGGTCATTTTGGCCTTTCACTTGTTTACCACTATTTTCCTTTTGTCTTAATTGAGCTGGATTTGGAGAAGCTGGGGGTGTGGTGCTGAGTGGGGAAGGTTTGATCATCCTAATGCCCTGATGCTGTAACTGGGTTTTCAGGTTTTGAGGTGAGGATTCAAGTCGGTGCTTTTTGTTAGCAGGGTGCAGTGTTAGAGATGCAGCTCTCTAGCAGGCAGTTGCTAGAAAAGCACAAATATAATACAGAAGTGAGTAATTTGATTCATACCAGCACAAGTGTGTAATGGGACAGGTTTCTGCAGTGCCTGTATGTGTATATCAAAAATTTGTTCAGGTGTATATCACCACGAAGTTATACCAAGTGTGTGTCATATAAATCAGCAGAAATAGTGTGTCATAACCATTAGACGCCCAACTCAAACCACACAGGAGACTATTTACTGCTAGGGCTATGGGAATTGTAATCCCTGCTTATACATGCTCATTTATGGCCATATCTTGCACTTTATCTTAGATGCTATAGTGGAAATCCACAACTTCTGAATTCACAAAAGTTTTATTCAGCAAGGGATCGATTCACACCCTCTAGAGCCACATCAAGATGCCTAGTGATGAGCTTTCAACTAAACTATGAATGGGGAAATAGTTCTATAGGGATAAAATACTCTCTGTCATAACACATGGGTAGAAAGGACTGGGTTAAGGAGTGTGACCTATATAAGTTTTATTCTTTTTTAAGTGTTTGACTTAGCATGTAGAATTTTTAGGTGCAATGTTGTGTTTCTCAGAGATACTTTGAAGAGCAACAACAGTCATATTACCATCTATATAGCAAAGGCTTTGATTTGCAATGCTTGCTCTATTAACAAATAACACATTTGAGCTAAATGTAAATGCCTCACAGGTGTTGTTTCCATCTTCCAAGTTCCTGATTTGCTTTATGAATGTTCTTCCCTATGAGGATTCTGAGTTGGTTAATCATCTAGGTATGTGGTTTCTGTTGACTGGAGGGGATAGGAAGAGACATTAATAAATAAAACCAGAGCTGTGCAGACCTCCAAATTCCTTAGATTGCAACTGAAAACACCTGTTGGGCAGGCAACTGGGATTATTGTATTGCATATGAAGAAGAAAACTGTAAAGCAGAAATGAGGAGGTGGGTTGCACTTTTAGCATGTATAATATACCTTTATGGAGTCTGGTAAATACCTTAACTGAAATAAATGTCTTGGCTCAATCCATCTGAATCCATTCATCTTCATTTAAAATGAGGAAATGAGTAGTGCCAAACGTACAGCTACTTTTATGACAAACTTAGATGTTCATTGGTTTTCGTTTCTTTTTTGTCTTAGCAGGAAAGTTAGAGAAGTGATTACCACAGAAGCATGTAAATTATTAATTCCCTGTCCATTTTATTTTGTAAGTGGCACAAAAATTGGCCTAAGCAAACAATAACAGTGTAGGATGAGAGGGAAATTAAAAATTAAACTCTTTGCCAGAATTTTGTCAATACTGTGCTGCATCCACTGATTTCAGACTTTCCTTTAAATTTACTTTTTACCTTTGCCAAGTAAGCACGCCAAGTTATGTCTGCAACACACAAAACCTTTTTGTTGTTTGTTTTCTAGCAGAATGAAGCTAATTGTACAGGTCTTGAAACCTGTGCAGCTGCACAGTGTCATAGCATTTTACTTGACAAAAGCAGCTCTTCTCAGAGGGGAATTTTAGGGTGCAGTTCAGCACTGGGGTGATTCCTGTCTCCTCTTCCTTCCCAGCCCCAAACACCTACTGCTCTTCTTGTGCCAGATCTGGTTTCAGAGCCCTTTGGGTTTCAGTAAGTGTTCCTGGTGGATAAGGAACCTGCCTATGTAGTCGCGTGAGGGAGGCACAGTCACCCATAGCAGGCGCTTTGGGGGACAGGGAACCCCTGTGTTTGCCTTACCTGTGATGCCAAGCAGCTTCCTTCTTAGCTCAATTCCACCACTAGAATTATTTTTCCACACTTTGTGGGCATTTCAGTTTGGCCCTCACTGCAGAGGTCTGGGCCTCTGCTCCTAGGATTCTGCAACCTCATTTGAAATAATGGAGTTTAATGAACTCGTCATCTGCATTGCAGTTCACGTGCTGCTAGGGGAAGTGTGGGGTTTGAAATGGTCTATTTTTCTACATTAGAAACTAAATAGAATAAATGAATAGAAGGTCGAAATCAAATTAATTTAATTCTGGTATTTTTTCAGAGGGTGTAATTAAGAGAGACTTGAGCAATAAATCAAGTCTTTACCATGGTTTATTAAATGGGTTTGAGTCAGCAACCTGAAACACAGTTGGGAACAAGTGGAAAAGCTCACCACTGTCTGTAATAATAATGTATTTTGACTGGATTGCATTCTTCACAGAGTAAGAGTGTCTTTTTAATGACAGAATTAGGGAATAAGTAGTTTTATTATTAAAAAAATCTAACTATTTCCAATAAAAGGAATATTTTTCTAAAATGGAAACAGAAAGCATGCACTAAAATAAGCTGGAACTGTTATGCAAGAGTTGAACTCTTTTGTTTACAAACGAGTTACTGTGTTAAACTTTCTCTGCTTTGAGATAGTGTGGGTGTTTAATATTTGCTAGAAATAGATTTTGTTGTTGTTGTTTAGATTCGGAGTTAGGTATGCAAAGTGGAAGATACCCCAATGTCTTTTGAAGTTCTTCACCTCACAAGTCTGCTTGGTCCTAGAAGAAGACAGACCCAATGTGTTCTATCTGTGTAATAAGTGTTGGACTCGTGGCACAGCTTTGAGGGCTTTATGTGGCTTCCAATCTCTAAAAGTGCAACCTGCTTTTAAAGACAAAATCCAAAGGTGTAATTAAATTACATAACCATTTTGGTGTGGTTGACTCACTGTAAGGTGTGCTGTGTAGGAGTGTGCAGCTACTCAGCTGACTACTTTTGTCTTGCAGCGAATAGGCTCGTAAAGGTGTAAATCTAGTGCATAATTTGAACTCATGTGAATTGCAATTCTCCAGAGTTTGGGCAACAAAATGGACCTGAAACTTCAGTAGTATTGAAATAGGTAAATATATATTTTTAAACTGGGTTTGATGGTTTCATTTGAATTTTCAAGAAAGTTTCTGCGACAGTAACAAAGATTCAGGCTACTTGGCAGGGTTGTGTTCAGCTGAGTGCCTCATTCTGGGAATGAAAAGATAAATCAGTCTCTGTTCAGGCATTTGCTGATCTCTCTGCTACCCAGAACTCTAGTTGGGATTTTTACATGTCCTATGTAGGGGTGATTCTTTCCGTCCTTTAAAGGTTGGACTGGACTCATCAGATCACTTTGCCATCAACCAATAGTCTTAACGTTAAAGGTTGTTAGAGCCCAATGCAATGATACAAGGAAAAACAAAAAAGTTCAGATGTCCCAGTGGGGGAAGTGCCCAGATATGCAATGCCTTTCCCTCTTGATGCCTTTGGTAGGTTCTGCATTGCTTCTTAATGGTGACAAAAATTAAATCTTAAATCTTGACAAGTGTTTACAGGTTGGCAGTCGTTAGGCTTCTTTGGAATTACTTGAGCTTTTCTGAAATTAAACCTGTAATAATATAATAAATAAAAAAATCTTGCTGGTAGTGCAGTGGGCAGTCATGCCAAAGCACAGACATTGTGGAGTAAAGGATCGGCTTTTTCTCCCCTTCATTTTAATCTTTTTCTTTTTTCAGAGAGGGATGCTTTCTGGCAACAGTAAGAAGTGCAGGTGTACGGTATCATAATTACATTTAGCAAGATTTGTATATTGAATGACCAGGTGTGGGAAGCAAAAAAAACCAAAAAAAACCCAACCTAAAAATCTCCAACAAATATATGTATAAACATATACGTGTTTATATAAAAATGAAGATATTTTTATAAAGGTGTAGAGGATAAAATTAAAAAAAAAAATCTCCTTATTCCTTAATTTTCTTTCATTTTCAATGAATTAAGCTCCCATATTGCAGCTTTATTTTCTTTCCAAACAGGGCAAAAAGCTCAGGATCATGCATAACTCAAGAAGGCAGGGATGACACTGAGCCAGAGCTTAGTTCTGCTTTATTCATAATAGAGCTGACAGTTAAGAACAAATCTACAGAATGTAATTGCAAATCCTTTAACCAAGCAGCAAGCTGAACATCTGCAACGGAATGGGCACCTAAATTTAAGTTAAAGCATTAGTTTAAGTTCTCAGAAAGCAAATTAGGAAGCTAACTAGGTCTGTAATTGCAACAGAGATTGTAACGAACACAAAGCTGGATTTGGAAATGGTTTTATGTTATTTTTTTTAATTCAGTAGTAAGCAATTGTAAATATGTGAATTTGCAGGTATGGTTTATGTTTATGTAAGTGAATACTCAACATATTCACACCTTGAACACTTGTGTGTTTTCACTATTTCTACAGCTACAATAGCAGGGAGCCCCAGTCATGCAGAAGATGCAAGACAGGGAGAAGAGAAATGAGGTTCCTTGACTTTTTCCAATGGACATAAAAAACAGGAGACAGACAGGGATAGTAGGGATGGAGAAAGTATAAACAAAACTAAGCAATAATAATCTAATATACAGAATAAAAGAAGAATGTGGGTATATGAAGCTCTTGTTGATTTTTCTTAATTTCTACTTCTTTAGTACCTGGAAATATGTTAATTAACTTAAATTAAAATAGCAATTAGATTATTTAAATATATTATTGAAGTTAAATATATTTTTCCGGTTATGCAGGATGTAATTATCCTCTCACACTCTGTGCTCTCTCTTCCTTTCCAAGATCTCTTGTGAAGGAAAGAGAACCCATCTGTGATGTCACTGTTATTATTAAGAGAATAATTATTCCTTTAGAGATGTAAGGGCATGAATCTGGTATCACTATTGGGGGAAAAAATTTAACCATGGTAAAAGTTCATATAACAGGTAGGCAGCTGTTTTTCAAATAATATCACAAAGCCAAAATATTTTGAAGTGAAGTTAGCAAAAACAGTAGGAATATGGCTTGGTTGATTTGGCCATGTTTTTAGCCAGAGCTGACCAATGTCAAACTACTTATGAACTGGATTTTAAAGTAGGGTTCAGCTTAATTCAATTTTGCAAATGATTAGGAAAAAATATATAATTTCTTTCCTAAAAAGAAACAATTGTGAACGACCCAAGGAACGAGCAGAGTGGGTTTTGATTGGGCCATGGCTGCTTTTGTGCTTCCAAGCACAAATAGTTTTGGTTCCTCCAAATGTAAAGAGGTGCTTCTCCAAATGCAGAGTCCACTCTGGGCAAAGCAGGGGAGCACAGTCCCCCAGGCAGGTCCTCAGTAATGGATATAGGTGGAAAAGAGCTTAATATAGGATTTTACTCTGGTATCATGGCAAAAAAGGTGATAATTCATGATGTGAGAACAAAGAGTAACTTAGAGACTTGGGGTTTGCCTTTGTTTTAACTTTCATCAAGTCTAATGGTAAGGCCACTATGAAAATGGTGGATAAAATTGTCATGGCAGCATTTAAAATTATTGTCAAAAATTGGAATGGAGACAGCTAAGAGCAGCCAGTAGAAACAATTTTTGGTTAGGGAAAGCATTAAAGTACATAAAACTCAGTTTGTTCAGTTTTTCAAAGAATATTGTGGGATTGCATTACTCTTGTGTGATAGTACTTTAATGCTCAGCAAATACACACACCAATAGGACCAATAGGAGTCTAAATATGAACTTGTGCAATAAATAAATAACAAACAGACAATAAAAAAGTAGATTGTTACTTGCCTGATTTTCTTTATCTTTTATATTTATTTATATATTTATTTGTTTATTTGTTTATTTATTTATTTTATTTGAATATGTTCTTCTGCAACTTTGGGCAGTTGATATGAAGAGTGAAGCTGAAGGCTGAGATGCATGAGCAGATTGGTTAAATGGCCAAATGATCTTTTCTGACCTGAACTCTGGCTGTTCAATTTTTCCAAAGCAAAGGAGCAGTTTGGGTCACTTGCTATATCAGTGCATGGGAGCACACAGGCTGCAATTCAGGAATAAAGGTTTCTGAAACTGCACTAAAGGACATTTGGAGCATAATTTGTGAACAAGACAAATCTTGCTCTTCACTGTTTCTGCATTCTACTGTGGGGACACTGTTGTGTTGGAGTTTGAGCCATTACTGTCATTTTTAACATGTCCCTAATCAGATCTGACCACCTAAGATCTAAATAACCCAATTCCTGGGGCAGAGATGCTTCATTAATCATAGCCTTGCCATTAACAGCAGAGCTGCACTTTAGAATAATGAGGGTGGCAGAGGATTTTCATTAAAATACCCTGAGCAGAGAAGGTTTGAGAAAGACTGGAAGAATTCAGTCCTAGGTCACTTCCTAAATTAATTTTCTTAATTCACTTCTTGCTTTGTACGGAACATTTTTTTCATGGCCAACAGTCTAGTGCCTCACTTTTGGAAGCATTCTAGTCAGGTTTCTTAATTAATATTTTCTGCATAAATAATACTGTGTCTGAATAATTTATAGTTTTATTTCAGCTTTATAGACTTTTTACAGTGTTAAAAAGTCTATGTTATCTATGATAGCCATTCCTAGCCTAGTCCATTCAATTATAAATCTTTCTGAAAATAAATTGTTAATGAAGAGAATGTTATTCCAAACATTGATGGTATCAGCAAGGTGCAATCTGACATTCAAATTTGAAAAACATCTTCTCTAACAGTTAACCAAGTAGGTGTCTGCATGTTTAATTTCCTTTGCAAAACTACTGATTGGCTTTCGAAATTTTTCATTAGCTCTAATGGGTGAACTATGCTCTTTTTTTCCCCTTTGTATACAACACAAGGATTTAAATTTATGGCTGTACTGCAAGTTTGTGATAAGTACCTGGACTGTTCTGATGATGAGAGTTACTTCAATTTACTATTTAAATTAGTGAGAGCCGAGTAGGGAGTGAGACACGGGAAGAGAACCTCTAAGTTTATAAGGTTTGGTCCAACGCTTATTGAAGCTGAAATCTACCCAAAGCACTATGAAATAACCCTGTGTATTTGGGGGACTGGTTTGTCTTCTTCTTTGGCCCAGAGAAGAATTGTGGTCAGCATGTTCATGTCAGCCTATGGGAGCCCAAAGGATGAAGTCAGAGAAAGAGACGTGGAGGGGGATTCGTCAGCCCTAACCTTAGATATGTGCAGTTTGGATGTCAGTCTCTGAGGTCGTTGTCCAAATGCTGCCATAGAGTTGAAAGCAAAATAGGCATTTTTAGGTGATAACTGATCTAACATGCTTTAGATCTTTTCTGCAAGAGGAGATAAATTGTCCCCTTAACTACAGCTCTGTGAATGAAGTGGATATGATGACTAGGTCTGCCCTATACATGAGACCTGCTTTTAACCACGTGAATCCCATCCAAGCTGTCTTGGATAATGGCCAGTTTCTGGTACTGGCAAGCGAAACAAAAGATCTGGCAGGTTACAAAGTACCCAGTGCTGTCAGCACTCCCCAGGATAACTGCTGTCTCCTTCCTTTGATTGTCTGAAAGGGAAATGGAAAACCTACCCCCTGTGAAGGGAACTTGCTCTAATTAGGTAAAGCAAGTACTAGTCATGTCGGTCAAGTGAACAACAAAACACGGGGTAACCTTGACCATGGAATCTGACACCACAAGCAACCAGGGAGAGCAGACCTTTGCTGGCACTAGTATCTGATGCCTTGCACCCTTCCCCTCTCAAACCATGGTTGATTAGCCATGCCAACAGTTTAAAAAGTGTCGGCAGGAATGCCCACAAGAACAGTCTGAGACTGTATTAACTCCTAGGGGCAGCACAATAATTGCTGAGCTACAGACTGCATGGAGCCAAGACTTCCCCTTTTGCTAAAGCCATTGTATAGAAAAGGAGAAAGATTTTCCAAGCTGGAAAAAGAAGACAAGGGAACAGCATTGTACCATCATGGTTATGCTGTGATTGAGTCCTGTTTCCAAGATTATGACAAATTTTCACTGAATAGCTACTTAATGTACAATACATTAACCATCTTGAGAGCAGAGGCTGGAAGTGATAATTGCACTCTCTGCAGCTGAATATCCTATTAGGGTGCAGAGTCGTGCTTTTTCTTTTGCTCTCTTTCTGGCTCCATGCAGCTCTTCTATTCACTGGCATGGCTTCAGCAAAAAGGAGAGTTGTCCCAGCCTCTCTCAAAGTCTAATAGCCTGGGACTCTCCTGTGATATGGCAGATTGGCGAGTGAACCGTCTTCAGACTGAAGACTGTAGGTTTCTCATTTCCTGAGCACAAGTGCCAGTCAGGAGGCTACATACGTGTGCATATTATAGGTATTATTATATGTGTATGCCTTAAATGTAAATCCCTCACAGGTCTTACTAGCCAAGAGCTGATTTTAAGAAATATACTGAATATACTCTTGCCTTGTGTATTTGGATCCAGCTGGTGCTCTCAGCACACTGAATGCACTGGACTCCTGCCTTGTTCAGAGGCAGTTCCAGTTTGTTACCAAGAATGATGGCAGTGGGGATCATATTTTCTCAATATAGAAAAATGCAGGGCTTTATTGGTATTTTCTGGGCATTAGCTGGACTGTCAGTCGCAGTCTGGCTCCCAGGGACTTCAGACTGAGGATTTACACTTGCCCACAGAAGCAGAACTCCAAGCACTCGTAGAGTCACCAGGTCAATGAGGATGATACTTGAGCTGCCTCTACCTAAAGGTCAATGTTGTGGTTTTAATTACCTGGGTGTTCCTACTGGGGGTTGCAGTAGGACAAAAGTAGGGGGTTGCTGTGGTTCCTTCCTTGCCAAGATACAGTTAAGAAATTTTATGCCTTTTTCTGAACATGCCCATGGGACATGACTGGTTTGGGCACTGCTGGTACATTGCAAGTCACTGCTGTGGTTTTGGGTCTTAAGCATTCTGCAGCCTTTTGAAGGGTTTGTTTTTATATCACAGATTTGGACTCGAGAGAAGGGTTTAAATCCATGGTGAGAATACTGTAAATAAAGTGATAGTCTGATTTGTAATACTGATTTCTGTACTGAATGCAGGTTGGAACAATCTAAAAATGAGATAGTTCCTCTAAGAATGAATGGCTTGGACTGTGTGGGGCTGAGCTTTATTTATCCTGTGTTTGTCAATATCTTTGGCAATGTGTTTTATGTTTTTACATAAATACAAGTAGATTTTTTTTTCTCTGCTGCTGTGTCCTGCCTCACACACAAGTGCACAATCCAGCAGTGCAACAATTCTTGTTGTGAACTATGTAAAGCTGGAAAAGGAAATATATTTTCCTTTTAGTGACAACACACAATGTGTCTATGACATTTTCACTTTTTCCCAGTTGACTGGTACTGGTCTAAAGTACGTCTGAGGAGGTTTGATGATGGAGCAAGGAGCTGTGTTCACATACCATGATAAAATTTATTCCCAAATAGAGCAGTACTTTATTTTAGGGTTGCACAGCAGACTCATTTGAGTACTGGTGAATGTTTATATCTGATTCAGAAGTCTTTTCTTAGTTTTAAGTAAAGGGCAGCAATTAAGACACCTTGTAGCACATTTGTTTATGAATCATTGGGCTTTATCATCACTAAATAAATTGACATCAGTATTGTGGGAATTGCAGCTACTTGTAAGTGGGTTTGTTGAAAATTTGTTGTGCAAATACTGAAGCATTTTGTGGAAAGCTGTTTGATATTTCTAGCTAGCCTGAATCATTTTATGTTTTGAAAGTGGTGGGACTTAACCTTAAATACTCCAACAGTTATCTGTAGAACTTGCTGTCATAACAGTCCATAGGTGTTTACCACAGTGTTAACCAAAGATTCTGTTTATTTTTAGTATTTTCCTTCCTTCAGCTACATTCTTCCTCCCTTTTTCAAAGCCCATGAGGTACTATTTCTAGTACTGTTGCTGTGGTTCATAGAATGCTACTTTATAAAACGTTTCCCTCTGTCTTACCACTAGTAATTAGTAGAATGCCAGAGTCCATTAAGCTCTTAGTTTATCGATTTAAGTAAATGAGGTCTACTTTGTATTTTAAGGTGTGACTTTAGTTTCAGTTTAGTGCTTTCACAGTACTTTGTACACTAGCATTGTTCCTCCATCAGTGGTCAGAAAACACCCCAGAAGATATATTACATGGAGGTCCAAATCCCTGCTAGGCACTCCCCTGGAAGTTCTGCAAGCTTTCTGCGGTAAGTCCAGGGAGAAGAAAACTGAGCTCTGCCACTTGTCTTCTACCAAGAATCTGCTTCTCTGCCACATAAAGACAAAATTGTCTTGCCTTTGAAATGGAGAAGTAAAACAGTAATAGCCCTCACAATGAGAAAACCTCAAACTCTTGCTGGAATGGTTCCATTAAATCTTTGTTGGCACTGTACTGAAATCTGCTCAGAAACCTCTACTGGATCATGTTTAAAAAAAATGACTTCCAGTCAATATTCAGGCATTGCATTTGTTCTTTCATTTGCTGTAGTTGATGATGGTTTGGCTTGTAAACCACCTGAGGATGTGGCTTTGAAGCCCCTGAACACGAAACCACAATCTCCCACTTGGGACTTGAGTTCTGAGGCCAGGTGAAGCCACAAAAGGTGGAATTGTACCAGGATAAGACAGGGCCCGCCCTTGTATCTCAGGGATTTTGGGTGACCATACACCTTTAGAAGGTGAGTGTAAGTAGTCATAGGTGATATTCACCTGAGCATGGAAGATCAATGGACATTCATCCACCTGCAGTTTGGTGGCAGTTGTCATTTCAGCCAACACTGGAACTGGGGGCTGGTTTTGTGACACCCTACAATCGGGATAGATGACCCAGTGTGTTTGACTGGCTGTAGTAAATTTGCATCATTTTGCAGATATTTTACACAAGAAATGAGGGAACTCTTCTATTAGTTTACTAAATTATAGTGAGGAGTTGCAATATGTGCTCAAGAGCGGGTAACACACAAGGCTCTGTTTCTACATGCCATGGGAATGTCTCTCAGATCTTGAGTTATACTTATGTATTAATTCAATTTCTTGCTCTTTGAATTTTACATGAGCTTAATGTAGTTACATGGTAATTGAAAATGTATTGCCAAGTTATATTAAGTTACAATGGGGCCAGTTAAATTATGAGTTGAGTTCCTCTTATTAAAGGTAATCAGAACATCTCTTCTGACACCCCTCACCCCCATATTTTCAACGAAATTAATTATATAACAAAGAAGGGTTTTCTGTTTTCTGCAGAATGGTGCTCCCTTAAAAAAGCTACTGACTCTGTTGTCAAACAGTAGAAAGAAAAAAGTCACAAGTGGCTGCTGCTGTTGATTGATATGCTTGTATTTGGAATATGCTGCGTAGGAATGTAATACTTTTGATGGAAAAATGTGGTTCAGTATGGCCTTGTTCACATTTTTGAGAACTTTTATACAGATAGCTGAAAAAGAAGAAAATTCATAAGAAAGAATAAAAAAGTTCTAGGCCAACTGATGTATTCTCAAATGTGGGCCACTTCTAGAAAACATTTAATTTGGCATCGCTTGGCTTTTGCATCTCACAGGCAGACTTTGCTTAGTCTGCTTTTCATCCGTAATGAACCACCGTAAATTGCAATTTTTTTCACTCTAAATTTCTTTTTTTTGCCTTAGCTAGTTGATCAATACAGGCACAAATGAGTTATTACCTTGTATTACCCTTAAGATCTCAGAAAGTGTGCATATATCTTTTCTGATGTTATCAACTTGTCAAATGTGCAAAGACTGCCTGCTATGATCACTGTTATTAATAAAGAACATAATATGCTATTGTATGGATAAACAGACATAGTTTCCAAAGGGAAACTGTTAATTGACGTTCAACATCCAGTACTTCAGTTACATGATGTATTTGCTGATTGACAGCTTTTACATATTGACATACATTTTTATTTAACTTTACCTGGAAATGTCAGGAGGAGAGTTTAGGGAAAACAGGAGAGAGATGTTAATTAATATTGCTCACTGTGGGATGCAAGCATTGTTTCAGTTTCAAATTAGAGCAGTGCTCACTCAGGCATTCACTGCTAATATGTTATAATTAAGGACTTGTAGAGCAAGGAAAAGTTAATGGACAGCATCTCTAATAACGATGCTGTACTTCACTCCTGAGTTGCATTACAGCACAGGGAATCAATATGGGCCCACAGTTCATCTATCATTTGCCTTTGCTTCAGGCTGCTCTCTGAGTGTGTGTGTGCTAATATAAGTGCGTGTGATTAAAATCACCAAAGGCCAGAAATTAGGAAAGGTTTAGAAATTTCTTGTATATGCACAATTATTAAATAATCAAAAGGGGCTTTTAAAATTCTAGATATGTGCTTGTGTTTGTTATTTTGATGTGATAAGAAATTTAGCCCATTTATAAACCTTTAGTCATATCCACAGGACTAAATATTTTCTCTGTAAAAGCCTTTATCTCTTAAAGAATCCTGTGCATTTTAATTCCATAGGTAGGCAGCTGGAAGGAGTACTGGTTGTAGAAACTAAAGATATAAGGAGGAATACTTTTGTCACTTTAGCCATTCCCCTTGATCTATCCTAAATAAAACTGAAACTGTTAATTCACAGGCACTTATGTAAAATTGAAATAATTAGCTACTTTACAGAAACAATAAAAACTTACTGTAGAGAATTCAAGTAAGGGACATTTCGTGAAAGTCATAGATGTGTATTTATAAGCATGATAATTATAACAACATGAGGGATCCGCTTTGACTTGTTTGTTTATGAAGGATTATTTAAATCTTTGATCTCTTGAGTTTTGTACACATTTTTCAAGTTATAGCTAACCAACTGGAAGCATTTCTTCTGATAAGCAGGTACGTTCATGTTCTACTTGTATCGTGGATCTGAGGATGGCATTGCTGCTACAAAGGTGGGAAAGTAAGTCTTGTAATTGAGTTTGAGTTATCAAGTGAGCATCTGAAATCACTCCTTCCAGATGGCTACTAGCTGCTCCTCCATCTACTTGTGAAAAGAGATTGTCAGACCTTGTTTTGGTGATGATTCATCCCTGACTGATAGTTTTATATAATTATGTGATTCTCCGCCCAACGTGAACCTGATATTTTTGTGTTGTGGAATAAAAAAGTCTTTCACAAAAAAATATTATAAGCTTGCAGTTTAATTTCCATCCAAGGATTTCCCGATATTTTAGCATTTTAAATACCTTAGGATGCATAAAAATAACTCTTTTAAGGAAAAAAAAAACAAGCTTTAAGTAAGACACCTAGTGCTGGTGAGAGTCTAAGCCAACCATACAGACTGAAATGTGAAAATTTGTTGATTCCTGATATGTAGTATCAGCAATCCACAGAAAATGTAACATTAAGAAACAAAAATGAAAACGCACAGAAAATAAATGGGCAAAGTAAACTTGCTGTGAAGTGAATTTATGGAGCTTTCATTTCTAATGATCACTTTTATGTATATAAAAAAAGAATGGTAATGTTGACTCATGTAGGTAATCCTTACAATTCCTAAATTTCTCATCAGGAAGTGTTATTCAAGATGACTCTTCTGTATCTTATACAGCTGATTATTCCTACCTAGGTACAGGTATAACATCTCATATTTCTTCTTACTGAATTTTGTCCTTTATTTGACAAGATTATTTTAGTTCTAATCTTATCTAGAAGCTTGAAAGAAACTTCAGGACCTGTGTTATGTGCAGACAAACATTGCATTTGATAAGCATTCACTAGGTTCTATCATCTAAATGATTAATAAAATTACTAAATATATATTAGTAGACTCAGGACAGGGCCTCTTCACAGTCCTACTTGATACGTCCCTCTCTGCCATCCTGTTTTGACATTCATCCATTCCTAGGTCTAAATATGTTTTTCAAAATAATTTTACCCATTTTAAAGGTGATTCATTTAGACTTACTAATGAAAGTGTCACGTGAGATGATACCAAAAGCCCTGCTAAAGTAGAAATAAGACATCTACTGACCTTTCCCTTCACACAACGGCTCTTATCCTGTCATGGAAAAAATCAACTTAAATCAGCAGTTTGTTAGTTAAAAGTGCATGTTGACAATACTTATGTAACTTGTCCTATCTTCTAGATGCTTTTTATTTGCTGCAATGTTTTTCTGGAACTTCAGTTTAAACCAAGTAGTCAATATTTCCTAAAACTTACAATTTTCTCTCATTCTAAAGAGAGGTATTTTGGTTTACTTTTCTTAACCTTCATGAGCCATACTTCTTTCCCATGAGTCCTCTTAAGTACTAAGTGCTCTAAATTTCCTTTAGTGTGCTTTCTAACAATTAATTTCATCAGGCCTGTGATTTGAAAATGTAGAATTTGGTTAGATGCTCACTTACCTCATTTTAGCTTCCATTTTCTTCTTTTTTTTCCTAGCGTGTAGTGATTAATTGCCTGATCACATTTCTCCTTCTAATGAAAAACAAAGCTAAAGTAGTTTGAATGTGTTCTCATGGTCATCTGTTGGTAATTCCCCTGAGTAACATTCAGTTCTTGTTTTCAGTGTACTTATTTTTGGGGGGGAAAGAGTCCCAGAGAAATCCACGCATTGCCTAATAATTTAAAAGCAATCAATTTATTTTCCATACAGTGTAACTGTGATGGCTCTTATTTGTAAACCAACTGTAGCATTTTATTACCTTATCTTTATTCCATCTTTTCCCCTGCATAAATTTGTACAAATATTTTCAAAGTCTACAGGGGTGATTTTTGTCTTAGTATGGTTCAGGTTGGAAGGGACCTTTAAAACTGATCCAGCCCAACCCTCTTGCAACGAACAGGGACATCTTCAACTAGGTCAGGTTACTCAGAGCCCTGTCCAACCTGACCTCGAATGTTTCCAGGGATGGGGACATCCACCACCTCTCTGGGCAACCTGTGCCCGTGTTTCACCACCCTCATTGCAAAAGGTTTCTTTCTTATACCTAGTCTAAATCTACCCTCTCTTGCTTTAAAACCATTATTCCTTGTTGCTCTTTGCTACTGTTATGTATGAGGGACCCCAAGGTGATCTACCAATCATAGAAAGAGAAAGTGGGAAGGATTGAACCATCCATTTTATGACTATTTTCATACTATTGCTGTGCCTTTGTAGCATGTCCTTTTTACCTGTTCCTTTATGTTATATGCTACCCTTTCATCTTTCTGACTTTTGTCCCATTGTGTTCTTGTTATTTTTATATTCTTTCTTACTTGACTTCTAAAGTGATTTATTTTGAAGAGCTTGTGATTTATGTACCCACCAGACTCTAGTCACATTGAAATTAGTCTTTCCAGAATCCAGTCCTTTCCTTACTGGAATTCTCATAGGAAGAATTCACGACCTTTGCCATTCTGCCATCTCTTGCACCCATAGCTCCTTTGACGGGTGCTGAAAAGCCCCTATTTTCTATCAGAACAAGCTACTGAGGGTGTTTCTTTATTGCTTTCACATGCTTTTATATCAATAAACAGCTCCAAGTTCCCTGCTGCATTCTGCTTCCAGTGAGCATTTGGTAGTTCTCTTATAGTTTGTACTTAATGTTCTTGTATTTTTTTCTTTTTTTGGGTGTAATTGATGATAAAGCAGTAGAGACCTATAAAATGCTGTTTAGTAGTGCATGTGAACATACAAATATACGCCTAGAGAAATGTGTGTGTCTACAAAGTACAAACAAATTGCAGTGAGAATGTTGATTTAGCTTCGTTTTGCACTGAGAATTGGCAAAGGTTAGAACCTGCTTCACAACACTAATGGTGTTACTTGAAGACCGTGTTTACTTGATATCTAGTCAAGTTTTATAATTTGTAATGCATTTAAAGAGTGAAGCACTAAGTCAATGTCTTTTAATAATGTGTTTTGTGGGAAAAAAGGTTGTGTGCTGACGCTTTGCCTTCCTCTGAGCATTTTGCTTTGCATTTTCCATACAATTTCTATACATGTGAGTAATGTGTAAACTTATTTGACAGTAAAAACTGAGATTTTTGTCTTGAAATGTTACAGGACTTTGGGGTATGAGAGCACCAAGGTATTTTGGCATGTTTGGTAAAAATTATAAATTTCAAACAGCTTCCTAATCTGGGTGGACTCACATAACAAATAGCATTATTCTATTAAAAACAGTAACTAGTCTCAATTACATTTTACAAATTTTACCCTATATTACTACATAATAACCCTATATTACTACATAATTTCTGCCCCAACCAGGTATAGTAGCACCACTCTGCTTCTGCCATTTTGCCATCTGTTATTGTTTTTTGTGGCAAAAATCACAGAACTTCAGTTGTTGAATAGTGCAGATGACAACTGAAAAAAAATTCAAAGCCATATGTATTTAAAAATCATTAATATAGCGAAATTGGGTAACTATAGGTCTTTTGCAGCTATCATGAAACTTCTAAGAACTGATGGATTGAATATCAGACAAAAATGATACTGCTGTAAAGATTACTATTTGACATTTTTCAAAATCAGAGCTTCCAGAGATGTGTGGTCAGTATTTGAAATTATCAAATACGTCTAAACATAATGTTCTTTAGGAAAGACTTGGTTTTCCAGAAGTTTCAAGACCTTCCACATGTAAACGTTTAATTTTTGCTTTTTTGTGCCCCAAGTCCCTACACCAGCAGGGCTGGCAGCAGTGGGCAAGTCAGTTGTGTGCACACAGGCTTTTTGGAAACATTTAGAGGAATTCTCTCTGTCATGCAGAAGTGGTGGAAAGCTTGTCCTCAAGTAATTTGCTCTTTTAAGCCAATTTTTAACAGAAGATCTTGTGGCTTCATGTCAAACACAGCTCAGTGCTTTTTTTCCCAAGCATCCTTCATGGGGCAAAAAGAGAGAGATTAAGAGAAGTTCAGGAGCTTCCTGGAAGCTGTAAAGGGCTTTCTTCAATCTGAGTTCTTTCTGCAGTGCAGTCACCACCTTTCTCTACACTAAACCCATTTATCTGCACCTGCCTTAAGGCTTTTGGTCAAAGCAGAATGACTCCCTTTCTCTTCAGTACTGCAGTTGTGTAGTTCACCTATGAGAAATTCCACCTGCTATCTGTGTTTCTCCCTAACCATCTAGCAAATGTCATTTAAGATGCTGAAGCTGCTAAACATTATTACTGCATTTCATGTGTTTTCTTCTCTGGGTAAAAGGAAACACCTTAAGGATTCCGTTTTCTTCCCATTCTTCAAGTGACATACAGAAGAGAAAATTGAAAAAAAAGTAATTTAAATAAGGAGGGCAGGGACTTGATTCTAATTTCCATTGCTACTGCTTACCTATGGTATTTCTATTCATATAATCCCTGTGCATTTGGATTTATATATATATATCCTCAGAATCAGCTGCCAATTGCCCTGTTTGTATAAATAAATGCCTTTTGCTGCAGCAAAGCTTCTTTTGGCTCCCTCACTTTATTTTCTTGCTGTTTTGAAGTTGAACACATTTCTGAGGTACCAGATGGCCAGGTATTAAATGCATAAAGTGCATTATTTCCTCCTTCCCTCCCTGTAGCAGTCTGGTTCAGTCTAGCTATGCAAATAGGAGTGGCTGAGATTAAAAGCAGAAGTTGGAGCTGATATAAACCCCAATAAAATCAGGTGGCATTGAATATGTTTGAAAAGTAAGCAACTTTTAGCATTCTTAAGCTGCTTAGAATAGTGTTAAATAAAATTTCTGGCTGAAGAGGCCATTTATTCATTGTGTGTTTCATGCTGACTGCTGGGAGAGGGCAGCTTGGAGGTAGAGCTCTTCTTTACTTGGCAATAACATCTGTTACAAACAAGCTGGAGTGGGTCAAAGTTAATGTGATAGAAATAATTATCAACTGGTAATGGGTTGGGGTGAATTTTAGCATGAGAGTGAAGAATATGTAGGGAGTTCAAATAGTTAATGGTGGTGTTGAGAACTTGACCTGGTAAAGCCTCAGTAAGAGGCTGTTATTCCCTTATGGGGGTTTAAAACCCCGTGAAATGCAGATAAAATACAAATTCCTCACTACTCATTTTACAAAAGTCTTGTTTAAACGGGTTTGTCTGAATGGCAGGTGGGTATAGGTAATTTGTGGCTTTCTTGTGCTTTATAACTTCTCAAACAAAAAGTAGTAGTAGAGTTTTTGCAGGCACATTTTAAATAAGCCTGTCTCAATAGGCAAAGTCGCTTTGCCAGGTAGTCCATATCTTTTGCTTCACTGGTTTAAAGTTGTGCATTTCATTTTAGCTCTTAATATTTTGCAAGTAAGACAATGTGCTGTAGAAAGAAAAATAAGTTTAATAACTTTGAGACTTTTAAGATATCTTGATATTTTATAAGAAAATATGAGATAGATTTTTTTATGACTTTATATATCCAAATGTCTGCGGTAAATTTCACAGCTTTATGGATATTATTGGTTTCCAAAGTATTTTAGAAAATCTCTGGGAAAAGCTCCTGTAAAGGATGGAGCTTGCTTTATACAGAGGTTGTGGTACACAGGACTACTGAAATTACTTGTGGCCTTGCCTGTCATTCATTAGTGAATGCAGCAGCAGCAGCACCATTAATCAAAAGGTACTCATTGGAGAATTTTCCTCTCTAGCATACTGCTCCCATAACTCTTCCTGTGCTTTTCCCACTGTCAGCAAGGTTTGACATTTTTAGAGCAGATGTGTAATTTCTGTAAATATTTGTAATTCACTTTACAAGGCGTATATATCACACAGGAGATGCTGTGATATTCAGGCTTTAACATGTACAACATTTTATGGTTCGGGGGGCTTGACCTCAATTTATTTTCAAAATAAGTTTTTGAATAGCAGCACAGAAGCTTTACAATACAACGTATTTAAGTCTCCCCTACTAAGCTGGGTTGGTGATCTGACATTAAAATAGCAAACAATACATTTTAGTCCATGAGAATTACACTGTGGACATACTGGAGCACAACACCTTGAACCAGATTGATGCATAAAGCCTAGGGTTTCAGGAAAGTCAAAATATCACCTGCTGTCTCTCTCACCCTGTCATGCCTGTCTGTGACACCTCAAGCATCATTGTCTTTTTGAATCCTCGTTTCTGATGATAATGTGACCAGGCCGACGGCTTATTGCTCCCCATCCTACCTGTTTGTTCCAGCACCTCATCTCTGCACACCAAAGCATGTGACAGAGTTTCATTCCTATTTTCTGACAAAAGTAGGTCAAGAGTAGGTATGTTCCTGTTGTCATCCAGGGTCTGCACTGATGGAAGGAAATCTCTTAGCACCTCTCTGATACCTTCTTATTCTCACTTTCGCCTCTTGCTCTCTGTTTCTTTGCAAAGGAAGAAGACTTATATTTCTAAGGTAGAGCTGTGTTTATCAGGAATATTAAAACATATTTGTTCGGGAGTTTATTCAGGAAAATAGGTGCGTTTGGTACTCTACAATAAATCCTTGTAAGGAGAGCCATGTGATAAGAACAGCAGGAAATGTGAATGGAAAGCCATCTGGTCCGTGCCACTGCCCCTGAGGATACGTCTGTGCAGACTGGAGTGACTGTTGTGGAAACTGTGTGTTTGTAACATTTGTGCTGGGTTGTTCCTCCGTGGATCCTGCCTGTTCCTGGACTGTGAGCCTGGGGCCCTGGTGTGATGTTACAGCTTGGAGCTCACACTGCCTGGGCTGAAATGGGAACAAACACAGGATTACTGCGGTCAAACCAGACGTGCTGAAAAGGGGTATTAGGTTCTAAAATTGTCTTACACTCTCTTGTACAACCTCAGTCCTTCTCCCACCAGGGGGAGACAGAAAGTGCGCTCAAATCTAAGGATTCCTCCTCAGTATTTGGTATGAGGAGACCCTAATTAGCAAGGAACTTTGCCACTCTGGAGGGAAAAAACCTCACAGAACGAGTAAATATCAATAGTGTGGGAACATTTGGTATGACAGAATGTTTTCTTGTAAAGGAGAGAGAAAGAGACTGTGTAAATGTGATTATAGATTTTGAAGGAAGACAAAATGTTTCTCAGCTAGATTCTGGCTGTGTTTATGTTTGCACATAATGTAGTGCAATTGGAGCAGACCTTCCAGGCAAAACACTTGATTTGCAAACCTGACATCCAGGCTTGCAGAGATTTTAGGACGTGCTTTCCCTGGGAAGACCTCTGGTCCAATCCTGGGACTTGAAACCCACCCAGTGCTTACTTCCCTCAAAAAGGTGAAAGTGTGCCTTCCTCCGTGGAAACCAAAGTGTGTTCAGAGAGGGTGAAGCAGAGATTTCCTGCAAAAACATATGAGTTGTGAAATAAAACAGTACTGTAAATACACCTTCTTCCTTCCATTTTCCTAATCTTCATGCCAAAGATTGTGTTTGACATGTGACATTTCATATGGAAACCCCATCCAAACTTAGATTTTGTCTGAAATGTGTTTCCTACTATGAAATCTAAGGATTTTCATAGAGGCAAAAGCAATAAGGGTGGTAACGCTGTACTGACACCATCCTCTGTTTCTGAAATGACTATCAAACTCTGAAATATATAAATTATTATATGACCATTGTTTAAAAAAAGGAGGGCAAAGAGATGAAGTCTAGGTTTTTTTTGGGGTATTTTTTAAATCATACTGGCATAGGAAGCAATGCTGACAATGTCCTCTAAACCACAGCAAGCCTATCTATACATCTATCTGAAGAGATGCTTTCAAAACCAAGTTGTTATTGATGGTCTCTGCTACATTCTTTCATTACTGAGGTGGTTTTCTTTTATTGATATATTTTTCAGCAGTATTCCTCCTTCTCAGGGTTATTGATTGTTTCCTGCAATCAGAGCTGTGCTGCTTTCCACAACACTGTCTTCAGCTTCTGATTCTGCCTGTTTTCTTTGTGCAGGTTTGTACATCAACCTGATTTCACTTTAACCTTTATCTTCTGTTGTGAACAGCCTGTGCAGCCACTGCAGTAGCAGGGACCTGAGATTCTGGTAGATCATCCAGAGCTTTTCTATTTTTTTTTTCCAACCCGTTTAAGGGTACTCTTTCTCATTAGGAATAAAAGCAAAACTAAGCAAATCAATGAAACCTTTCAATGCAATAAAATTGTAACTGGTTTGAGAAAAATGAGATTGAATGAAAATATTTATAACTTCTTGCTCCATCCATTGCTACACAGACTAATGCAAAGTTGTTTTGCTACTCAGTGGAGAGATAACAATGGAAGTTTACTGTGAAGATGAAAAATGGTTTGTGCTCCCTCCTTCAATACTATGTTTTCAAAAAAGATTAGCTCTGCATAGTTGACACAAGCAGCGGAGGAGTAGCAACAGTGCTGGAACTATACAGAAGCAAAAGCCAGAGACTGTTTAAGTGAGATGATTTAAGATTGCCTCACTTTATTTCCAAATGCTTTGAAGTGAAATTTGTTCCATGCAGTTTTAGAACAGCACTCTTGGACAAATCATAAAAAGGATCTGATGCTCCAGAAAAAAAATTAAGATTAATGCAGAGCTAATTCAAAAAAAGGAGGAAGCATTCACAACTTACTCTAAATTTCTGAGGAAAAGCTGCAGTATGTATACTTCATCTGCCTACTTATAATTCTCTACCTGGTTAAAAAAAAAATGTTGGTGAGTAACAAACAGACAAGATGGATTTGGCAAAAAAAAAATCTAAAAGGATTTCATGTGACCTAATTTCATCCTTTGGCTGGGTAAGCATACACAATAAACATGATTTAATCATGAGTTTAAGGAGGTTTTTGAGACTTAAATTCTCACAAGCAAGTTGTACAGATACTGTCCATATGAAAGTCCTTAACCTGATGTGTGCATCATTAAGAGTGCAAAAACCACTCCAGGATGGGACCTGGTACTGGTGGAGATCCCATGGGCAGCAGGTTTTGTCTGCACTGAATCCTTCACCCCATGACTCCAGTAAATACTTGATGGGGGCAATCACTGACCAGCACTGTCTGCTCCTTTGGAGATTCTTTCCTGGTGCTTTGCAGTGTCCTGATACCCCTGAGAGTGTGCTTATGAAATCTGCTGGTGATGTACAGGCCAGGAGGGCCTGTCAGCATATGAAAGGACACTTGAAATCCATAATAACTTAAAAGATATTTGGAGAAATAGCCTGAAATAAACACAGTGCAATCCACTAAAGTGTCATGTGTCGTGTACTGCACTTACCTGTAGCATAGCACATGTGGAAGGGGCTAGCTTCTAGCTAAGAAGCAGAAAACATTCTGGAATGAAAAGTGCACTGGAAACTCTGCTTTAGTAAATCTCATCATCATGTTGCACAAATATTAAGCATCTACTGGTATGTTTAAGGGGGAATGTTATGGTGAGTGTTTGGGAAGGAATCCTATTTCAATCAGCACTTTAGTGAAGCTTATTCTGGAGAAATGTTTTGGTGCTGGAAGGGATCTGTTTGGAGCAATGTAGGAATGATGTGAAGAAAAGACTGATGAAAGACAGTGTTCTGAAAAAGAAAATCCTGGGAGGGAAAAAAAAAGGGTGTCCCTGTAGTGAGAACAAAATCTCATAGTTTAAACTACGTCATGGGATATCAAGAGAAAGCATGAGGATAAATGTCCACAGCTTACAAACAATGAGTAGAGAAATAGATTCCTAGTGAGATGTAGCCTATAGGAATAGATTAGGAATTTTTGCTTCTGCCTGGAGGTGGATGATGTCTGTTCTCACAAGGTCTGAATGTGCATCCTATTTTTCCTGAGATGCCAGCTTGCCTGGGTGGAGACCTTGGAGAATTGAGAGCAGGAGGAACTGCGTGGAAGAGACAAAAAATGGAAGCAAAATATGTTCAGCTTCCCAGGACTTTAATCTTTGAGTAGAGAAAGACACAGGTGCAACCAAATGATAGGCAGTCACTGCAGTGTGCCAGGATACAAGTGTGTGCTGTGCTCTGCCATCTGTTCCATTAGTTACGACTCTCATTGCAGAATCCTTCGGGCCCTGCTCCCGCAAAGGGTTTGCCTGCCTACACACTCGTCTTGTGTCCCAGCCTCGAGCTTTAAATTGTCTTTAAACTTTATGAGACATGAAAGTTTTCTGTTGCTTTGGTCTTTTATGTTGCAGTTCATTTAATGTATCATATGGCTTGTGGGGGAAGTATTTGGATGGTGTAGAAATCTTCCAGATAAAGTGGTTCTTTTAGGGCTTCTGTTGTTGTTGCAATGTCTTCCTTGTCTGCTCTAAACTGATGTCGCAAGTACAGTAAATCTAATTTTCCAATCACTGACATCTTCATTCTCTGTTATCACCACAAGTCTTATCCAGTTGGATGTTCCAGCTTTCAATATGGGATTAATTTTGCCTAGTTTTAGCAACTCAGAGGCTTGGGTGTTTAGCCTAAACAACTCTAAGTTTCTCCTTCAGGCAGTGTGTGGCAATAGATGCCTTTGGAGAAGGATTCAGTGGTTAATGTTGAAGGAAAGGACTTTGTGTCTGGAAAGAAAGGAGAATAAAAGCTTTGATTACAGGAGAATGGGAAATTGTCACTTGTATTTGATGTGGAAAGTGTCTATTTTTTATCGACTAGCCATTAGGATAATTAATTTTGTGCTGTACTGGTTTGTTAGTTTTGGAACATGTTTTGATTGAAAAGATGAAAAACAACTGAGAAGCTTATATAGTATAATTTTGTTTTGACTCAGTCTTACATGTATTTTAAAGATACGAATTATTAAGACATAATTAAATCATTATTATTGCTGTGATGGGAATGCAAATGAAGCAGCATTGAATACTTACTTGTACTTTGTTGCGGGATCACGCATTCAACCTGTGATTGAGACAGCACTGTGTAAATAAGCTGGGTGGAGGTTAAAAAGTGTCAAAAAAATACATTTTTAGCTTCTCTTTCCCCCAAGTTTCCTTACAACACCTGTAGTTCAATCTTCTTCTCTGTTATGTGAAGGTCTGAAAGAACTTTTGTAGGTAGAAATTCTGGAAGATGAAGCCCATCCATGGAGTTTGAGTGCAAATATTTTACATGTTATTTAAGGAGGAAAGTGAACTCTGATAGTTTATAACACACTTACCATAGTCTCAGGTAATCAGCAATGTCAAAGAAGTTTATTGGGGATTAGTATGATCCAGTTTTGTAACTGAGATCTGGCTTTTATCTGCTTCCCTGCAAATCGTGATATAGTCATACCTGTACAAAACTGGGCTGTCTATGGGAAGAAGTGTTTAGTTTGTTAATTTTTGCATGGTAAGTATGTGAGTGATTCTTGGATGATTGTACATATAAGTATTAGTAAGTTTTATCTGTAAATTTTTGTTGTGGAATAGTAATTTGCATTTTTGTTTTTGGAAGTAAAGTCTTCTGAGAAGTTGTAGATAGAAATGTGCAAAATATTTCCTGTAAACTGCTTTTAATATGCTTTTCTCTTAATGAGTATATCTTAGCTTCATATTTACTTTTTGGCTTTTATTAATGACTTCTGTGGTTAATGCATATAAAGGGGATGGTAAAGCCTGGGCTCTTGCAGTCACTGTGAAAGGGTCCATAACTGTTGGAAGTGATTTGGGATGACTTTCTATTCCCTTTTGGAGGCTGCCATCTTGTGTTCTGAGATCAAAATTTCCATTACCATTCTCTCTCTCTCTAACCACTGTAGTTATTGTGAACACAGTGAGGATAAATGCTGTAGTATTTACCATAATGTGTAGATTGTAGATATATATATAGCAATTTGTTTTCCTTAAAGCAACGTGATCCTGATAATCTATAAAGGATGTTCACGCTGCAACTCATTGCTGGTCATTGAGAAGACAACTGATGTGAAGAGCTTTGCAGCAGACTGCTGGATTTAATACTGAAAGATCATTTTCTTGCAGATTTACATGAGATCACTGGCGATATTCTTCTTGCAAAGTTCTTATTTGGAGGTAATCTAAGTGTGAGGTATGCAGTGTTTGATTTTAAAGAACAAGGTTTTGGGCTGCCTCTTCCATCTTGCTCCATGAGGTTGTCTTCAAAAATTTTAAAATGAAAAGTAAAAAGAAATGAAGATTCAAATTTCACTAAGGTTTTCCTATGTTATTGCTTTAGAGACATGCATCTAGTTTTAGGCATTTTGTTTTCTGTGATATTTTCTTTTGTGAAAAGTTGAATGAGCAAATGCAAAGGTTATCTCTTGTTTAGTAGTGAATTTTGAAATTAGGATTTTTTTGAGCTTTGAGGATTCAGGGGGGACTCATAATGAGGCCCCCAAAGCAAGAATGCAACAGATTTATATTTACTGTCTTTTAGTGGTAAAGGTGCTGAGCATCATCCTTAATTTGTAGCATGAAGTGAGTAACAATCTGAAAAATGTTACCATCAGAGAAAATGCTTAGAGAATGTTTTCAGTGTCTCATATACACAAAAAGCTGGAGCTGGACTTTTGAAAGTTGATGTGAACAGGAAGAATTTGGGTTTTTTTCAAACACTGGAATTGATTTGCCTTGTGCTGCTTTACAATAGTTGTGTATTTTCCTGGTCTCTTTACAGAGTGAGTTCAGCAGAACTTTGCTGGAGTATCTACCTCCTGTCTTTCTGAAATGAAACTCAAAGTGCTATTTGGAAATTCACTTCAAAGTGATATTTTCTCCACCTGTTGAGATGTGAGGACTCTGATTATTCTTGATTCATGTATGAGGGAAAAAGAAAGTACATGACACGCTCAGTGAAGAGGTGTTGCAGTTGTTCTTGATTCATCCCTGCTCACGATACTGCTATAATTTTAACAGAGCTGCTCCAGTATATGATGTACTCTCGTGATGCCTTGCCTTTCATGTTTATTTTTAGCACAAATTTACATTGGGCTGAACACGAAAACTTATTTAATATTACAGTCTGTATTCAAAGTCACTGGATAAATTAAACCCCCTGGAGGCAATCCATGGCAGGTAACAAAAATGCAAAGGGTTTCAGTTGTGAAACCATTAAGAAGCATGTAAGAATGCTCAAATGCAAATTTAAGCCCATCACTGAATTATGAATAAAACATGGTTAAAAAGATACTGTTTTTAGAGCCAGTATATAGACTCTACCCTTGCTTTTAGGGCAATCCGTACAATTTCTAAGGTTCACTGAAAGAAAGAAGGAAAAAGCAGTTCACACAATTGTATACATCCCTGAGCCAGCAAATTAAAAAAGATTTTTTTGAGAAAGTCAAAAATGAGAAGCACTGTCTTTTATTAACAAAAATGGAATGAATACCTCGCGTGGTTTGTGTTGTAGAAATGGCTGTACCATCAAAGGTCTGTGTGTTTCTGTGTAGCTGCAGATCCCAAAGGAGCAGCTGAAATCCAGGATGTGTTTGTTTAACCAAACACAGCAACTTTCAAGCCTGGTTAGATAGCAAAACTAGGGCTTGCAACGCTGGAAAAAATGAGTAGCTTGTCAGTGGTCTAAGTGAAGACACAATTGTGGACAGAAATGCAGAACAGACCAAAACTGGGTATTTTCCTAACACACTGGCCAATATTACCACATGTGTCAAAGGTGTAAATCTGTCATCATCAAAAATATCAACAAA
This sequence comes from Lepidothrix coronata, assembly GCF_001604755.1. Classification (NCBI taxonomy): domain Eukaryota; kingdom Metazoa; phylum Chordata; class Aves; order Passeriformes; family Pipridae; genus Lepidothrix; species Lepidothrix coronata. The sequence continues at coordinate 1,662,204 of NW_016690254.1, read as the reverse complement.
CCCGAAAAATCCCCAGGCTTGCTGTTCCTAGTCTTAGTAAATGGAAGGAAATTACAGCCATGTATCACTCTTAAAGACAATGCTAAAGGAGAAGCTGCCACAAGGTGTCATCTTCAGATGTCAGGGGAGGGGATGGATGACACTGGAATTAATTTCAGACAGCTGTTAGGCTTCTTCAAATTGGTTAAGTTGGTGCCTTATTAAAGCAGAGAGCAGAGTCCAGTGCTTTCCAAGGAAAAAACAAGAGGAAACAAGTAGAGTCTGGAAAAATCTGCTCTAGAGGCTACTGGCTTTCATTAATTCTATTTATATAAATCCAGAAATGGATTTTCTGCTGGGGAAAAGATTCTTAGTACAAGCCAAACATATCTGGCAAGTCTGTTGCAAAATGACTGGCAGTATATTACACTACAAATACTGCAGAAAGGACTGGAGCAGAGGTATGGTTAGTATTTTTTTCTCAAGTTCAGTAGTAGAAACAGCACTTTGATTTCTTTGAGTTAGCTAAAATGCAAAAAATTGTTCATTCGACTGAACTTGCTGAATCCTTGTCCAAAGCCTAGGAAGAAGCTATTATTTGTTCTTATCAGTATTCTGAAACTAATATAAGTTCTTTCTTTCAGTGAGTAGAAGTTTTTTTCTCAGTCAAAGCAGAGATTTTGTCTGCAATATCAGTTACTTCTTTGCCTTTTTTTCTTTCAGCAGGAAAGAGCTATAACGATTTAAATGTGAAAAGTCTTCAATTTTGTAGATAGAGAACAAGGGCAAAAGATAGAAATTAAATTAAATTCTTGATGAAGCAAGAAAGAAGTGAGTCTCAACTGTTGTTTCAACAATCTTTATCTGGCCTAAAAAAAAAAAAAATCTTCGTAATTTCAGTGAGGATCAAAAGCACTGAGATGAAATCTTGTAATATTCCTTTCCAAGGGAAAAAAACACTGTCTAAGATCTTCCATCATGTCTGTGATGAAGATTTTCTCTTTTGGGCTTGCTTCACCAAAAAGATATAAGTATGATCCATTAATCTTTGTTTAAAGAAGCAAAGTTATGGTTACTTTTTCTGAACTTTAGACATGTCCCACAGATTTTTTCCCATGTAAAGCATCAGGTTGCTGTGGATGGAGACACAACCTGCAGCATCCTGGAGGCTCCCTACACTGATATGAGTAAAGAGCAGGGTAAACTGCTCTTTAAACATACCTACTCATTCCAAGGCTGTTGCTAGTCCTGTGACCACAGGAAAAACATACACACTGTGGGACCAAAGAAGACAAATGTCCCATGAAAGCCAACTCTTTTTTTAGGACACATGTCCCTTTAGTTCAGGCTTTTATCAAGTGACTGTCTCCAAGTTACTCTGCATCTCTTGAATACCTGCTAGTGGTAGTAAACAGCCTGAAAAGAAAAGGAAAAATAAGATACCTCCAGAGATGACTTCCTGCCTGAGGGCAAGAAGCACTCTTTGATGTGAGTGTGCTGTTGGTTCCTTCTCCACAGCATCCTGCTTTTTCTTTGTGTTCTATACAGAAAACACATTCCTTGAACAGGAGGCCTGAGGACTTACCTTGCAGAGTTTTCCATTTGTGGGATTATGTGCTTGGAGGCACACCACAGTGTAATTTTCCTCCAAGACTGGCACAAGGGGATGTCCCACTTGACACCAACTGACTGACATTGTTTAAAAATCCAGCTGATTCTTCTTTTCTAACAGGGTATAAGATGCAAGTAGTTTTTTTGCAGCCCCGAAGTGATTATTACGTGGAAATGAGCAGTACTAAAACTGCTCACAGTTTTTACAGTGTTTAAGGCTTTTCACAATGTTGTGTAAAGTTTCTGCCAGTGAGACCCTGCATGGAGTCGGCACTCGTTCTGCAAGTGCAACAGAACTCGGGCAGTAGAGGATTCAGCTGGTTACAGGTTTTCAGCAGCATCTTGGGAATTGGCAAAGGCAGTGAATTATCAGGTGTTCTTTCTGCCATCCCGTGGCAGCACTGATACACTGCAAAGGGCCCTCTTGGCAAGCGTTTCTCAAACATGGACTGTAGTGTGAAGCTGGGGATGTCACGAATCACATCCTGGCTCTTTTGAATGGAGTTGTGATTCCTGGTGTATATCCATAGGACACAGGTACTCAAAGTTGTGATATGAACCATACATAGATTCCCCCCACCCCTGTATATGCAATTTAGCACACACTGCAGCTAGCTGCAATTGTTATATGTTTGTGAGAAAACGATGATGTTTATTGGGCTTCCTACAAGAAAAATGCAAAGTGAATTTCTGAATACAGCTCTTTGGACAATTTTGCATTTTTGGCATATTTCTGAAATAAAAAGGAATTCTATCAAATATTAATATTAAAATTAAAAACCTCATGCAACTGGGTACTACTTAATATGCTTAAAAGTAATTTCTCTTTGGCTTTTAATTTAAAAAGAATAATTTTAATGGAATTTCTGGATAGAAATTCTCTTTGGTTTTATATTCCCAGATAAGCCAGCATTCTTTTTATTACAGTGTTTTAATCTTTCTGCTCTAGAATGACTAATTTCTTTGAGTTGTCTTCACGACAGTTAGATAAAAATTTGAATTTTTAATGACAATGTGCCTTAAATTAGACCTCAGAACTTAAATTTCTAAACACCTCTGTGGAACAAGCCCAAAACATACCTAATGAAAACATGAGATGCAGATGATTTTGTTCCTCAATGACTGTTTTCTTAAACGCATTTCTATGAGTGGAAATTGTATGAGAGAGTCTGGAGCAGAGAGAAAGTGTTTGTGTAAGGCACTACTATTATAAATTGCAGGAGATTAATGAACTATCTGAATGCATAAAACCCCCTAATCTCCATACTTAAAAACTAATTTTAACTTATTTAAAAGCTGAAAACTCTACCTCTCTTTATGGGTAATGATGTTTTATTCTGTGCCTGTGGATGTACTGTGGTGCTGTCCTGGGAGAAGTGCTCATCTGTCTGGGGGACAGGGAGAGATTTTGCTTGCTAGATAATAAAACAAGGTTTGTGATATAAACTTGGAGAGGTCATTCCATGTTCCTTGGTGCAGAGACTCTGCAACATGGATGGCACATGGATACCAGCCCAGGAGTACCATAGGTTGGCCTGATTTTGCCTGGCATGGGCAGATCTTCATCCTGATGCACTTGACACAGCAGATTCATTTTGTTCCAGGTGTGGTGTCCTGAAAGCTTTGGGTTTTCCAAGTCTTTATGTTAAATTTTACATTCAGAAATTATATATATTGAAAGATTTTTCCCAGCCCATAAGAAATGTTAAGCTTTCCAGCCTTCTCAGCCACCTTCCTATTTCCTGTGAAGGCACAGTGAAACTACAGAGACAGAGCAATTTTGAATCAAGGCAAATTCTGAGTATATAATATAAGCAGTATAATACAAACAAAGCAAACCAAAACTGTGGCTGAATTAACTCCTTCATTCTGTATTCTTTGTATTTAGATATTTGTATTTTGACCTATCTATATTTGTCTTAACTGGGCATCTGTCCCTTTATTTTCTGACATTCACTACAAAACTAAGTAATTTTAGGAATGTTATAGTCTTTGAGGCCTAGGTACCTATATCGTTTATACTGCAGTATATTCATCCTGTTTGTTTGAAATAAATCACAAGTAACTTTCTATTTTGGTGGATACAAACCTTATTTCTTATTTTCAGCAAGGCTGTTCTGGAAGAGTGAACTGTTTCTCTGGTTTATGAATCCTATCTATACCCATGACCTGTTCATAGTTTAAATATGTATAACTGTGCACTGGGCTTTATGTAACAGTGTGTATTGTACAGCAGAGGGAGTATTTTGTCAGGAATCGAGAAGGCGATTTGTCACTGTGTCACTGAGCTCTTGGCACATCACCAGCTCTAGTCAAGCTATAGGATATTTTTCTGTCAGGAACAATCAGGCACTAGCATGTTAAACAGTGAAGAGGTTGGATGGGATAAGCTTTAAGTTACTAAACCCTTTCATTTCGTCAGTTGGTACAGAATAGAAATCAACATTTCTGAAAATGAAGTGGAAAATGAGTATGCATGTTAAAGATGAAACATTCAATTGTTAACAGTATTTACCTTTCAATAGACCAGGATTTTAAAATGTTCTTCTTGAATTAATTATTTTTTGAACAAGTTTTCTCCTCTTTCTGTTCCCTAAATCAGTATTTCTTAGTGTCCAAAGTTTTATGATCCTTCTGATTTTTATGCCTCTGTGTGTGCAAATTTGCAATAGTTCAATTCCTTAATGGCATTTGCCACTCTTCTGCTGGAGTTGAAATGCTGTATTTTGGGCATTGGTAGAGGGCCCAAGCTGCGCAATGAAAGATGTGGGCAATGTTCTGCAAGTTCTTCCATTCATGATTCGAAGTAAAAAAAATATAAAAAATGATTTACAACGAACAGATTGAGCAGCAGGAAGGAGTGGGACCAAATTAATCCCTATATTCTCATGACTTATTTTATTACCATATTGTCCAAGATTTCAAATTTCAGACTAGTAACTTTTATAAAAGGCAGGTATTAAGTAAAACCCAAATGAACTCTTTGCTTATGCTATTACAGAAGAAGTGTTCATTTACAGCTCAATAACCACAAAGGTAAATTGACTTTAAATTGATGATGCCTTTCGGCCTAGTCCCTGTGCTCCCTTCATCAAAGCTGATTGTTTAATTCTATTGGAATTCTAGGGACCAACCTGGGATCACAGCTCTGTTTCTTTTCTTCTTTTTTAAAAAAATGTTCTTTTTTACATTTTCATTTGAAGATATTATTTGTACTTTCAAATCTTGATGCTGGACTCACATTTCTATTATTTCACATTTCCTATTAAGAGTTTCTTTGGAAAACTAGATTTATTGTTACCTGGCGTCACAAGAAGCTACAGGAACTGAACAAAATCGCTGTTTTAACAGAAGGCTCTTGGCAATTCAGTCTTATCAGAGAAGTGTGTGTCAGCAACGTAGGGCTCAAATCCAGGAGGAGTTTATTAAGTCTTTATTCTTGTACCTGAGTCTGCTCCTCAGAGATGTGTCAGAACAAGATGCATTCGGTTCTGTGATGATGCGACAGATCTCACCTTGCCTTTTTATTCAAAGATTTATTTTTTTCATAAGAAGATAGCTGAATTAAGGTGCAAGGAAAGCTTCTGCACTGAATAAATACAAAGCTTCCTGGCCACCTTATGTACAACAATTTTGCTGACTCCTTTATGTGTATTTTATGTAAAAGCATGGGATTTTCTTCTATACTGTGTGTCAGAGCAGTTCCTTCTTCCCTGTCCAAAGCAGATCATTCCATTGTCTGTTGAATCCATCTGATGCACAAGTCTCATCTGCAACTGCACCCAGACTTGGGACCTAGTGTGCTTCCAGGGCAGCTGGCTCTGATCCCAGCTATCTTGTCATTTTTCTTTTGGGCTCTGTAGGGTTTCTTGTTGACTCAGATTTACTACCAGCTTTAGCATCTGGAACAGCAAAAGCAAACTCTTCTAAGCCTTGAAACTTGTGGTGAGACATCCTGAGGTTTCTCAGGTAATTGTGCCCAGTGCTCCATAATGGCACAGGAACTCTGATTTGCACTTTCACAGTTTTGAGACCTGCCTCATCAGTAGAATAAGAAACCTTTTGTTGTGCACTGTTTTTTACTCCAAGCTACTCTTCTAAGAAAAGCAACAAGATTCTGAATCTTCGCTCTATCCTTTACTTACAATTTTATGTTTGTTTTGTGGGGCCTCCCAAGGGTTCCGTGTGCAAAGTGAGGTGATTGTAACCACTCACACTCCAGACCTGGGATATTTGTTTCCCTCAGACCAACTTTTCTCTGTACTACAACTGTTGGTCTAGTGGTGGAATTTCCCACTTAAGTGAAGATCTCAGTGCACAGACATGTTAATCCTTCATCTTGATATCCTTGAGAGATGAGCTGAGACAGTGCAGTGCATCGTGCTGCTGTCTCAGAAGGATACATCAATTTCTCATGATTTTGTTTATAATTTTGAATACAGTGTGGGGTATAGATCCCTGAGCTACTGCTGAATAATCCGGCTCCAGAACTGAGAAGCAGCAGAACAGTATCAGTATGGTGCTGTACTGGGAATAATTAGCCTTGCTTGAGAGGCAGGCCTAATTAGCCCATGCACAATGTTGCTCTAACAAGGTTATATTCTCTCTGAGACCTCAGTGCTATATAAATGTGCTATATAAATGTGCTAGTTTGGCTGAGTTTGGCTCTGAAATGGTGTTGCATGGCACTGGATAAATACACATTGGAAGGGGTAAATCAGGGTCCAGAAAAAACTTTTTCCTTTCTTTATTTTTTTTTATTTGTTTATTGTATGCAAGAGCATTTATGTATATCTGTAGGGTGCTGTTCTGTCATCCTAGCTCACTGGGAGCATCTTAGTGAAATCAGTGGAGCCATTGATTATAACTCACTCAGAAAAGAGCTGTGTCATTCAAGACCTTAGAGTTTTAGACTTATGAAAATGTTACTTCTCATAGAAACATATAGAAAAATGACTGGCTTATAAACATGCAAGTTATCAGATCTCTAATAACATGCCTCAGTGGCAGCAACAGAATTCTTTTTAATTCTGTTAAAATGTTTGACAGATGTGGTTCAGCCAATTAAGAAACTTCCATTAATTTTTCTTATGCCAAGTTGAAAAGTACTGGTGATAAGCTAGTCTGAGTGCAGCCTGTCTTTCATCATTGTTTTCAATTTTCAGTCCTGTACAGTCTTCCTGTTCTCCACAACTTTCTGTTACAGAGTTGTAGAAAAATATGTCTAAGTCCCTATTGATTATGGGATTAATTCGTGCTTCTTTTTGAAAGGGCTGATTGTCGAGGACGATTTAGCTTCAACTTTGATTTTGTATTTTTTCCCACTGTTGCTGGTACGTTTTTTTGAAATATTTAAAAGTAATCCCAAAGCAGGTGAAATGAAGTGCCCTGAGAGATGTGACGACCCAAGTAATCCCCAGACATTTACTCTGTGAATTTCTAAAGCTTTACTCAGACAAAGGGAACCATTTGGTGCTGGAACAGCTGCTCTACCCTAAGGCCAAAACCTTGCTGGAAGTGAACAGCACAGGCAGGGCACCAGCCTGGGCACTGGGCACCATCCAGGTTGTAGGTGCTCAGCTCTCCACCAAACTGCCCAGCAACTCCCTCTTGGGTAATGGCCTCTGAGAATAACTCCAGCAAAATTATTTCAGAAAGGTGGGGACAAAGGTAATACTTTTCCATACTTTTGCCAAGCTCTGAACCCAAGTCATGGACAATATTGTAAAACCTGTCATTTCCACTGAGGTGCTGATTTCACTGGACCAGTCCAGTCGTCTTCTTTCATCAGTGTGGAAGTGACACTGCTACTGGTCCCAGCCCCAGGAGAACTGAGGGGCTTTTTGGACAGCTGTTAAAAAATATCTCCTTTCACACATGCACAGAGCAGTTACATCCCTATAGAAGCTGATCTTGGGGAGAACTTGGATATTATGTGAGAAGGGCAGCCAGGGCCACTAAGAAATGACTGTGACAATGCCTTAATGTGGCAGTGTCTGAGATGTTATATTAGCATACCCTCAAGTTTTGCATCTAAGTCATTTATGAAGATGTTGAAGAGCGCTGGCCCCAAAATGGAGCCTCTCTAGCAACTGAGAAGAATCTTATAAACTAAATTTTAGGCAGTAAAATGGACATTCACCATGACTGCATATTCCGTGGCTGAGACACGAATACTGAGGAGACTTTAACTGTGAGAAAGGTTTTCAAAGAATATAATTATATAGTAGTACTCCAGGATACAGTACTAATACTGAATGCTATGATCTCTTTGGTGATTTATGAAAATGTTTATCTATTGGCAAACTGTTAGAAAAATTGTTTCCATGTTCTCCACTGTAATTCTTGCTTTATGGTTGATGGAATTTCATAAAATACCAGTATAAAAATATTATAGTCTTTAATGTCTAGATATAAGAGTAAGGCATAAAATACCTTACCACCTAGTGAGCATAACTGCAATCTTTGGGTTTCTCCTATTACATTTATTGAGTATTTTTTGTTACTCTTCCAGTACATACTTGTATAAATTCTTACTGGTTTCACTGGGATCACTGAAAAGAAGAAACAGAGACTCTGAAGCATAAAAATGTTGCTCCTGTTCAATATTTCTCTCTATTCTTATTCAAGTGAGGTTTTTTTCCCCTACATCCAAAGTTGTTTTATATGTCTTTTATCTCAAATACTTAAACCCTTCTGAGATTTTCTTTCATTCTTTTCTTGGTCTATTTGATTATGTTTCATGTCTGTTTTCAAGGGTAATTTTCATCTAAAAAAAAGTCATGGTGTCTTAGTATGAAACATGATTTATTTATTTTATTGTTGATAACATCATCTGTGAATGCAGTCACACACCAAGTGCACCTAGCTAGAATATTAATTTCCCACAAACATGAGAGCAAATAGTGAGATGTACTGTACATCTTGATTATAAGGTTAAGTGAATTCAGCTACTGTGGAATGGAACAGAGCTGCACAATTGTAATTTTGTTTCTTCCTGTTGATTTACCATATTTAGATATAGAAGGAAGGTTTTTACAGGAAGAAAGCTGAAGAGAGAGATTTCAGGTTTGGGGGAAAGAGTGAAATTGCACAGTAATTTTCTTATGTGAGAACTAAGCATGTTAAATATTTCAGTATTCACTTTTAAAGCAAATTAGATCAAACAAATCACTGTACTTTTGATCTGTTTCAAAGGCTTCAGACATTTTTGTCATCGCGTTTTGGTTGTTTCGAGCGTTGTTGATGCCTTGACTTTTAACAGAAACAAAACAACCCTGCAAATATTTCTGTTTCCAAGCAGAATACAGAACTGAAGGCTATGGCTGTACCTGGGACACCTGTCCCATGGAACGAACACATTTACCTTTTAAATAAAAGTGACCTAATTGATCCAAGGTATCACTGCAACAACATTGCAAGGTTAATGTGGACCTGCATGCACTGAGTGCCCCAGAATGTGCATTATCTGAGTATGAAAACCTCTACATTGAGTTTGAAGCTTTTAAAATTGAACACCTGATGTTGCTGGGGTGATGCAGACCAGTGTTCACAGGGCAGGTAAAGGGATTCGACTGCAGTGCCCAATATGTAGTGAGTCTGCACGTAATTGTGTCCCCACTGTATCTCCCAACACCTCAACAGAAATGTTATGTTGCAGAGAGTTTTGGTAACCTACCAGGTGATGACAGGTTTGATGTTGGGTTTCCATGAGAACTCAGTGAGGACAGTAACTGGGAATGATGGGGGTGTGTATTACTAAACTGGGAGAAGGAATTTACCCAGCAGAGCACCGTGCAAAGAACTGTCTTTCCTAAAGGATCTACTGAGCTGTAGAAATCTGAGGTAGGTAAGTTCCAGGTAAAAGTATAATAGTAACAACTTATTGTTGATAATGATATATGACCTGATTATGCTTATCTGTAATTCTGCTACCAAGAAGCAGGAACAGGCTCCTTGTACAAATAGTTGGAGGTCACTTTGCTCACACAGAAGTTCTCAATCCACTACAGAAAACTGGGAATTTGCAGTCACTCTCCAAAACTTCTAGGCTATGCAGGATGTTATTCTTCTACAGGTCTACTCCATCAAATCATGGGTTACCCTCACCAGAATGCACTATCCCATCCCCAGAGAGGGAATGAAGGTGTGCTGTCACCACATGCTCCTTGTTTCCAGCCCTAGAGCAGCCTTCTCTCAAAGGGATGTTTGTGTTAATATCCTGTGCTGCAAAAGATCACAATTCTTGATGACAAGCTAAAATCAACCTCGGAGAAACACAGTAGCCAGAGACTGTTTCTAGAACATCTGAAGGTGGAAGTTGTTAACTGAACTGGTGGGGAAAACTTTTGAATTGGAGTGAAGAAGATGAAATAAGATTTCCAGTAGCCAACTGAGTTATATAGCTGGTGCCAGTAGTCTTTGGATAATACATGGAAGCCTTTGCATATTGGCCAGCTGGGACAGAATTGCAGTGGATACAAGCTGAGCATAGATGTGCATTGTGGATACTTTGACCAAGCTAAGGCTAAACTGCTTGTAGCTCTGAGGTTAGCCCTACAAGAAAGCTCTATTTAGAAAATCACATAGAGATTTAGGAGTTGGAATTAATTATTAGAGTTTGATCTCCCCTGCTGTAGCCTTTGACTTTCCTTCTTTCACTTGTGCTTTTTGCTTTTAGAGCAGATTCAAAGAAAATGTGTTAAACTCATGGCAACATTGGTATCCCAGACAACTGAAGAGAAACAGTTTCCCCAAATGTGCATCTTGCTAAATATTGTAGACGTCTTCTATTCTGGACACAGTAACAAAACTTCAGAAAGCTAGAAAAAAACTATCAGCCACATCTTTTGAGTCTTTCCCATTCGTTACCCTTTGGTTTTTGAACTGACTTAATGATTTTTCCAGTGCATGTCTCTTCTTTTCACACAGGAATATAGGTATTGCACAGATATAAAAATAGATAATTTTATAAACTATACAGCCAGAATGGTGCTCTCGTGGTGGGATGAAGGAATGTCTCATAAGTCAGCTCAAGTTTGTGACCTTCTTAGTGTCTTAAAAAATTTAAGAAGTTCCATAGTCTGGTGTTCTCCATTTTTCAACCAGAGAATTAATTGAACTGACAAGGTATGAGGAAAGCATTATGAATCTTTTTCTAATGAACCCACGTCTGAAACTTAGACCAAAAGCTATAGGCAGTTTTAAGACAAGTTTGGTTTGACTTTTCTTGGCAATGAATTCACTAATATTCTGCTGCAGCCACTTCTTTTAAAGTCAATATTTTGCATATAGCTTCTTATATGTGTGTAGATCATAAGGATACTTGTGCCATGCCAAACTTTGCTCCCTGTACAGCACATAAAAATCCAACGTATTAGAGCAAATTAGAGCAATTCTTTGGCAGAATGGTTAGCTAGGAAAATTCCAAGAAGAATCAATTTCCTTTTTTCTGCTAGTGGTATTTAATGTACACTCACAACAAATGTGCAGTCTTGGGTGTTCTCTTTCTTTCTTTTATTTTATTCCTCACAAGGTTCTAACACTTTTACCTCTAAAGCTTAGACATGTTTGGAAATAAAGCATCCCAGGCAGACATGATCAGTGTTTTGTTGTTTTTTGTTTTATTTTTTTTTTTTTATTCTTTGCTGTGACTAGCAGGTGTCACAAATTGCTGGCCACACTTGAGTCAGTTGTTGTCAGTTTGACTTAATACTGTGTGGTTTTATGAAAATGTTTGCAGTTACTGAATGAAGCCAGCTTATTTTCCTACCATAAAGATTTTGAGGAAAATAGAGAGAGAGAGCTAGTGAGCTGTTGGATGCTTTTTATATATAAAATATGGCATTTTTATGCCAAAGTCCTTTTAATGCCAACAGTCAAAAAATTCTATTTATGATTCAAAAACCATGCTGTTTCACTGCTGATGCCTTCAAATCTGCTGAAAACTATATCCCCACTTGAATTTAAGTTGTGAAATGGCCAATTTAATTTCTGAGGGAAAGAAAGTAAATACTTTGGATTTTAAAATCGGGTCCTCAAAGTAGTGTTATGACATTATGTGAAATGAATAAAATTATGCTGAGTGTAGTATTTTATTTGGGATAGAGGAGAATGAAAGGAATATTCAGCAACAGTATTTAGGTGTATGCTAAATTCTTGGTGAATTCTTAATGGTGGAAGTCCATGTCTGTACAGCTGTGTTTGGTTTCAAAAAATTAGTATTTTTCCTTAACCTTTTATTAAGTGTCTGTACAGGAATGAGTTACAACCTCCTGATTTTCATCCTGAATCTTAATACAGAATCAGAGTTTCGGGAACGTGTCTTGCTCAGTTGTGCTCACATTTCCTCTGTCTTCCCTCTTGCAAGTAAGAGGCTGCGTAGGGTTGCCTTCCCAATGTTGTCTGCTCTGAGAGACTGGAGAAATGCCAGATGTGTTAACCCAGCTGCTCTGTTAAACCATCAACAACTTAGAAGCCCCCAGCCTGAATACACTCTCCAGAAAGCAACTTAAAGAATAGTCAGAGGTCATCAGGAGGATTAATACAGGTGAATATTCATATCTAGGATTGTAGAAAATAAAGGTTATTTTCAAGTGTGTGTGTGTGTGTGTGTGAGAGAGAGAGAGAGAATCAAATCCGAGTAATATGACACCAGTTTACTATCAGTAAAGTCAAAAGCAAGAGTAGAAAAGAAAAGCCATGATCAAAATATAAAACTTAGATCTTTTCCCTTTCTTGTTTAATTTCTTTGTTACATTAGAAAAGTTTTCAGATCACTGAAGCTATTTTTTCCATCCTTTTTTTTGTGATTTCCTGAGTTGGCCTTTTTCCAGGTTGTTAGGCTGGTATGATGAGAAGTGCTGCTTCTGGAATTATTTAGTTTCTTTTGTGCATATAAATCTTATAGTGTATACCCCTCCTTACTTTTTATCCTGTTGGTCTTCCTATTCTTTTTTCTCTCCCCCTCTGCTCATTGGGGAAAACAGCAACGACAAAACCCTGTGCACTTGTTTATTTTCTAGCTTATGAAATTATTTAATCACAGGAAATTAACAGTTGCCCAATATTGACTATTGGAAAGAGAAGCGATTAATTCACTGACAATGTGAAATCTTTCCTGAGTAAGATGAAGAATATACAGGAAAAAAAGAGTTTCAGATAAGTTACAATACTGACACTTTTCTTCTAGCTACCATTCCTTTCATTAAGAGGGATTTAAATTTAGAAGAATTATTTTTATCATTAGACATCTCCCAATTACCAGAGGTTCTGATAATTAAGGTCAAACTCATTAACAACAACAAAAAAAAAGGCAACTGAATGCTCTGCTACTGAAACTCCAAAATGTAGAATTTCCCAAATTATTCTATTTCAAACACACATATAATGTTTTGAGACTCAATCATGTGTCCTCCGTGCTTTTTTCCTGCTGATATAGTTTGGGGTGGGCAAAACAGTATCTTTATTAAACTAGAAAGCCAGTCTCTATCAAAGTGATTTCTGTTTGCTGTGCTGCTGTGACTGCTGAGTGTCAAGACCAAAACCCAGAAGCATTTCAGGACTGAGCGTTGTGAGACTCGCTCGGATCCCGCAGTCACATCGAATGTGGGCTCCTCTGTGAGGGAGTTTGCTTTGAGGGCTGGTGCTGTAACTTCTTGTTGTCAAGGTCCAAAACTCTCAGAAGAGGAAATTGCAATAAACAATGTAAAGTCAAAGAGATGCCCTGGGTGCTTTGCTGTAATGAATACCGAGAAGAAACATAGTTAAACAGTTCCCAAATCCACTTTATGCACTGGTGACCTGCTTTTTTCCTCAGAGATGTTTACTTACTAGGCATTCACCACGGTCTGAATCCATTTCCCTGCCAACATGAATAAAGCTGCAAAGTCCATTTAAATTAAATAGGTAACAACAATGATATTTCTTTGTTTCAAAACCATAGAGAGTTTTAGAAATCGAATTTTTATATTGCTGGCTTCCAAACCAGTTTAGTAGATCTATAATCTTAAATTTCAATTTAATTTTGTTTTTCTTTGAAGTATTTGTCTATTGTTGATAAAACCGAGGCATTTGCCCTTTTGAAAGATGATCAGGTGTGTGAATCTAGTTACTCAACACAAATGTTAGCAGATGTGTATGTTGATACCAGTTGGGATGGAAGAAAATATCTTTCAGAAAGACAATTTCTCTGTTAATATTAGAGTTCTGGTTTTCACATGAAGACATTTAACATATTCCCATAGGTCATATTTGTCCTCCACGTCTATTCATATAAATATAAATAGCTTCCTACCCTTTAGGATGATGTCACAAGTGATATTTATTATCTAACATTTAGAATTGACTTATTTTGGGCATAAGTGGGAGTGAGAATTGCAGTTTTCTGTCCTGTGGCTTCATACCTGGAAGAGGCTGAGAATCAGTGGACCACATCCCCAAAAGCACTCATTTATGGGACCAGACCTGTGCTTATGCAAGTCCACATTTAAACAGCTGTTTGAACGTAAGCATCTGAGGGTGCTTCTTTGTGCTCAATAAATAGTGCTTATTCTGTACTTCATAGTAATATTTGTTTTTATTTTCATCAGTCTGTGTATGCTGCACACCATATCCAAACCCTGTGCTAAATGCACAATTATTATTTTACTGTTAGGTGTTTCAATGTCAGTCACTACAGCACTGTTTATGTTTTCAACAAGATTAATTGGTTTACTCAGTGGGGAAAAGTGATATTTCACCAACTGGAAAATGCAGACCAGGGAGGATAAGGCTGAAACTGTCAACACTGAGCATGTACAAACAATTATTTTTTGATCCCTAAGGATCATGGGCACATTACATGAAAGTGGGTTTCCACAAAAACAGGTCTTGGAGCTGAGAATTCATAAAATCATAGAATAGGATGGAAGGGATCTTAAAGATCATCTGGTTCCAACCCTCCTGCCATGGCCAGGGGCATCTTCCACAAGACCAGATTGCTCAGGGCCCTATCCAGGCTGGCCTTGAATACTTCCAGGGATGGGGCATCCACAGCTTCTCTGGGTAACCTGTTTCTGTGCCTCACCACCAGTGAAGAACTTCTTTCTAATGTCAAATCTAAACCTACTCTCTTCCAGCTTTAGGCCATTGCCTCTTGTCCTATCACTACATGCCCTTGTAAAATATCCCTCTCCAGCTTTCCTGTAAGCCCTCTTTACATACAAGGTCTCCCAAGAGCCTTCTCTTCTCCAGGCTGAACACCCCCAACTCTCTCAGCCTTTCTTCATAGAAGTACTCCCATGCTCTGATCATCTTTTTGATCTCCTCTGGACTCATTCCAACAGGTCCATGGTCTTATAATGTTGGGATGCCAGAGCTGGACACAGTACTGCAGTTGGGGTCTCATGAAACCAGAGTAGAGGTGAGGAATCCCCTCCCTCGACCTGCTGCCCATGTTGCTTTTGATGCAGCCCAGGACACAATTGGCTTTCTGGACTCTGAGCCCGGGTCACGTTGAGCTTCTCATCCACTACCACCCCCAGGTCCTTCTCCTCAGGGCTGCTCTCATATTAATTCTTACTAATTTTTTTGATGGCAAATAGGTCTAGCCATAAACATCTCTGAGGTCTGGCTGAACTCAACCATTAAACTTTGTCTCATTTATAACATCTCCTGTCCTATGCCCAGAGTAAATGGTTTTATTATGTATAATTTCCTATTGATATCGCCTGAGGGGGAGTCAGCACAGCTCCTTCTCTTAGTAACATGGCCTGGATAACTGCAAGAGGAATGCAAGAGTAAACAGTATGTGTGAATGGAATACCCAAAACTGGTTTGGAGGATGTTTGCCCAAGAACTGGTAGTGCTAAAGCAGAAATTAAAAAGAACAAAGTTTACTTAACAGGAATATTTGCTGGTTTAAATGGTAACTAGGGAGTTACCTAGAGACTTCTGGGAGCTTCAAAACAAAAAGAAGAGGTAGCTTGAAAAGAAGTGTAAAAGAAGTATGAAACCTTGCTACAACAGGGAGAGAGAAATGGGAACAGAGCAGCATCAAAATGATGTTTGTCAGTGCTGGAGGCTGCCCCACCACCATCACAGCCTGTGTCCAGGATGGCACTTCCTCCCTGCTTGAGGCTGTGTGTATCCACCACTGTTGGGACACACCTTGGACACTCATACCTGGCTCCTGGTGATTTTTTTTTCACTACCTGCAAATTATACACCTGAAGAAAACAGGACAGGGTTGCACAGAGCTGGAGCCTCCACATCTCCCAAAGGAGGTGCTTGTAAATGGGAACCTGTAACCCAGAAGAGGGAGATCCTTGTGCACTGCCTGTGAGTAGGTTTTGTGTGGGCAGGTATCTGTGTGAATGTGGTTGTGGGCATTTGAATTTTTTGGGGGGCTAGCAGAAGAAGGCTGTTTATAAAATTGTGAGCACTTGCTATCATTTTGTAAGTGACTGGTATTGTGGGTTATCTGTTCTTTTGTTGATATCGATCCTGAATGTATAGCTCACTGACTGCCAGTTAATTATGTACCATTAATAAATCAATAAACCACTTCAATTCTGATTTCATTTAAACCATATGACTTGGCCAATTTTTTCCTGTGACAGCACTATATGTAAAATTCACATAAAGGAAGATAATACATCTAAATATATCTAGTGTATGCCTACTTTATTTAGCACATCAGTTTAGATCATGTTTTTTAGCATGATGGCTCAGGCTAGCATGTTTTGACAGCAACATGGGCTTTGTTCTTCAACTGATCCTGTTGTTACGTTATGTGTGACTGGCTCCAACAACTCCTTCAGTGTGGCTATTTTCATAAACCCAATATAAGATGGCTATAGTATCTCTTTTTGTCTAGAAGTTTTGATCTTTAATCAACAGTATAATGTGTCATAGTATTTTAGCATTTGTTGTCTTGTGCTTCAACCAAATTTCCATTAAAACTTCAAGTGCCTCTTTGAACTGGAAAGCACACCTGGGAATGTGCTGTTCTGCTCACTCTGTTTTGATAGCCATAATCACTTTCTGCCACATGTCAGTCTGAGCCATAGCTCTGGCAATCACTGTCTATGCTTTGTCTGAAAGTGGCCAATTAAAAAAAATAAAATAATCCTATTGGCATTTATAGTACGTAGTGACAGACTTTGCACTTTTATCAGATGAATTATTGTGCTCCACGCAATAATTCATGATATTTGTCTCTATCTAGTTTGCATATCGTATGTTAATAAAATTAAAAAATATTTTGTCGGTCAAGGCTATATATAAAGGCCAAAGAATGAGGAAGGCATTCAAAAAGCATTCACTCTCTGAGTATATATGCTATTTTCAAATACCCAGGCTTAGAATTACAGAATTAATGGCTATTTTGAACTTCTGCTGCTGTTAGTGGAATTGTGCTTTGTGTTTCAGCTCCGAAACACTAATTTGTGCTGTGAACTTTGTTTCTGTGGTTGAGGTGGTGTTCAGAGATCCCTCTGAGACAGCATTGCATAGAGAACTGCTTCATTAAAATTGTCAGTTCTGGCTCTAAATGAGTGCCTTGAAAATGAATTCCACTCTACAATAAGAAAACGCTTTCAGAGATGTAGCTCATAAGGACTGTTTCTGCAGGTGAGCGAAGCTAAAGGCATTGACACGTGTGTGTGTTGCTGTCTCTAGCTAATGACTTGTAAAGGATGAGAATATGGGAATTCTAACACTCGTTGTTAGTGATAAATGGTGCCCATTAAATAATTTCAGTAAAGTGTTTCAACTTTGCAAAACATCTCTCGGAAAATATCAGAATAATATTTGGTTGATAAAAGGCTCGTGTTGCTCATCTGCAGGCTGTGATTTTAAGCTAAAATAATAAACTAGAGGGGCAAGATTTAGAAGAAGCAGACTTCAATGCTTGTTAGAAGTATATGTGGGGAGGGGGAAAGATATGCAGGCCTTGGTATGGTTGTTGAGGCAGTTTTAGAGAAAAAAAATCATTTAGAGTTGAAATATTATTCAAAAGTAAACTGGAATTGTGCCGACATAGATGCTGTCATTTTGCTTAACGTTTGCATTTTAGCTCATGGAAGCTACCTGTCTAGAGAACTTGCAGGTTATTTTGAAAATTGAGAACAATACATGCAGGTGAAATTCTTGTCAGCAGGGTGCTTTGGCTACTGCAAACCTTCAGACTTCATTTAGTAGCAGCCTGCCCAGTAAATCACCTTCCCTCTGGACAATGTAACATGGATGTGTACTAAGAAAAAAGTCTGCCGTGTTAAATTTCATGACCTCAGTACGCTATTGCTTGTGCATGAGCAGATTAATCTATAATCAGGAGCTCTCTGAAGTTCTTTCTGTTATTGGGTGTTTTGTGACCACTGTAGCGACTTCTCTGTTCTTACACCCCACAACAGAAATTCAGCACAACCTTTTACACTGACTGGCAAAACGATCCAGAGCTTCACAAGTTACGGAAGCAGAACTGCCCCTCAGTGACGCTGGGAACAGACTCAGGCTCAAGGCAGGCTGGTGGACAGAGGCCTTTCCTCAGCTCGCTAGAAAGCTGGACCTTTGTGGTCAGTCCTGCCCAATAATTTCTGAAACACCTCACAGAGGTGCAGCCTGTGCACGCTGCCATGTGGACTTGGAAGACTGTTTCTGGGGACTGCACAGAGAAGTCTGCATGTTGATAGATATTGTATTCATCCTGGCAGGGGCCATTCAAACTTAGTTATTTGTATAAACTATGAGCATTTTCTATAAACCAAATAAATGGCTGTTATGGCTCAATGTAGATGGCATCAGTACCTGGCTTTGGGCTTATGAAATGCATATATGTATTTCCAAAGATAACATTTCTCACAGTTTAACAAACTATTAGAAAGAGCATTATGGAAGATTTGTATGCTGTGTACATATTTCTGAGACCTGAGTTCTGCCCTTGGGGAATTGACACTGCTGCTGCTCAAAGGAGAAGCTATCAAGGGAAAAAATATTGAAAATCCAAACATGAGCAAATAAGAGATGTTTTATTTCCCCTTCCCCCTTCTCCATTTGCAAAAGATTGGAAAATAACTGATATTGCAACTGTAGTGGCATAAACTACAGAGAAGAAAAAGGGATCTGAGAAAAAGCAAATAATATTAGTGCTTTGCTTTGTATTATATCTTCATCCTGACCTGCTGGAATTACAGTTGTATCTTTGGCTCTGACAATGGCAGGGTTCTTTTTTTTTTTCCTAGATTAATGTTATTTTCCTTTCAGTTATCTTTATAGGCTATAAATTGCATATCTGCAAATTTTCTATAAGGTACTTCCAGAGCAACTGGAAATATATTTTTATAGTGCATATAATTGCTGTTATTTTGGATTTCCTTACCCTATAACTTGAGTATATTCTAGGTCCCATATATGAATATTTCTTATATTTAGAGATTTATTCTCACTATGTTCCTAGAAGATAGACAAAGAACATGTAAGAGAAGAATAATTTACTCCTTATTTAATTGAATTTTCATGAGAATATTTCTCCCGATTTCAGACATTATATATCAAAAGGCTCTGTCCTGCACTTTTGTTATTTGCTCAACTCAGATAATTTCTCATTCTGAGTCTTTGTGGGCTGAGAACTCAGGCATTTGTGTAATAAAATGCACAGGTTGTTTTGGTGGTAATTACCTGGTGGTTTGCAATATTAGAGCAATGCTGCCAAAGTGTACATTTTCCTGAGGTGCAGATGTTGCTGTGAGAGGTGTACAATAAATGGATTTTGTGGCAGGACCTTGGCATCTCCTGCCGTACGTAGCAATATTCCTCATTGTCCGCCCCTCGTTACGGTTTGCTGCTCGTGATTTGGAATTAGTCAGTGCCTCATTGAAAGCCCTAATTCAGCCATGGCAAGTGGGAATCTCTGTGATGCTCTGTTGGTTTTAAAGGGCCTTTGCAGGAATGCAGAAGTTTATCAGCACAATCTGATTTGAGGATTTAGTGCACAAGAAGAAAATCAGATGTCTGACATGGCAGGGAAATATCCAAGGAAAAGAAGTCCCTCTTCTTACTGGTTTAGCTACTGAAAACTTCTTTTTTTTCCTGGCAGCCTTGTCAGCTTCCACGCTAAATAACCCTCCAGTACTCTGCTCCTATTGCACCTTGTAGATTGAAACCCAGCGCGAATAAATAAATGGCAAGTCAGATGGTATCTGCTTTAATCCAGGGCACTTGAAATAGAGACATGACTTTTAATGCAGGCACAGGCACAGCCCCTGGCTGCAAATGCTATATCAACTCCTGCTGCTTTTTTTTTCCTCCTCCTGCCCCTCTTTCCCATGAATAAAGTCATGATGGAAATTGTGCCACAGCTACATCTTCACTTGGGTGAATTGTCCTCTTTTGGCTGCTACTGAGTAATTCTGAGATGCAGACAGAAAGATCCCTGCAAATGGATGTTGTTAACCTATGTGTAACACCACAGACTCAGAAAAATGTGTGTTGCAAAATGTTACTAAAGAATTCTCTACCTTTGTGGGCCTTAGAGTTATTAGAAATGTGATGATAAATATTTATTACTATACATTTTACAAAGACTCAGAATTTTTAAAATCTTCAAAAGTATCTCAAATTTATTTTTAAAAACATACAACAGGAAGATATGACATCTGTCATCTATGTATGTCAATACCTCCTTTGGATGGTGGATATCAAGTGTCCAGCTTAGCAGACACACCAAGAAGCTGATTTAAAAGCTTTTGATTTTTACATATAGATAATAGTTGCTGATGCTGAACTGATCTTTCCAAAACTGCTGTCATTTGAGTGTTAGCCCTGCATTGTGGTAAAGGTACATAGCATTTCTAGCTATGCTATTCTGTACATATGCAATGCATAATGTATGTTTGTATAGACAATATCATATCACATTAATGCATACCTAAGATATTGCATGTGAACTTTGCTGTGGCAGCCGTGTTGGAAAGGTTAAGCCTGCTTATAAGGCTTATAGAGAAATATTTTGATTCTGAATATACCACAGTGTTATGGGGAGAGCATGTAGGGATCCAATGAGTGTGTGGAACATGGCAATATCTTTGCTAAAATATAAAATTGCTTCTTGAGATTTCTGGAATAGAAATAACCAGGCAGTATTTCTGAATGCCAAACAACTACACAAGAAACATCCAGAAGGCCAGACATTAGAAAATCCCTTTTATCTGAGAAAGCAACCTTCACTTCTTATAAATCTTAGCTCACTGATGTAACTGCTAGTGGAAGCAGAGACGGAGCTGGACCACTGTTGAAAAACAGATTTAAAGGGCTCTAACTAGAAGAAAATAAAAGTCTTATCCTCTAGAGGACTGAGGGAGGTTTTTCTTTTTTTCTGTTGCCCCTTGCCTTTTTGTTTGTAGATATGGAAATTGGGAATAGGTGGTAGTTGAGGTGAGTGTGTCTGTTGCTGTGCAAGACATCATATCCTTTGCTTGACCATACTTGTGATTTGGCCTTGAGTCATGGCTGGTTTTCCAAGATCTTTCTTTTCCAAGGACAATGGCATCAAAATTCTCCACAGCGCTGCTGTTCCACTTTTGCTGTCCCTGTGGCAGCAATGCTATGCACATAATGAATTTAGGGTCAAATTGCAAACTCCTTATTAAACTAGACTACACTGGTTGCGTTGCATTGTGAGTAGTTAGATGGAGAATAAAGTTTTTATGAGCTTCTGCATTAACATTTTCCTTTCTTGGTATGAGGCCCCAGTCCTCACCCTGATTGCCAGTTTTCAGTTCCCAGTCTTTTGCTGCATTTTGGGATCTAAATCCGAGGAGCACACAGAGAAGCACATAAAGTATATTCATAAATCTCATGAAAATAGATTTTTAAGTTAATTAGCAGATGGCTTTTCAATTCCTCTGGTGTGCCTGGTTTAGCAACTTTATGTTCATGTGAGTGATCCCGTTGACTTCAGTGGGAGTCTGTGTGAAAGCCTGTGTGCTCTGGAGCCTTTCGCCAGCAGCTGGCAGGACTTAGAAGGGTATTTCCTTCAGTCTTTTCTGCAGATATGAGAATAAAAAGATATCTTTATCCAAGAGGCAATGAGCTAGAAACCTTCCTAAGCTCAGTGTCAGCCTATTGTCTGCTGTTAAGAATGGGGCTGCTGACATCAGAGAAGCACAAAAAATCAGCATAACACTTGTGGGCTCTACCAGCAGCAGACCTGTGAATTAGGGCAGGATGTTGACTCTGATATCTGGTTTTTTTTCTCTTTAGAAGCCACAGGCCCCCTTTAGAAGTGCTGTCTATATGCTATCTATCAGTAAGAGCATATGTTAATAGCATTAATTAGTTTTTGATTCTTGGAAAAGTAAGGAGAAGGGCTCAGCAGAATGTCTCCCTTTTGGACTTCTGGAGGGCTGACTTTGTCCCATTTGGGAGAGGAGTTGACAGTGTCTTTTGGGAGAGGGACCTGAATGGAAAGGGGGTCCAGGAAAGCTGAACCTTTTTCCAGTAGGAAATCCTAAAGTTTCGGAAGCAGGTCATCCCAATGTGCCATAAGATGAACTGATGGGAAAAAGTACCAGTCTGTCTGTACAGGGACTTTTGGTTGGAACTCAGGGAAAAAAGGAGAGTTTATGACCTTTGGAAGAAGGGCAGACCTCAAGAGGACTACAAGAATGTCATAAGGTTATGCAGAGAGAAAGTTAAAAGGGTCAAAGCCCAACTAGAACCTAATCTGGCAGCTGCCATAAAAGACAATAAAAATGTTTCTATAAATACATTAGCAGCAAAAGGAGGGCTGAGGAGGCTCTTCATCTTTTGTTGGATGCAGAAACATAATGACAAAGGATGAAGAAAAGGCTGAGGTACTTCATGTTTTCTTTGCCTCAGCCTTTTATAGTAAGACCAGTTGTTTTCAAGGCACTCAGCCCCCTGAGCTGGAAAACGGGAACATGGAGAAGAATGAAGCCCCAGGAAATCAAGAGGAAATGGTCAGTGACCTGCTACACCACTTAGACGTGCACAAGTCTCTGGGCCAAGATGGGATCCACCCAAGGGTACTGAGAGAGCTGGTGGAAGTGCTCACTGAACCACTTTCCATCATTTACCAGCAGTCCTGGATAACTGGGGAGGTCCCAGCTGACTGGAGGTCAGCAAATGTGTTGCCCATTTACAGGAAGGGCTGGAAGGAGGATCTGGAGAACTACAGGCCTGTCAACCTGACCTAGGTACCAGGGAAGGTCATGGACCAGATCATCTTGAGTGCCATCATGCAGCAAGTACAGGACAATCAGGCCCAGTCAACATGGGTTTGGGAAACGCAGATCCTGCTTAACCAACCTATCTCTATAAGGTGACCAGCTTATTGGATGAGGGAAAGGCTGTGGATGTGTCCATCCAGACTTTCATAAGGCCTTTGACACCATTTCCCACAACATTCTCCTGCAGAATCTGGCTGCTCATGTCTTGGCCAGGTGCACTCTCGGCTGGGTAAAAACCCAGATGGATGGCCAGACCCAGAGAGTGGTGGTGAATGGTGAATGGAGTTACATCCAGCTGGTGGCTGGTCACAGATGTCTTCCCCAGGGGGTCAGTACTGGGGCCAGTCATGTTAAATATCTTTATCAGTGATCTGGACAAAGGGATCAAGTGCACCCTCAGTCAGTTTGCAGATGACACCAAGTTGGGCAGGAGTTTTGATCTGCTGGAGGGCAGGAAGGTTCTGCAGAGGGCCCTGGGCAGGCTCATCAATGTGCTGAAGTCAGTTGTATGAGGTGAAGAGCAAGATCCTGCACTTCAGTCACAATAATCCCATACAGTGCTACAGGCTGGGGACAGAGTGGCTGGAAAGTTGCGTGGTGAAAAAGGCCCTGGAGGTGCTGGTTGACGGCAAGAAGAGCAATACCCAGTGTGTGCCCAGGTGGGCAAGAAGCCCAATGGCTTCCTGGCTTTTATCAGAAATAGTGTGGCCAGCAGGACCAGGGAAGAGAGTTTCCCTGTGCTATCCCACTGTGCTTGGCACTGGTGAGGCTGCACCTTGGGTTGGCAGTGCTGGGTTAATGGATGGACTCGATTATTTTAGAGGTCTTTTCCAACCAAAAATTCTATGAGTCTACCATACTTTTTGATCTGTAGAGAGATTACCAGGCTCAGTCTGGCATATATAAAAGTGCTGCAGTGTGGGAGAAATTGGAAATAAAAAAGCAGACAGAATGGAAGGACTTCTTTAGAGTTACAGTCCTTGTATTCCAAGGCATGCCAGAGTGTCCGTCTTGTTCTTTGTGGGCTCCAGACGGAGAAGTGTCTGCCCAAACTTACAGAATCACTCCTCTCTTTCAACATCACAGGCACAATGCTGTCTGTGTCAGAGCCGGAGGCAAACTTAAATAGCTGTAGATATATAAAGGAACAAAGTGAAGGAATCTTTTGAAGCCCAGAAACCACTTTGAATAATTTAGGGACCTTCCTTATCATCCTGCTGTTTACCTTGGCAGTTTAGATGTACAGATTCAGTGGCTTTGTCAGAAAGAAGTCAGAGGTTGGGTGAATGGAACAGCTCAAGTTTGGATTTTTCTGTAGTCTGTTATGCAGAACCTCTTTCTCCCCCTGTAGGAAATAACCAGGGTTTTCTGAAGATTTTAGGTATTTATGAATTACGAAGAGCACTTAACATAAAGGTTCCTTTTTTTTCTGAATTTTTTAATTCAAATGGTGTTGAGCTCTCAGCAAGTAAGTTTGTGACAACACATTTGCATTTTGCAGTTTCATGCAAATGTCTCGTTTATTGCAAAATACCTTTACTTTGTATTTTGTACTTAAAGTTGAAAATCTGTCTTTTACTGAACAAAGTGAGAATGCTTTTGGAGAAGAGCTTCACAGAGGCTTGAAATATTCATGAAAGTCTAAAAATGACTACTGACTTTTGTTTACTATAGATTGCATTGGCTTTCATGGAGATGAGAATTGGCTTTTAAAAGAGAAACCCAAATCCCTCCAAACGCTTCATTTTGGGAAGGAGGGGGGAGAACCGACACTGTCTGATGATTTGTTTTCATGAGATGTCTGCATTAGCTCTCAAATTACAGAGCTGATTTGATGGAAAATTGCAAGAGGCTGCTCATTTGTGACTGACCCTGCCATCTAACAAGAAGATAGACCTTAGGCATAATTGGGTTGATGCTGATTTGATCGCGCACAAAAAAAAGCTTAAAATAAGTCTTAGATCTGCAGAAGCAAGGCAATGCTCCATCCTTAAATTGCCCCTTTTGTTGGTTGTCACAGGATTTTGCTACACTGGATGACTGCTTATTGGGAATCATATGCCTCCTTCAGTGGATTGAGGATAAAGGGATTTTTATTGTTGTTTTGTGTTTCTATATTTTGTATGTATGTTTGGAGAAAGAAGTATTTGCCCAACATATCCAATGAAATGCCACACACACTGTGTAACTTGAGTGGAAGCAATAAATCTAGTGAGATTAGACTCACTGAAAACTTCTCACCCTTACATTTTAAGTATCCTTTTATTAGGAACAGGTGAAATATTAAATTTGGTTAATAAAAGTAATGTGAGTTTTGAGTATTTATGGGGAATTGATAATACGGATTTGTTTTGTTTACACTGGAAATCCAAGAATGTGTGAGGCTATAAACAGGGAGCTTGGGAAGGAAACACAGTCCTTATTTCTCTGTGTATCCATACACACCATGGAAGACAGATCCGGATGTTCACATACGTGAAGGCAGCCAGCATAATCTGGGGTGTCCGGAAGACTTGTGGTGGCAGGGCTGGGTTTATAAAGCAGAGAATGAGGACTGGGAAATCTGTGAGATGTGTTCATTCAGCACCTCTCCAAGCTGGTCTCCACTGCTCCTGTGGAGCACGGCCAGCCAATTAAACTGCCTCCACTCAGCCACACCGTCCTGCTCCGACGCTCATGCGGATGCAGAGGATTGTAATTTGCAACTGCCTACACAGGTGAAAATTTTATCCAAACATCCTGCTGCTTAAGGACAGAGATTTCTTGCTTCGAGAAAGGTTGTGAAGCTCACTACTTTGTGCTAATATGGGGCTTGCAAAAATTTTTTGTGTGAGGCCGAGTGTACTTTGCTGAGAGATCTGATTAGACACGTATATAAAGCAAACTTTCCTCTAAACACAAACTGATATTTTAAACAGCTGTTTTTCTGAGGCCTTATACATTACAATGGAAAAGATTTTTAAGGCTCATTCTCACAGCATCATGAATGATGCTGCAAATAATCTTCAGCTCTGTTTTAGCATAGTTGCAGCAAGCATTGCTGTATTTGTGACAGACTCCTCCCTTTGATAAGGGAGTAAATTTGCATGGTTGAGTTAAGCCCTCTGAAAATAAGGGCTTACAATGAAAAAAACACCAATGTACTGTACCCCTTTAATTACCATAGTTCTAAGGCAGCATAGTTATAACATGTAATTAAATTTCATTGTATAAATGGAGCATGGGCTGTGGTAGGCACATCTTTCGTCTTTTGATGTATAATGACATTCAAAATACTCTCTAGTACTCAGTTGATAAACAACTTGAAGAATCAGGGTCTACAGAGTAGCTTGTTTGATTTTAAATTTGTAAGATTGGCACGTGGTCTCTTTTGACGATACTGCATTCTGATGTGATCCATTTATCTAATGTCATTAACAGTACATGCTGAATGTACAATTAAGCTTGAAACTGTCAATGTCAGTGGCTGTTAAAAAAGGGTTGATAAAAATGAGAAGAGGAACCGCTGTTTTGTAATAAGCATCTGTGTTGCTTTTAAGTCAAGAAAAAAAAAAAATCAATGAATTTCAATATATTGCCGTCTTCATTGCCAATGTAATTCAATAAATATGTTAATTCACTTTTCTGAACACTGAAGAGAGTTGAGAGCTTTTTGTGTCATTTATTTTTGTCAGTTCTGTTTTATTTTTTTTTATTTTAGTTAGACTTCCAGCTTAAGTCTAGTAATAAAAATGCTATTACATTGAAGTATAGAGGAAATATTCCTATACTTCAGATTTTTAACAAACCACGGGGATTCTTCTTTGTTTGTTTGTTTGTTATGTTTGAACTTGCAAGCCAGCAAAGAATGGATGTATACTTTTATCTTTAACAATTCTCTTCCTGCTAGAATAAAATGGGAGCACTTTGAGGTTCAACAAATAATACAATTGTCAGTCCACACACTAATTTCAGTGCAGAAATTTCTTCCTAACCACATTGCTGGTCTTTACCATGAAACATGATAAATCGACTTCATATATTTTAATCCTATTTAGGAATTTGCATGTTCTGTACTTGCATGAATCAAATCTGAAGCATTTCTTTAAGAACTCTTTGACATAACACCATTATCTGGTAGCGAATTATATAAATTGATATGAGAAATACCTGTATTTATATCTCTCTACAACTGTTCCCTTGTTTTTTAATAGTTACACCTGTTTCTTAAAGAAATTATTAATATAATGATAAGTGCAACCATATAGGAAAGGCACAGAAATCATGTTAACTATTGTAACAACCTTTGCTATTGTGGTTTCCAGAAAAACCAGTAGGTGTGCAAGTCCTGGAAGGGGGATGCCAACTTGTGAGTGTGCAGAGCTGTGAGCTCCTGTGTGTCTTGCCATCAGCTCAGTTGCTATATTTTGGAACAGACTGAGAGGTTGTTGCTGAGTGAGTAAGAAAGAGCCTGTGTTTGAAGTACAGAATCTCCTCAGGGCATCGCCGTATCAGACTTTCCTTTTAGCATGTGACATCTGTTGAAAGACACCATTGTCAGTGTATCAGACCTCTTCTGATCTCTTCTGATTCTTCTCTCTTAGTACTTTCCTGATTAATCCTCTAAATAAGAACAGAGAAAGGTAATATTATCAGAAAAAAAAATATATACACTTTCATATATATTTTCTTTTGTCTAGTTAGTGGCTGTGGCTTCTTGGACCATGTATCACTAAAATATCCATCTGGAAGTAGTTATTCAAAACAAAGACTTGTAAAAGGACAGGGGATATACAAAGCTGCAGTTCATACAGTTGCCCTTCATCAGTTAATATTCCAGGTAATGATAGCAACAGATTTGTCAGCTGAACTTCTTTCATGCCAGTGAAGGTTTTCAAAGGAGACAGTTCTGTGGCTCTGTTAATGCTTTTTTTTGTTTGTTTGGGTTTTCTTTGTTTGTTTGGGTTTTTTTGGTTTGTTTTTGGTTTTGGTTTTGGGTTTTTTGTTTTTGTTTTTGTTTTGGTAAAGTTGATGTTAACCAAGATGAATAAACACCAGAAATTAACTAAAGGAAACCCCATTTAGGGAACTTGGTGCTGTATCATCTCCATTCTGCTTTCCAGAATTGTGGTTCTGGCAGCAAGTGTTGCAAACACAGCAACAGAAGGTAGAGAAGAGTTAGTAGTGCTTATGTTTTAGGCAGGCAAAAGCAAGGTGGTAAATCTGATCTGAGAAAAAGGGGAAGACAATGGTATAAATATAACCAAGATGAATCATACCAGTGACCTGAAAAGCTTTGCTTTGTTTTGTCTTCTTTTATTTTTGAAGGAGAACTAGCTTTCTAGACAGGAAATGGAGGCAATGGCATCAACTGGACATCAGTAAATCATTGGTTGGTCTATATAAGAAACTTTTATTTAAATTTCAGAGTACAGACACTATTGAAGGAATTGCAAAGTGAGTACAATGTCTTAATACACTGTGTCAATGGGCAGCATTAATGAGAGAAATACTTGGACTGAGCTTTGTAAAAGAATTTCTCAAGAATTGATTTTGTAAAAGATCTCACTAAATACTCTTATTATTGGCTTTAGGACAAATATTAAGGTAGTAATGACAGAAAACTGAGCTACTTCCCTGATAAAAAGAGAAGAGGAATATTACAATGAAAAGAATGTACAGCTCTGAGAAGTAGAATGATAAAGTCATACGAATAATATGGAGTGAAAATTCATACAATCAAGGACTGAGAACTTGCCTATTATTACAACATTCTCAGTTGGAAATGGCAGAGAAGTGCTTGTATGTATTTTTTGTCCTTACCATGGTGTTACCATAAAAGGCCATGAACAGTTTTAGTATGCATCTATCCAGGACATGGAGGAAGAGAGAAACAAGTAGCAGTGTACACAGTGTTAGCAAAACATCACCTGGAATACCTATGTGGACATTTTCTTTTAAATGTATTGGAGAAAGTTTAGTTGAAACTGGAGGATGGGACAAAAAAGGCTGATAATGAGATTAGAGAATGAAGTCTTTTGGCAGTGAGGAAACTAGAGGAGGACATTTATTTAGCCTTGCATCTCTCCTTGAGAGATGAGAGCTGATATGCAGATGACACCTGATGATGCAGCTGATTTCTGTCAGTGTGCTGTTGGTAAAAGACCAGGGAGAGAAAAGGGCTGTTTAAGTTAAATGCCAACATTAGCATGAGAGCAGATAGGAACTAATGACTCATGGATAGGTTCAGAAGCAGACTTAGAGGATCCTTACAAGACTTTGGGCTCTAGAGCCACCTTCCAGATAGGAACTTTGAACAAAGCAGTGAGAAAGTGAAGTTTGATATATTTATAGCAGAGAAAATGTGTTAATATGCAGCACATATTAGAGGAAATTCCTTTCCTTCTTCTTGTCCTATACTTGGCTTTAAACTCATTTACTATGCTGCCTGTTACACAAAATTGCACTTCTGTTAATGGTGTCAGGTACTTGTGAGATACTTGGGTGTCTCAAGGAAAAAGTTCTGGAAAGGGTCAGTATGCACTGATGTTTATGCTGTCTTATTAAAAATATGTGGCTATGGGGACTAGAGAAATAGGACCCATTGTCTGGCCCCACAGCTGAGCAGCAAAGAGTGATCCATCTCCAGTCGACAGCCAACCAGATGTGCTCTAACTCCTGTAAATGTAGCTTGTGAACTATCCCTGTGGTAGGTGTGGAAGAGTATTAGCTGGGGAAAAACAGTGGCAAAGACCTTCCTGATGAGTTGCCTGTGCAGGCCAAGTGCCAGTGCCCAGGA
Source organism: Lepidothrix coronata (assembly GCF_001604755.1). NCBI lineage: Eukaryota > Metazoa > Chordata > Aves > Passeriformes > Pipridae > Lepidothrix > Lepidothrix coronata. Next base: position 1,632,606 of record NW_016690254.1, on the reverse strand, counting down.
AAGTTCTGTGCCATGGTGTAGTTTACCAGCAAAAGGAGCTTTAGGGCTCCCTCTTAGACAGGGACTGTGGCTTGGTGAGGACATGAAATATAGATTGTATTACTTTATGTTACCTCTGGTGTAAAGCAGTAGATCAAATATTAATCTACTGTAGAATGAAACAAGAAAAATAATTATTTTTAAAAAGCTTGGTAAACTGCTACTGAATAATATTTTCTTAGAAATCATAGATTTCTGAAAGGTTTTCACTTTGCTTGATTTCACTTTAGTGAACAAAAGAAAATTATAATGAATAGAAAGGTCTTGTAAAGGTTTGCTAATCTGAAAAATATGATTTTTTTTGAGATTTGATAAAATATATAGCAAATTTACAATCTTTGCATTTAGACATGTAATTCAGGAATTTTTTTCTCATATTGAATACAGACTCAGAATGTGTTAGGTTTAATTTTTATAAATAATACAGGTTTTAATTTCTTCTTCTGTTTTACCACTTACCTCAGGATTTCTCTTCTTTGTATTCATTTTCAAATAAGCACCTTTGCCCCTCTCCCTTACACGCACCGTGTTTGACAGATGCTGTTTGTAACCATTCATGAGCCAGCTTAAGCCTGTCCTTCAGATTCCTTCTTGAAATTCTCCTCCATGAAGCATGCAAAGGATGCTCAGGGAACTGGGCTGTGTTTAGTACTGCTTGCTGTTCTGCCTGGTGCTGCCAAGCCCTTACTTCATGTATCCATGTCTGCATGCCATAAATACTCCTCGGGGGAGAGTTTTTTAGATTGTTATTTTATTTTATATGTGTATGTAATATATAAATATATATATGCACATATAAAATACAGTTATATGTAAATATATCGACATGAGGTTTTTTTGGTTTTGCATGTTTGTTTTCCAAACACATTCTCTGAAAAAATACTGAGGATGCTGGACCCTACAATGATATAAAAAAATAAAACTACTGGTGTAAAATAATTAAAACTACATGCTGTAGGATTTGTGGATCTTTATAGCACATGTTCCTATCCTTAGGTTCTTGGTGCTATTTGATATATGCCTGCTACTTTCCCAAACAGTACTATATGCAATTTTTTTTGACTTTGCATATAATATTATCCACCTGTAACTTCTGTTTTATTTCAGTTTTGACTTTAACCACCATATTATGACATTTGCCATTCCCTGAAATGGATGCACTGATAGCCATTATTTCATAAATCTCATGTTAAACGAAACTATTAAGCTCACATTTTTAGCTGTTATTTTTTTTCTATTACAGATCATAACTTTTTTCCATTATTTGGAAACAACATGATTATTTGAAGGAATGTCCTCATGTTCTGTATTTTACCTTCACTTACAGCATCAAATGCTCAGACCAGTGGATCCTGTTAAGTCAAGAATAAACACTTGATACATTAGTACATCCAGCTGATCAACTGTAGCACATATTTCTCTCTAAAGTGATTTAAAAATTAACTGTTAGAAACTGATTATGACAGAAATCACAGAAAACTAGTTCTAGTTTTCTAAGAATAAGACTTGAAAATGTATTTCAATACCCTTAAATAACTCTATTTGAGAACATCCTGCTTAATGCTTGGAAATTAACGGTCGTTTTATTCATTTGGAATAGAAATGCCTTCAACCTTTTAGGGAAAGCAAGAGCAAATTACAGCCAAATTTTCATTTCACAAGTCATCTTCATCCAGGATAAGCCAGGGCCCCAAGGTCAATTCTTCAATTTGGTATCCTATTTCCATAATGTTATTCTGCAGTGTACTTTCATTATTACTGGAGCACTGCTCGCTTTCCTATTAGTTTTATAAATGGCTATGTTAATGCCTTTTTGCAGACAAAACCACCTTTTGTTAATATCCCAGTGGATTTCCTAAGGATTAAAATATAGTTTTAAGCAGCCATTGGTTCTATTTATATTTTTTCATTGATGATTAGCCCTTGTCACCTACCCAAAAGTGGCATTGTTCAAACAGAGATCGAAGCAGTTTTTAAGATGTGTTGAGTGATTGGCTTGACTGACAGAAAAGAAATAATTAGAAGCTGAGAACTCTAAGAATCTTTGTAAAATTTAGTAATAGCTAAAGCAATGCAAAAGTAGAGGGAAAAAAAGTGGGGTTGTAGGGAATGTATTCTAGCCAGGGAGTAGCCTTTTATTAAGACATGGAGTTCTGCAGATAAAACTGTTTTCTTTGTCTTTCCCTGTGCTGATAGTGCAGAGAAGGTACAAGTACAGCTCAGCTGGGGTACAGCTGTTACCCCTAAATCTCGCCAGTTTTGTTTTAGATAATTAAATATTTAGTGCTACAGTTGTAATAAATGCTTACACAATGTAATATCCAGGACAAAAATGGATGGAAAATGTCTGCAGTGTTCAGTTGTGTACATTCTTGCTAGGAGGATTTGTGTTTACTGCTCAGCCAAATGCTGCATAAGAAGTTCTCCTCAGACCTTAGAGAGAGTGGAAAACACTGTTTCTTGGGAGCTATATTGACGAAATTTGTTTTTTCTGGTGTGTCTTTTACTGGCAGGATAAATGATTTATGCACATAAAATATAATTTTATTCAAGAAAGTACGTCGAAAGAAGCTATTGATTGATTACCATGATTTTCCTAAGTCTACATATCTAGTAAACACTGTACAAGCATTTTAGTAGATATAGACACAATCCTGTCCATAGGAGTACTGTATTCTGTTTTGCTTTGGAGTGGAACCTTAGAATAGGATATTTTATTTCGAGGGGCCTACACTGATCATCCAGTCCAACTGCCTGACCACTTCAGGGCTGTTAAAGTTAAAAGTTAAAGTTAATGTTAAAGTCAAAGTTAAAGCCTGTTGTTAAGGGCATTGTCCAGCCTGGGGCATCAACCACCTCTCTAGGAAACTTCTTCCATGCTTGGCCACCCTTTCAGTGAGGAAATGCTTCCTAATATCTAGTCTAACCCTCCCCAGCACAGCTTTAAACCATTCCTATGGATCCCATCACTGGATCCAAGGGAGAAGAGTTCAGCATCTCCGTTTCCAATTCCCCTCCTCAGGAAGCTGTAGAGAGCAACAAGGTTGCCCCCCCGGCTCCTCTTTTCCAAAACAGGCAAGCCCAAAGTCCTTAGCTGCTCCTCACAGGACATGCCTTCCAGCCCTTTCACCAGCTTTGTTTGTCTCCTCTGGATGCATTCAAGGACCTTCCTTTTTAAATTGTGGGGCCCAGAACTGAACACAGTGTTCAAGGTGAGATTGCAACAGCACTGAATACAGTGGGATAATCATCTGTTTTGAGGAGCTGGTTGTGCTGTGTTAGATCCAAGTTAATACACTTATGGATTTTTGTAACGGAAGATATGTCTTAGCAGGAACTTTATCTTCCTGAGAACAGCTAGCCGAACAACTATGTTTAATTTCTGAAATTGGCCTGATAAATGTTTGATCCCTGACCTGCTGCAGCTGGAAAAAACCAGTAGGCTCAGTACCCTCAAGACAGAGAAGTCCTTTGGCTTTGTTCAGCACAGCTCCCACTTGTGCTTTAATCAGACATTTTGAAAAAGGGAAACCTTTCTGAATGACTTTTCCTTTCGTCCTGATGTATTTGTAGGTCTTGGAGACACACGGTCTAGTATTTCGTCATGGAGCTCAAGTCTCTCTGACATATTGTCTCTGATGTAGTTATTTAAGTTGAAATTTTCAAATTTGAATGCTTAAATATGAGTATATATGACAACTTAATAGCTCTCTGCTGAGTATGGTTTGCTGTTATGCAACTTGGGGTAAGCAGACAATTCAAAATGAAAAAGAGCAGTTTAGTACATAGGAATAACTCAGGTTTTCGAGGTCGTCTGTACTCTGATTTGGAGAAAAGTTCAGAGGTCCTTGAGGTGATGGACACTTGAACTAGCATCCCACACTGTACAGATGGAACTAGTTTAGATCCTAAACATATTTGTATTGTCTCAGAAAGGCTTATTAACACATGTGAAGGAAAACATTATTGTGGTTAAGTTGCTCCTAGACCTGCTCTGCATGCATTTAGCTAACTCAGTGCACCTACTTTTTGGGCTTACCTCCAGTGTCCTGGTCCTATTTAGGTGCTGATGTGAGCACCTGCTTTGGACATACACTCTACGTTCCCATGACCTCAGTTTAGGCACTCTGCTGAGTGCGAGTGAAGAACTCTCCAGAGCCAATGTAGAGAGGCACTTTTGCAAAGTGTAATTCATCCTACCTAAAATTGGAAATATCTTCCAAATGTACTCCTCTGTCTTTCTCTCTTGGAGAGTCTCATTTTGGAGACTTTCCCTGTAGTGCTCTTCATTTCTTCTAAAAATCTCCGTAGGTCTTGTGTCTTCCAGTGTATACATGCTGTCTATTAGTTAAGATACTTTATATTAAAAACTGTCAAAGAAATGAAAGCAATTTCGTATGGTTCCCAAATTAATGACAGTCTGCTTGCACATTGGTTGCTTTCCGTTGGCATCTGGGTCCTAGTACAGACTGCCATTCTTAATCATATTTTAATTTTCAAATAAATTGCTTTCATTATCCTTTCATTTACAATACCATGTGTGCATTACTGCTCATTAATGTTTGTCATCTACTTTGCTGAGACGGGGTTTTTAAATAGCCATGGTTGCAATGCAGTAATTAAAGATGATCCATGTTGGTTTTGTAGAAATTATTCTGAAGCCTTCTTGCAGAAAAAAAGAAAAAAGAAACATAAACCCTGAGTGCCGTTAAAATAAATTCCTTAAATGTATGGAAGCAGCTTAGCATAAGGCGTTGCCTTTGGGTAAAAAGAGAGCACTTCTAATTCTTCTACTTGAATGAAGTCTAATGATGGATCTGTATGAAAACTGTATTTCTCTGTAATTACTGTTGGTTTTGAGTATAATATTTTATACTCTATATAAAGTAAGATGTTTGTCATATTGCTTTGCAAAGTTTTTATTCCACTGTCTGCTTGTCACTATTAGTTTCTATTCAGCTAATTCCTCCCCCCTTTTTTCTACTCTAAATACCAAAAACATGAAGGGACCAAACCGACATGACAGGGATTTTAAAATTTCAGTTTTGGAACACGTTCCCTATGGGACAGAAGTCAAAACAGTAGCAGTAAGCTCTGCCCTGATTTTGGCCTAGCCATCTTCCATAGGTTGTACATTGTAATATGGAAATGCTTCCTGTATCTGCGCTTGCAGTTGGTATTTGCTTTCCTGGGACACAGCCTCTATGACTGATTTTATGCACACATGAAATTCTGGATCTCCATGTCTGTGCTTATCTGATAATTTTTATTCCTTTGCCCCTTAAGTGACTGTGCTCAGCTTTTAAAATCTGGCCCTTAGGGATCCCGGTGCGAATGTTCAAATGGAATGTCACAACTGATATGGCACAGGAGCAAGGGAACAATTATACATTATTCAAAGAAATTCAAATGGATTTTTGAGGTATGATACTCTTTATGAACTGCTAGAGAATTAGTCATTTTCCTGGTGCTACTATTTTAAAAAGCAATTTCAGGGGATGGGTACATCCTAGTGTGACGGTGCTTGGCCCCAAGAGTTGATGCACTCTTCTTGGTGGGACTTGGAACTCGAGTCTTGCAACCAGCTGCAGTGCATTTGTGTCTCACTGTGTGCTCATGGCTGAAGAGGCCTCTCTCTTATATCAGGCTGCATTTGCTTCTGAGCCAAAATGGTGAAACACGTTCTGCTTCTTTCAATCTGTGCCGTCAGGTTCTTGCAATGAACCTTGTCAGCTCTCCACGACCAAGATCTTAACAGTCTCTCCCTGACTCAGAGCAAAAAGCAAAAGTTTGAATAACCCAAATTACTGATGTCCCCAGTATTTTCCTACAGTTTATATATCTTCATGGAAGTGTAGAGGAGGGAAAATATTTGGAAATACACAAGAGTAGTGAAGGGAATATATTTGGAAATATAATTATTTTAGTGGTTTTACACTCTGTTTAAGATAAATACATAACATGAAAAGAAATATATGTAACTAATGATAAATCAATATATTCAAAATAATAATAAATTTATAATTTTTTTATTTGAGCGATAGAAGAAAATCCAATTCCTCTCTATTTCTCTTACTTTATTATTGTAGTCAAACAAATTGAAATAGGCATAACACCTCTTCTTACTGTTCAGTAGCTGAAAAGCCAAACTGGATGAAAACTTGTAGTAGCACCTCAGCTAAGGTTAAATCCACTTTTAGAGTTTGTTGTTTTGTTATGGTTAATCCAGTCATTTAAGCTCATGGTTTTTATTCATACAAAGGTGTGTATTTCTTCATACATATTTTTATGTATTTAGTGATTTTGATTTTAGTTTAGCCAGATCACATGTGACTTTCTCTTTGGTATATTTGGAGGAAATCTGTCATAACTACACCTCTAACTTACCTCTCCGATCTCATATGCAAGGTTTGGTGAGCTGTGTCAGATTTAAAAACACTTTTTCCTAAAACTCAATCCATTTAGTACGAAAAGAAACATTGACTTTATTTGTTATTAGAAAGAATACTTTTTCATATTTGAAATTTTGCTGTTCTCATTAATGGTGAAAGCATGGAAATATTGGCAGTAGCACCTGGGAGGCTTGAAATGAATGGAAATTTAGGCATGTCTGTAATAGTAACTGAATGCATCAGAGCTTGTGCAGAAAGAGACTGGGTAACACGACAGCCGTCAGAAGTACTTGCAACCTCAAATGCTTATGAATATTTGTCTTAAATCCATACCTCAACTTTGTGTGAAAAGCAGAGAATTCCATGACTGTAAAATTTGTTCCAGGTTGTTCCTTCCATGTAAATATGAGGGCTCACAGCTGATGGAATATGCAGACTTGAGGATGGTTTGTCATTATTTAGGATGGAACAAAGGCAAACAAATTTATTTTTTAATTTTGACAGTATATCATTAGGTGATTCACTCTGATGCAGTGAATGTGTCTAAGCATATTCTTTTACTTATTTACCACTTTTTCCTGTGGTGGAAAATGATATAATTCTGTACATGCTGATTACAACAGGCAAATACTGTGACAGTTACAATTCATCATGATTCTGGATGGCCCCAGAGTTAAATTTTGGTAACTGGATATTCAGAAAACATTATTATACTAAAAATTCATAATCAGAAGGGATGCAATGAGGCTTTGCTATTCTTGTTCAAGTACATGAAGAGTATCAATATTCAGCCTGGAAATCAGAAGCTGTGCAGAGATAAAGAGAGGAGAGAAAAGCAGTAATACTGTTAAAGAAATGTAATGTTGTTGGTTTTGAATAGATTGTCTTATTCTGGCCATGGCTATCAAGGTTCAAGGAACATCCTTGCTCCTGTGAAAAGACATCCCTCAAAGCACTGAAGCTGCTGCAATAGCTTTAGAATAAGCAGCAAACACTTGCTTTTCAGTAATGTAATAGGAATCTACACAACCCTTGTCTTTCTGTATAAGAGGTATCAGTAATGTCAGTGAATAGCTGAGGACCTGCCAACAATGTTAAAAAAGTAATCTTATTTATGTAGATATATTTTTCTGTTTGTTTTGTGATATTAAACTAAGCAGAGCAGAAAATGATAGATGATTTTTGGTGGGGCTTTTTTTTGAGTAACAGTCACTGTCCAGATAAGGTGAGGGCTAAGAGATTTCTCTTCTTCATACCACATAATATGCCATTTTCATTTTGTGCTGCTTATAACCCTGAGTGTCACAGCTTTCTATTCTAGTCTGAATAGTCAATGAAACATTATGAAGCCGATAAGAAAAGCTGGTCCCCGTTCCTTGGCAACGGCTGTTAAGCAGAGCTGAGTGCTGTTGATTGAGGAGATTAGCTGCCAGAGATAAACCTCCTCTTTTTGCTGCCCCGCTGCTTATCTTCCCACCCATAACAAGTTGCACCAAATATGACAGCCGTCAGTGGTTTAGGCAGAATATGAACTTTGTGGCAAATGAAATTTGTGCAAAAGACTTCGGGTGCTGACGTTAAGATCTTAAATTTAATAAAATTTGCGGGTTGTTTTCTGGACTGACATTTCTTGACTCAGGGGTGAACATTTTTATTTGAAAGGGTGATGCTCCAGATGTGAGAGAAATGGGATATTCCGTTGCTACATTGTCTATTCATAGACACTGAAAACAGGAGCAAATATTTTTAACAGTTGTCTCTGGCTCCTGTTCTCAGTGACACTGAAGAAATACATGAGATACCTGGTAAACTTCCTGCAGCTGCTAGGTATGCAAAAGTTGAATTAAAACATAAAAATTGACTATTTTGGTTGATGCCTTTGAGAGAAAATGTTATTGTAGATTAAACAAATCTGGATGCATCTAAATCTGTTTCAATCTGGACGCATCTAAATCTGTTTCTATCTGGACATGGCTTGGAAATCTTTCTAGTTGCAATATACCCAAATTCCATTTCATGACAGAAGTATTTTATTGACTGGAAAATTAGAGCTGAAATATGTCTGGGGAGAGAAGCTGGTGACTTTTTTCTTCCTCATGATTCACACTTCTGTTTCTTCTTGCTTTTTTAAAATGTTGTCTTATCCCTTTGCTTTCATTAGGGAGTCTGCAGTTTTGTTCCTGTTTTTGCCCCTGGGGAGGTCTTTGGTGATGTCCACAGCACCACCCTGGATCTGCTGGCTCTTTGCAAACCCCTCTGTTGGCCAGAACAGGAGTGTAGCCTGGGCTGGTTGTTGAATAACTGGGGTATGGCAAAGCACTTGGAAAACAATGAAACTCTGGTTTAAGAAAAGATCTCTGTGTGCAGAGATCTGGTGTATAGTTATCCACCTAGTGGGTGTCATAAGTTCAGCAGTACTATTTAAATGTGTGTGGTTATTGTCAAAGCAGCAGAAGCTTCGGAGTACTAGATTTTGGGTAGAGGCATTTTCCTTCACTTAGGATTGCAACCCTTTCTGTTAACTCTATCAAAACATACTAAAGAAGTGATGGGTTTTGCTGGAAGAGCATTCCACTGGAGTGTAGGAAGAGACAACAAACAGAGATAGTATTTTCTATGTGGTTTTCTTGTTCTGGTCAAGAATTTGGCACTTCATAGGCAGTACAGTATGACAGAGAAATATAGAAAGATACAGTATGATGCTCATTAGTGAAATATAATTTCAGTGGATTATTTTGTTTATCCTGTAGTCCAGGCTTTCAAGTTTTTTTACTTTGATCCTTGGTGAATAGTTATTTCCTCCCTTTGTAGAATGAATATTTTGTTCAAAATTATTCTTATTTGTTCAGTTTTCTTTTAAGATGTATGTGTGCTGAGTATACAGCACATATATATATTCTATATGTATATATATTCTGTGCTTAACCACTCCAATTGCAGGAGAACCTATGGGTGTGAGCAGCTTAAACCCAGGCCCCAAACTCCAGTTAAAGAATGGCTTTTAATTGTACACAGTATTTTTAAAAGCCCATTGCAACTTATAAATATGCACAAATGTTAAGTGTGAGTTGTATATATTCTGTGAGTAAAATAGGAAGCAATTTGGGTTGCACATTTTGCATATATCGAGAGGTCTCTGTACCCATTGCAATAGCAAAAAATAGTCTAGCTTTTCAGATCCATTCTTATCATAATTTGAGATATTGCAAGTCTTAAAAGTTGTTATGAATTCTAACACACAAAACCGAGAAGAATAAACGTTTCTGAAACTGCTCCTAGTCCTGTTCCCAATCTCTGTTCCCATATCATTTCATCTGTCTGCAGGCTTACTTAGGGAGACAAAAGATCATCTGCTGTGCTGAAGACTTTCACCGTAGGGCTTTTTCCAACCCATAAATAATCTCTTTTTCTTTTCTCAATACCCTTTCCAAAATTTATCATTCATCTTCAAATTTGGACACCAGAACTCTCTATTCCCACAGACCTTACTGCATACTGAATGATGTCATCTCCCTATTCCAGCTTACTGCTGCCATGCTCATATACCCCCAAACCTTTAAGTGCTTTTGCCCTTCACCGGTTGCAAGGCTGTGGGCAGTGCTCAGGCTCTGTCACACGGCAGGGGGAAAGCTGTGTCTGGACCTCTGATTTCTTGTCATAGAAATAACTTCTGGCTGCAGCTTCTGATAGATGGCCCTATGCATTTGGCTATTTTAAAGCACAATTTGCTTGAAAACTGTCAGATTTTTCACACTCTTCAGACTGTTCAGCACAAACTGTTGGCATCCTGATGTCAAAGTTTGAGGTGAGGTTCTTGGCAGTTCCAGTGTCCATGTGCAAGTTGCCAGAGGCAGCTTCATGTGCTGTGGCTTCTGTAGCAAATTTCAGTCCTAAGCAAGGTGCACAGATTTCTGAGGTAGCTCCAAACAGTTTTAATCAGGCCACTGGGTGCAGCACTCTGGAGTAATTCTAGTTTACAGGGATTTACCCTCTCCTCCTTAAAAGATTGCATTTAAATTTTCTGCTGATGTTTTTCAGGTGGACATAACAATTTTCTGTAATTTCTTTAATACTTTGTAGCTAGGGAACAAGATGGAGATCCTTATTACTAGAATTCCATGCACATCTGAAGTCAGTTCCATTTAGGAATAAATTCAGTAACTCAGGTTACAAAAGCAATCTGCTGTCTCAATAAATATTGTCCTGCCAAGATCTAGAAGGCTTCGAGTTCGGTGAAAGACAGAAATAAACCAAGTTTGCTCTATTAGATACTGCAGCTGGTGAATATGAATGGAATGGTCATTAGTCATGTTTTCACAAGAACACAGTCTCCTGTAAACCCGTGATAACCAACTCTTAGCATATAAACTCTTGGCACTTAGCACAAGGTAACACTTTCACTACTTTGTTTTTAATACAAAATGAAAATTAATGCAGAAATCCATTTTGCTGAACATGTTTCCTTGCAGAGTTGTTTTTGCCTTGGGAATACAGATGCAAGAGCAGCTACAGCCTGATCACAGAGCGAAGACATTGCCAGCACCAAAGTGGTTCTTGGCACCAGCCAAAAATGTAATGGGGATCCTTGAAGTGACTGAAGTACATCTCAGTGATACTTGGAAAATTAGTGTACATAAATAAGCATTAGAATATTTGCATCTCATTGATTCCATAAATAAATTCTTAGTCCCTCCAGTAACCTCTGTTCATAAATGCATATTGAGTAAAAAAAGGAATTGTTCATGTTTCATCATTCCTTGTTGCTGTGGTTTAATTTTAAGCAGTGCAAGCAACAGGAGCTCCATTAGTCTTCCAGAAGAGAGCTGAGCAGCTCCAGAATAGTTTCTCTCTGCTAGAAACTTGTTTTCATTCAGATTGTTCATTGTTGTCTTTTCATTCCATTTCTCCCAATAATGTAATAAATAATCAATCAGCCAGATTGCCTAAACTTTTAGTCTTCCCCACAAAGAATCAGATAGTTCAACGCTTAGGGCTTTATGTGACTGCTTCCTTTCTTTTATTTTTCTCTGAACTTCTCTCATTTATCCATATTTTTCTGGTAATGATCAGAATCTGGTCAGAAACTGGTGCAGTATTCTGCCTTTCCTTTAGGAAAAAAATAGCTTTTTCTAGGTAGGGGGTGGTACATGGCTCAGTTTCCTCATTGTTAGATAGCAATGTATAGTGTAAACCTACATTATAATCCTGCAGTCCAGTGACTAAATATGTTAAAGGAAAAGAGATAGCTTTATTGTAAGCCTACTAATACTTGACTTATACCTGAATTTAAAGTATTTATCCTCTTGTTGGAGGATTTATATGTTGAAATCTTTACTCTCTTTTCTCTTTACTACCACTATTGACAAAAAAGGGAGTTGATGTTCAGAGGATTTTGATTGCAAACTCTTTTTTCTTAGGCACGTCAAAACTAACATTGAATATGTAGTTTTGCTTAGAAAATGACTCTCAATATTGCAATTAGAAGGTCTTGGGTTTTTTTCCTCAAAGGTTTTCTGGATTGGTCTCTGTGATCAAAACTAGAGGCAGATGGTTTCTGTGGCTTACAGACTGTAGTGGTCATCTGGATGTGGAAGATATTGATTCAGTCATTGTTTTCTAATCCTTTATTATCCTAATCATGGAGCCAAAACCATGGCTTTCATGCTACATAGTTTCCTACTCTGTGGAAAGCTTAGGTTTGGTTCCCTAAGAAGTCCCAAGTTATTGAAGCATTATTCAACTTGAACATTAACTCTAGCAGCAAAATGTTAAGACTTGCTTTCTTTTCATCTCTACTTTTTCCTTTCCTAAAAGTCCCTCCTGCCCTCTCCTCCCAAGGCATGGCCATTATTTCGGTGGTTGCAAGGCCCAAGTATGACCTGTTAAGGCTGAGCTTCATTTCTATGCTCTGAATCACAGAAAATAGGCATTGAAATCTGGACCTCTCATTCTCTTAGCTGAATAACTTAGGGGCTTTTTGGAATCAGGCAGCACTTCTTTTCATGGCAAGCCTGCTCTCCTCTTGCTTTGTTAAAGTGTAGCTCACTTTTCCACATTCCTTTCCTTCCCCCTTTTTGCTATACTTTCTCTACAATTTACATATTTCTGTTGTAACTTAAAAAAAAATATCTCAAGTGAAAGTGCATAATGCTTTGGGACTGTACAATCCACCACTTAAATTAGCAGGTTAGCACAGAAATAGTTTCTGAATTTATATTTCCCCTCCGTTGAAGGTTATATCTTTTTTTTTGGATGATGGACTGAGTCCTCCGGAACCTGCTCTCAGAATTATTCCTTGAGACAAGGGGACTGTAAAGCCCAGAGGAACTATTCATGCTCAGACGTGCCTCAGGATGATTTGGAGCTTTGCAAATCCCAGCCCTATCAGAGTATTTGCACAACAGCTAACTAATGCTGCTGTTAATGTTCACTTTTATCTTTTAATATGAGCACTTTCCGAATCACTAATATCCCATCCAATTCTTTCGATCAGCAGAAATATTCAGGGGTTTTAGGTTTGGGGATTTTTTGAAAGTAGACCAGCTATCCACCTTTTTCCTTAAATGTCTGTGTCCAGAGAGGTGAGAAAAGGCATTAAATCTTGTTAGAGTTCTTTTATAGGACTGTTAGGTGATCTGGCTTTCAGCAGAATTTACAAAGTTACCTTTGCCTCCCAGGCAGCAGTTTATTTAGTAGGTGAGGAAGAGTGGATTTACTGGACAGTAAGAATTATCCACTGCATGACATTTTTTTTGTTGGATTAAAAAACGTCACATTTAGAACATCTTACTTAGTTGTTTTCTGCTTGTTATGGTGTTTCTATTAAATCCACATAATAAATCTACAAAAATATGCTATGTGTTTTACTTACAGTTGAAGATTTACTTTTACTGTGTAATGTTTTGTGCTTCAGACACTAGCAAAAGCAGAATACCACCACATACTTGTGTTTAAGTCTATATGCACTTTGCTTACTGGTCTTTATAATGCTTTACTTCCAGAAACAAATATCACAGCCCTTTATTTTCAAATCATATTTCTTCATTTTAAAGAGCTGCCTTAAAAGCTTCCACATGCCTGTTAGCCACTAGGATAGGGAAGGACAGAGTGGACTGAGGGTGACTGGAACTGCATAGCTCTGTGTTCCAGATGGAGTCAAATGGATATGAGAGCAATAAATTCAGAAGGTGAGTAGTGTGTGCTCCAGGACTGATCCCTGTCCACTAGATGCCACTATTACTGCTCTGAAATGAAAAAAAAAAACTAAGGGACCACCGAGGAAAATAACCAAAGACTACCGAGATAAGCAAAATAAAATGGTAAAAAGGCTTTAAAAGTTGAGCAGGGGGGATTGCCCCCTCAGAAGACCGGACTCCACGGGGAGCTGCGGGGCTGCGGGGCAGCTCCCCCTGATTGCAAACAGCGGCTTCGCCGCCGAACCACGGCAGTGAGACTTGGGAGGGTTTGCTGTTTGGAAGCCTTGGAGTCACACTTTCAAAGCACTGTATGAGAAGTGACGCTGTAGAAGCCACTGTTGCTCTATCTGTACGATCTCCGCCCTACTTGTAAAGAGAATTTAAAAGTAGAGGTATAAATTATGAACAAATCTTTTTTAATAATTGGAATACTAAGAATGCGTTGTTTGCTGAACAACTTACTTGTAAATCTTGATTGTGGATTGGTGTACTATATGTTCTGTAATAAGCCTCCTTGCAAACGACTTAATGTCTCCAAGGAACAGTAACATTTAATTCTTTTTTTTTTTTTTAATTTTTGAAAAAAGATTTTGAAAACAAATGCCATACTATGAGAAATAGCAGGGAGAGAAGAGTAAAATACTGTAACTGTCTCCTTCATACTTCCTAAAACATCTAGAGTCTGTGACCTTGAAGTCCAGCATCAATGGACTTTTGAGATGCAAATATTATGCTTCCCATTGGAAAAGGATTTAATCTCTCCAGTAGGCAACTCAGGCTCTAACTGTGCGTTATAAGCACTGACCTTTTCATTAGTCCTGGACTACTCTTGGATCTTACAGTACCTTAAACCACTAGCTGGGGGAAGGAGTGTGAAGTGATGTCCATATTCAGTGAGAAGAAAGAATTCTTTTCTTACAGAAGGTTAAGTTGCTGAAGAATGATGCCCATTGAAAACTCTGCAGAAACATTAGAGGAAGTTCTCTGGTTAACTGCAAGAGGACAAATGATGCAGGAAAAGGTGGCAGAAGTTGCCATTTGACACACTATTGACTCTGTGGATTTTTTGTTTTATATCATGACTCAGGAGCAAAGCACAATGGATGTACCATGGGGCAAAACTTAGTTTTATGCACAGCTCTACTTTATAACTTTTTAACAATTGTGAGGCAGTAAGGGGAAGGAAGCTGAAGTGTTGGTTGGCCCCTATGTGTGAGTACTGTTGCTGTGTGGAGAGCTGCCTCTTTTCTGGCTGCTGCACAAAGTTTGAAGAGCAGAAGAACCAGGTGCTTCAAAGCATCTGCTTGAAGGCTCCTTTGCAAAGGTCACTTGTCAGCGCCATGTGAAAATTTCACTGCATGTAGATCTAAATAATTAATGACTACACAACACAATCTTTTAATTTACATATATCAAGCTTTCAGCACCCTGCAGACAAACTCCAGCATCCTTACCAGTCTGCATAGCTTTGCTCAGTACCAAAATATGATCAACAAGAACTCGTTCTTTTTTTGCTGGTATTATTCAAAACTGTGCCAAGTCTTGGATGCATCTTAGTTTCAGTCATCAGATTAGCCATACTTAGTGGTTCCAGGATAGGATATGTTTCTCTTGCCAAGGACAGCTTATTATACACTGATTTTTTTTTTTTTTGAAGGAAACACTACCTAAAAAGAATTTAATTAATCAGCTGCCCACAAATAGTGTTGTCTTCAAGGTGAAGGTTGTCATTCAATGCAAGCTTCCAAAGATTTTTTAGTACCTGTTAAGCACATGATGCCTGTCTGCCTTACCAAGTAAAAATGCTGGCCTAACCAACTCTTCAAAACTGTTTCAAACTATAGGTTTTACATAATTCTGTACCTAGATGTCAGTCATGAATGCAAAGTGGTACTTCCTCAGCAGGTAATAGAGATCATAAATGTGCACTAATTAATAAGAATGAGCATTAATAATGAATAATGATGGGCGTTTTCTGTTCTTTTCTAAACCTTTCTCAACAGTCACACTTTCAGAACTTGTGTTTTGACTTGCTCATGGTTTAATCTATCAGTTGTAATTTTTTTCACTAGAATTTGATAAATACTCAATGTAAATACATCTACTGTGCTCCAGGGTGTTGTCTTTAATAAAAGAGGTTTGTCTGCTGCTATTTGAGGTCTTACTGGACACCCGAGTTAAGTAAATTTATGTATTTTAATCTTAGCATCTAACTTTGTAATATATAAATATTTGTCCAAATTCAAGATTTTAAATAAAAGCTTGTACAATTTTATGCTTGAATTTCTTCTCAAATGTTAAACCAAACCAGCCAAACAGATAAAGAAGCATCTCAGTGCCTCCTTGGGTATATGGGTATATTATTCTTCTGTTTTAGTCTCTTCTTTGGAAACAAATGCAGAAGCTGTCTAAAAGTCAACATTAGCATGCTGTTAGCACAGATGTTTCCAGGTCTAAGTATAACTTATAAGACATTATTATGGAAATTTCAGACACTGCTTTTTGCTAACAGCAAATGATAGCACTTTAACAGCAACCATATGTGTGTATTGATCGGTTGCCTCAACCTTCCCTCGTTCTGGGCATGTGTCAAGAGCAGATGTCCTTTGCACAGCACATTCCTTCTCAGAACACAGTTTTAATGAAGGTTCAGTACGAACACGCTCTCAACAGCTATAGGCAGACAGAGCACGGCATTATTAAAACATCATTCATGCTTTGAACTTCCTCTGCCCTGTTACACTTACCGTAAAGTCCGGGAGCTTTTCCATTTTCAACAGCCCCACATCACACCGTGCCCGAGGTGGGCACAGCTGGTCCAGAAAGATGCACCACGTATTGACTCACAGTAAATATCACAGCGAGATTGGGATAGCTCACAGCAGACTAAGATGGACAGTTCTGGAACATGAGCTGTAATTTAAGTAAAAATGGGGTTCATGGTGGGCCATAACCATTTCCAATTTTGGGCCACATCATGCCAAAGAGGTTTCTTGAAAGGTAAAGAAGGGCACCTTTTACAAATTTTTCTTGGTAAAGTGGGTCTTCCTTGCCTTTCCTCAGTCCCTGCTGTAACCTGTGTAATTTCAAGAAAGTTTATTTAAAAGGTGCCCTGAAAATTGAATGCTCAACCTCAATTTAACTTTTTAAGTCTTAAATCTTGCCTCAGAAACCTTAATAATGTAATAATTAAAAAAAAAACCCCGCAAACCAAAACCAAACAAAGTGACCCCAACTGTAAAACCAACCCAAGCAAATAGAAAAACCGAGGAAAATTCCTACTTTTTTAGAAAAAGCAGCTGAACTATGAAATGTACTATTTGCATGACTCCAGTTCAGCTGTAATCCCCAGTATAAAGATCCTCTGTATTTAAGAGCTGGTATTTGCCAACCCCTCCTTGGGGGCATCGCTCGGCTCCACTCTCCTCATGCTGCATTTAGCAGAGCCACTATTTGTGGTTGCAGCCTCTTCAAAGCTCATTATGCCCATATTTCAAGTACAAAAGCCAAAGTAAGTTGCAGTTTCTCCCTAAGCAGTCCCAGTGTTTTTGGATAGATTGTATAATGCAGCTCAGACTCATGTGCTAATTGTTAATTTTAGAATTCAAATAGGTTTTGTTCTATTCAAAGGAAGTAGACTACAGGTTTCTGAAAACTCTAAGCTTAGGAAAAAGGGTCTGGTCTCTTTTAGAGTTTGTGAGTGAATTAGCTTTTGCATCCATGGAGATACCCTTAAATGATACTTAATACAAAAAACTCTAATTTGTACTTAATGTGTATGCTTTTCTGGACTCTAAAATAAGATTATAATTATTTTTAAGGTACATTATCTCAAAAAATTATGGAATATTACTTGTTTATATAAACATAGATTTTTTCCTAAGCCAGTAATGGTGGTATTCCAAACTGGAGCTCTCTATGTCAAGCTGTTTCATTTTGAACAATCTTGTTCCTAACACTGAAATGTTCTTCTATTCCTTTCTGAGTCAGAACCTTATTTATTCCTGTTATCCATCCATTTACAAGTGACTGATATTTATACACTTTGCTTATTTCCAACTGCAACAGATTTTTAAAAAGAGGGTTTTTTAATCTGCTGTTAGGCTGCTTTTTACATTATATGGCAGAAACCCAACCATATCTGTCTATGTGGTTTCCAAATTAAACTTAGTTTCCAATAGCAAAATTAGACTCAGATGTAGGTTTTTAATTTGGATTAACTTAATTTGGCAGTTATAAGTGACAGGAGGATTGGAAAGGCAAAGAAAGAAAAAGTTGGCTAATTTCAATGAGGTATTTGTGTATAACTGTGAGGGCTAACAATGCCCTTTTTCTGCATCCTGGTTTGGTTTATTTTCTTTTATGCCATTATTTGTGTTTAGTGAACAGCTGGGCCAGTAGTTCCCATTTGTAGTCCTTTAGCTCTGTGAAGTAGCACAGAAAGTAATGGACGCTTGCAAATTAATGCTTACCCTTACTTTCTGCTAATCTGGTGTAGCTCTCCTTTTGGAGCGTAGATGTAATATCAGAGCAGAAGTAATTACTGTGTTAAAACTAGGATTGCAGTAGAATATTTTGCTAATTAAACTTGTTGCATTTAAATTGCTTCCTTTGGATCACTATATAGAAGAGAACTATTTTGAACAATAAATGAAACCACTTTCTTTCTCAGAAACCCAGAATTGCAGATGGTCAGATTGTATGTGAAGCACCTAGGCTCTGAATTAGGCTTTTGTATGAAAGAGAGAAAGGTAATTTGAATGTTTGAACTCCCTGTTCCTCCCACACATACACAGGAAGCTTGCCTCAAAATGAACAATTCTCTAAATAAAGACTAATAAGAAGCTAAATTAATTAGAAGGTGTGATTTGAAAAGACATTGATGAGAAGAGTCTGTCATTTCAGACAAATGGAATGGAGCTAAATAAATTAGGCCACATTAATATCTCATTGTTCTGTGAGCAGCTTTCTTTTATTGCATTCATTAGAGGGTACTTCTTGAAATGAGCCTTTACTAGCCATTATGGATTCAGTTCTCATTTACCAATGCCTAACACACAATTCCTGCATTAAAAATGTTTCAGCAAATCCTCATAGTTTCTGCAAATTAATATTTATATTTCTGGATGCTGCACTTTTCATCTGCAACATAGTAGGCATTGAACATTAAGTTTTTTTCCCACTGAATTGTCAGTAAAGGATTCTTACATCTAGAGAGTTGAGAAGCAAAAGTCTGAAAATACTTTATAAAATAAACTGCATGCATAACTTGTACAATAGAATATTCCTACAACTAATATTCTTTCCAGTATTTATTTTGATAGAAAATATCCTGTCTCATTACTTCAGTAGTCCTTTGATAGCTTTTTAAAGTGTCTTTTAAAAGGTTCCTTCAGCATATAATTAGGATCCATTGGAAATGCGCATCTCATCACACTGTTCTTCCTCTCAGAAAACAAAATGTGTATTTTTCCTTTTCTTTTTCTCTCTCCTGCAGATGGAATATTTGGGAGATGTCAGCGAGTGCCAGTAATAGACATCTATAAATATGACATTTCACCCCCTGTTCTGCAGCATCTGAAGATCATCCTGGAGAAGCTCTCCCACAGAGGTACAGTAAAAACTCTGGAGTGGGGTTAGATGCACTGGGGGTTAAAATTCTTTGTGCTCCCTCTGAGGTGATGTCTCCAGAAGTTTTTGAACACAATGTATTTCAGGCCCTGCAGTGCAGACTTTATAAAAGTAAAAAGCCTTTGGACTCACTGAATCTGCCACAAAGTCCTGGGGAAGCAATTCCAGGAGAGGTACTTCCTCCCTATGTAGCACATGTCTGTGACTGACATTATACTAGAAAATTTTAGGGTCTGTGAATGCTGGTATTGTATAAAGAAATCAGCAGGAAAGAAAAGAAGTTTGTCACATACACTTTTGCCCCACAGCATGTTTCAGGGTGCAGGGGCAGAAAACACAGAACTTCCAGTTAGAGGGAAACAGTATTTAACTTTCAAATGAATTCAGATAAGCAGAACTGCCCTGATTTCATTACAAATTGTATCTAGTCCGTTCCTTTTAATTTTTGTTCAGCTTTCCAAAGATAATCTCTGTGCACTTTCCAAAGCCAGAAAGGATGTTCTAGCTTCTGAATGGCAGAACTTGAACTAACAAATCAAAACTTGGATAAAGTGAAAGTCAATAAGGTGAACAAACCTTTTAGATACTAATACATGAGATAAACCACTTGTACACAGCCACAGGACCAAGAAATCTTTGTATTCTAAATTTTTCCAAGAATATTGTTGGAATGGTTGATTTTGCACTTGCATCATCTGTGTGGATGTTTGTTCCTAAATACTTTTCAGTCACAATCTTGATTGCAAAGTAGGAATATTGTATTAACATGATGTTAGTTCAATGATGAGAGAAAATTGATTTCTCAGAAGTTTGAGGCTATACTCAGAGACTGGACTTCTAGTTTGGAAATCACTGATTTAGAGGATTTAAAAATTTTCCAGGCATTTATTTCATGTCCAACAACCCGTCCAAATGAGACAAACTCAGCAAAATTTGATTGTAGTAACTCCTGGCTGATTAACAGTCACATGTGAATAGTACTTGTGGCTCTTTCACTTGTCATTTTCTAAAGGCTAAGTAATACAAGCAGATTTATGAAAATACTCTTTTGTCAGGGCAATACTGTGTGAGAGGAAAAAATAGTATCTGTTCTCTGAATATAATGAGGAAGGTGAGGTGGGGGAAGCACTAAGTCACCTAAATTGGTATCTGAAGTGATCCTGCATGCATGGACAGGCAGCAGTCATTTACATCTCCTGACAATGGGTCGTGTGTTCTATGTAAAGCTTCCTCCACGAGGATGTCAGAGGTAAGAGATCTGCAGGACTCTGATGTTCCTCTGAAGGGACACATATAGCAGGTGATGGGATACCCTAGGTCATCTCAAAGGATTCTTACCTGCCTCTGTCTCCCTGCTTACCATAAGATTTTGGGTAGTTCAATGGAATTGTTGTAACTTCCCCCTACCAAGTGCTTCTCTGATAAATAAACTGACCCTTTCTAGGATCTTTGTTATCTTCAACCCACCTCTCTGGATTTAACTGTTGCAGAAAACTGCAGTATACTTCTTTTAAAGAAACTTGGACTCTTAAATTTGGTCTTGTCTCATAATTTTTCACAGCAAAAGAATGACAAGGAACACACAGTTTGAAACCATGGTAGAGAATAAAGGACTTTTGCTTTTATCCTTTTTTATTTGTGACATTTAGAGGTGCATACCCAAATGTGTATATGCTTTGAACTGATACAAAACTCTGCAAGCAGTTTTTGTGGCCTGTGGGTATCCCAGTGAAGGGAATCTTAAATATATCTGTGAAAGATAACAGAATGCTGGAATGCTTTTGCTCAAATGATTGATGTGATAAAATCACTCTTTTTTTTTTTTTTCTTTTACTCTCAGTATCTTGGCAAATTTTGTTTAGTGAGGACAGAAATATGGAAGGAGTACAATCAATACAGGCTATCAGATTAATGGATTACTGACATCAGGTTGCTCAGACAAGATTCTGCTGTTTGCTGGTGCTATCAGATGTAATACATCCAGCCCTCAGGTCATGTTTTCTGGCTGTGATGGTCACTTACAGTGTTAATGCTGTTCTCCTGCAAATTGTGTGCAACGTGGGATGACCATTTCTGCAGTGTAGATAAGCAAGACGTTGTCAAGACCATGCAAATATTTCAGGCAACCACCAAAAAGGGCTTCATTTTTTCTGAGATCTTATTTCCTTTAACTATGTAATACTCCATTCTTCTTGTCATCTCCGAAATACTATTATCTAGCTCAGCTCAGTGTTGCCCACCTTCCCTGGACTGAAAAGGATAGGGGACAGCATCTGTTCTCTCCTTTTTGTAAACAGCAGGACAATTTTCTCTTGAAAGACTATATAGTAGGTCTTATGATTAGCAAAAAAATTCTTTTTTCTCTCCCTAGCAATAGTCTGTTTACATCTATTTCCATAGAATTTAAAAACAAAAACAATAGAAAACCTCGCAAAATGTACATCCTTTTTCTTCCCTATTTGCTGGTAGCTTGTAAGTGATGCCTATATTTGAATTGTGGTCCAAACAGAAGAATGTCTGGTGAGATGTTATAAAACACAGGACTGTGGTGTGAATAGCAAACAGAATTTGTGACTCTGCCAACTCAAAACATTTACTACAATAGGGAAGCATAGGACAGAGGCTTAGACAAGTGACACACCTGATGATAATCTGTTTAATAAAAGACTTTGACTAAAATTGAATTCGGGTTTCATAATGATATAGTTTTTATGTCTTCTTTACACATTGGGTCTATCTTTGTCTACCCTATCTACTAGTAGATTGATGATAGAAACGAATGCCTTGGAATATTAGATAGTTCTCTACGATGAAATGATCTATTAGCATTCAAATACCCTTGCTTATGACATTTTCACTCCCACTGTCCTTGAAGCAGTCAAACCTTCAGGAAGAAGATTTTCTGAAGGTTCCATTTCTATAAGTGTGACTGTCTGTATGGGAAAAACCCTTCTCACCGTTGCTGAAACACGATGAATCACTTTCCGAAGCTGGTGGTGCTATAGTTTATAATTTATAATAATTTGTGAGGAATTGAAACTTTTCTCATTGTCTGATAAACAGGACAGTCAGAAGGATGGGACTAAATAATTTGAAAAGGGAAATATTGGAAGTATCAGCATAGAGGGGTGAATGAGTAGTGCCTGAAGGAAAGGGAAATACTTATCCCTCTGGTTGGTGTTTTGCTCTTCTGCTTCACCTTGTCCAATTTGGAAGAAGATACTTCTTGGAGTATACCAAGAATGATAAACCGATGCATTTCCTGGTTTGAGCTAAAATACAGAAAATATTTTTTTTTTCTTTACTTAAATGCATTCAATCGATTATAATTTTTTTTTTGTTTTCTTCTTGTCATGACAATATTATTGTAAAGGCAAAATGATCACATCACTGAGATTCTTAGCATGACTGTGGAACGGTTTCACATTGATTATGGACATATAAACCATGAAAAACAGGATAGGAGGGCTAAGCATGGGACATTATAACTCCAAGTATGAAGCATAAATAGTACTTGAATAGCACCATAAGCAATAATAAGGGAGAACAGTAGTATTTCTCAGCCTGGTTACTCTAAGAGGCATTTACATTTGCTTCATAGAATAATTTCTGACCACTGGTTAGAAACAGCACCATGATGATAACACGGTGCTAACTCTGTGAATGTGCAGCTGCCACAGCAATGAGCGTTACTTGGCAGAGGAGCTCAGAGATGGAGGCTGAAGGACACACTTCCTTAAAGGCATCAGAACAAGGATATTTGCAGAGGGTCACAACAAAGGCCCACCTGACACAGGATTCTGCCACTGGGAGTGGGCACTGCATGTTTGGAGAAAAAACGTAACGAAAGTCCAAGCACACATTTTGCAGTGCTCGTACCTTCTCAGCAATATGTGCTTGGTGTCACACGGGTTAGGAGATAGAAGTCATATTGTTGTGTTTGCTGTGTGCTCTCTGGGCACTGTTTCTAGCGCAGTTTGACAGGACACTCTGTATTAGAAATAAACCTTGTTAGACTAATAATCAGTACTTCAGCTTCCGTCTTGTGTTTTAGTTAAAATGTAGCTACACTACAGCTATTGTCCCTTCAGTGCAGGAACCGTGCAGTGTGACTATTTGAAAAACAAAGCAGCTGAATATTTTTTGGGGGCTTTTTTATGTGACTTGGAATAATTCCTAAATAATTCCTCAGTATGCTTGCTGCTACTTAATTTTTGTGGTAACACCTTCTTGTTCAAAATGTTACTTTCAATGAAAGCAGTTTATTTCACTCTATTAAGAAAATCCTGCTTAAGGTATTCAAAAATCAACAGTGTTATTAAGAGAACAGTAGGATATGCTTTTAAATTCATGTAGCTTAAGTTGGTAAGACATTCTGGAGAGGCTCATGGGCTGTGGAAATTGGCAACAGATTTACAGACTATTTGAAAAAAACAGCACTTTTTTCCTCTTACTTGATTTCTTTGCAACTCAGGAAGTTCTTGACAGGAAGAAAAAATTATTTGTCTGAAATTGATTTGAAGCAGTTAAGTGTAAGGTGATTAATATAACTTTGCTAGAAATAATTTTATATTCTTACAGCAAATTTGTTTAAAAAACTGAAGTGATTTACAATCAGTTAACTTGAAAATTGAAATGAATGTGACTTGTCACATACGGCTTGTGAATTACAAAAGGGTTGCTAAACATTTCTTTCAGTCAGGACTATTTTTCAAGGAAAAGTATCATTTGTTACTGCAGCAAAAGTAAGACTTGAAAGTAAACCTTTATAAGCTCAGTTTTGAAATAAACTTAAAAGGAATAATGCAGTTCTTGCACATATTTGTGAGCAGATTATCATATCATTATGGAGGTATACAGAAAGCTGCAACCCAGAGAGGTAGGAGAAAACAGGTTTGTCTTTAAATTCAAATATTGATATAAATGAAGGCAAACTCTTCTTTTGGCAGAGAGCAGTGTGTTTACATCTGATTTCCTGGGCATCAGCTTGCTCCACACATCTGTCTGTGAAGCAAATTCTTCTCCTAGATGGCTGCTGAAGCCAGGAATTGAAGCATAAGCCCCATGACGAGCTACAGTGGAGGAACTCAGCTGGGACTGGACATATTTACCTTCTCCTGGTATCACTGTCACGCTGCCTTAACTTTTTGGCTCAATGGACAAAAACGTGCTGAAAAGGTTGCAGAAAATTCCTGCCTTTGTTAAGTGCTAAAGCACCACTGACATTTTTTTGGTCTTCAAAGACCTAAATAGAACTTCAGAAATCTAAGAACGAGTTTCAGTAAAAGCAAAAAGATTTATTTATAAAGCAGCAGAAAAAATACACTTTGAAATCCTGTTTTAAACACCTGTGTGTTGCACAGCACAGAACTAAAAAAATATTTTATTTTTTTTTTGGTTCCTTTTATGGTTGCTCTGCTTACCAGGCATGATCTGCCATGGCATTGATTGTTCTTTGCCATGTAAGGTATTTGTGAGAAATGTTCTTTTCAGGAAATTGGTATTTAGCAAAAATACATTGGAATCATAAAAATTATAGGAGCGAAACAGATTCCATGTATCAGGGGAAAGATGCTAGAAATACAGAGGAAATATTTTTTAATATATATATTTAGTTTTATCCGCATCCATAACAAGGTTGTGTAAAGCTTTTTGATGCTGCAACATTTGAATAATGGGATTTTTTGAAGACATATATGTCATCCCAACAGCATCACATCCCTTTTGTTTAAAAACAATGATCAATCACAGCTTTTACTTGTGTTTTTGATAAAATAGCACATTAACTATTATGTTTGATAGAAAGGAGAAAAGGTCTGCATGTCTCCTTTGTGTCATGTTTCTGTCAACTAGCAGTGACAATTGTCAACTGGGATCAGGATGTATCAAGTTCTTTGTGGCCAAGGTAACTTTACAGCTCTTCTTCCAAGGGAAACATAGAAATTAGTGATAATATAATGCAAATATCAAAGACTGCCGATCAATTCCTACATTGTTTCCTTTGTTTTGAAGATGTCTGTGGCACCTCATGGACTTTAAGCTCTGCATTAATGTTTTGTCTTTCCCATGAAGCTCTCTGGGCTCTCTGTGGTTTGTTCTCTTTCTGGCCTTTGAAATTTAGAGACTGTCTGTGTTTCTTCCTTCTGTGGAAGAAGCAGCTCTGAACTTCGTTCCTATTCTCTCATGGTAATTTTAAAAAAATTAGCACCTTCCAAGGGACCATTGGGCCAGGCAAACACTGGGTTTGAAGTGACATCGGTACATAATATGTTTTTAAAGCACACTTGAAAATGCAGCAATCAAACTGCAGTTCATTATCAGTTGTTCCCACACTCAGAATGCCAGCAAGTATCAATTCAAGCATGAGATTACTTCTTTAGCTGCTATATTCTCTAACAATGCTACTTTTGGAAACTGTGAGTAACAATATAGCATATCCAAACTAATCATGCCATTTTGTACCATTAATCTATAATTATAGCCCATTTACATATTCAACATAAGACTGGTTTTTTATCATTGCACTACCAGTGCTTTCTTCCTGATTTGTTTATAGCTAGGGAATTTGTTTTCCTTTTATTTCTATATTCATTGCATTTCCTCATCTACAGCTTTTATCTTGACCTCTGTGGCCTCACGTTCTTTTAAGACATCGACTCTTAACGACGCATTTTTTAGGTTTTTAATAGGTACTCCAAATTCTTAAATGTTTAGGCTTTTTCAAAATCATGATTTTAATCTTATTCATACGAAACCTCAACAGGAAGATCATGTCCCTCACACAATCACGGTATGATTGAAGCTTTACTTAGTTTTAGTGACAAGTGTGAATTCCCAAAAAAGTTATTTTTTCCATTTGTTGTACAGAAAAAAAGATTGGGTTTTTATTTTCCGCTGAAGATGTTTTCACTCTTTGCCTCGTGGCTGTGGTAGAATGCTTCTGACAAATGTAGCAGTTTCTTGAAAAGGCTGAGTGATGTTAAATATGTATTTTAGTTCCACTTGTGCTTTCTTTCATGCTGGTTCCTAGCAAATACTCACTGTATTTCACAAGCTTCTCCTTCTGTTTGTGTTGCCTGTACATATGTGTGTGGTCACGGAGAGACAGAGCAGTTCATGATAACAAAATGGTACTATGCCTTCAACACTTTCCATTGCTCAGTTTTTCTTGTACAGCTTCTCCCAATCTTAAAATTACAAAAAAAAAGACTTTCATCCCATTTTTAGTCTTTATTCTTGTTACTGTCTGGTTTCTAATTAAGCCTTACACAGACCTGCACTACATTTTTAGCTAAAGAATCTCCAATCTTTTAGGAGGGCTTTGAATGTTCTTCCTGTATGACTTGGCATGTGTCATACATACAGCTATTAAACTAATTTTTCTTTCTTTATCCCAGTTTGAGGTTGGGGGTGAGGTTTGAATGCTGTATTATCACATTTCTTTATCATGGTTAGATGATTGATTTTCTTTTCCTTATTTTGCATGTGAGCTACCCAACAACACAAAGCCTCTGACACAGAGAGACAGTGGAAGGCTCATGAGTCTGCAATATTGAGAAATTTACCTTTTTTTTGTTCCTTTTTGTTTTTTATTGCATTTGTGAACAGCCAAAATTCCTGCCTGAGCATCTTCTAGTTGTTTGATACATTCCTGGAAAGATGTGCTGAGCCTTCAGGTGTTCCTTCATCCCTTCCTTAGAAGAGAGAGTAAGGAAATGAAAACACTTTAGCACTCCTGTTCAGCTTTTTCTAATAGTTTGATGAATTTCAGGTCTTTCCAGGTAAACTCTATGTTCATTTCTGAAAATGTTATAGTTAGTGATGTTCAATGTAGCGTTAAACATTGAGTTTTTTGGTTTTTGTAGTTATTAGGTTTTAGCTCATTGTCCCATTCAAGACATGGAAGGATTTAATACCAGCCAATACTGCAAAACTTTGTAAAGCCCCCTCCTAATTCAAAATGCTACATGATCAAAAGGTCAGATATTTTGTTAACTCATATGCCTTTTGCCTTTGCAACTCTCCATGAGGTAGGTCTGTTCTCTGTAAAATTCCAGGCTTCCCATTTGATCAAGAATGTAAATATATAAACACAATACACTTCCAACCCAGAAAGATACCTTCTTTCATCTCCTACATTTTCTGCCCCCCCCCAATTTAGCTGGAGGCACAGCATTTCCATGCCTCTGTGGGGGCTCCCTGCTGTTACCCACTTGCCCACATCTCTGCATAGGAGCAGCTCACACCCAGTTTGTTTTCCTGCAGAGACCTGAGCCCGTTGCTCGCCCTAGGGAGCCCTCCCGAATCTTTGCTTCACTTCCCTCTGGGGTAGCTGCCTGGCAGCATTCCCACTGTCAGACTCCCAGCCCCTCCATCTCCTCCAGGTTTCTTGCTCCTCCTACGAGCTTTCTTTCCATGCAGCTCGTTCAATGGAGTGCCAGTAATTTCTCATCCAGGAGAAGGGCTGGTGCAATATGCTTGTGCTAGGTGACCCCTTGGGCCTCTTCCCCTTAATCTCCTACTGGTATCTCCTGTAGTTTTTCTTAAAAAAAAAAAAAGAAAAAGAAAAATTTTAAAGGTTTGGACGTTTCATCTTTAAATGATAATACTTCGAGTCTTCAAATCATATTTGATACTCATCATCCATAAATTTCTAACCTGATAGACTGATTATATTTACTCTAATTTCAGAAATACTCTAAATTTCCTAACAGTAATGAGTATCATCATGCACTGAAAGTATTTGCTAAGGTCAGTTCTGTGTGACTTGGGCCACAGAAAAAGAAACTGATTAAAAAATTCATTAAAATAAAAATCATTCACCTTAACACTCCATAAAATATTTATGAATAGTGAATACTTCTACAGAAGTCAGAAATGAATTGCAAACAATTTATAAATATGAAAAGGGTTAAACTCTCCACCTAATGAAATCATAATAAATAAGTCAATCAGCCCTACATAGAATGGAAAATGCATTATCATATGTTTTGGGTTATAGTTCTGATATTAACAACAGTCCTCATTGAAAACTGCAAGACTGGGCATTAGCATGTGTTTGCTAATGTGGGAGAGACAATGATAAAATATTCTTCCCTTTTCTTCCATGAAAGTGAACTTTGGACGTTGCCTGCAGGCCTGAGCAGAGGGCAGCGAATGCTCAGAAAGAAAGACACTAAATTTAAGTCTAAAATTAAAATGCTCATCAGCACTGAAAACTTCTTACTACCCATCTTATTAACCCGTGAGGTAATTCCACCAGTCAATAAATAAAAATGGAATGTGGCCCTCAGTGGTAGTTGCTTAAACTGAGAGAATTTTCTTTAAGCTGAGAATAACCTTAGAAAGACTGGATAAAAAATCAATTCAGAAATGAGAAAAATACTCTTGAACCCATCTTGTCATAACTCAGCTTTTTCTCCCTTGTGGGTAGTGCAAAACCTGTCTCCTTTTAAATTTTAATTAAAACTTAGATTAGTTATGATCATCTAATCTTTCCTTTGCACTGCAGTGTCTGATCACTGCATATAAGTATCCAAAGTTTAATCTGCTTCTAGTCCTCTCAGATTTGACAGTCTAATTAAGTGCTCAACTTTAGCACTTAGTATATAAGAAATCCCACTTCATGTTTCGATTAGATTTTAGATAAAATTGGTCACTTACCTGTTCTGCTAAAATATTTCTGTATGATTTTATTGTTTCATCTTGGTACTTCATTCAGCTCCTTTAAGAACCAGCAGATTTCCTTCCTGCATTATGCCAAAAAACTATGTGAAGGCTCAGCCTACCATTGGCAGTAAAGCATTACTGGCATTGTACTGGGCAGTCTTAAAGACATTGCTTCAGTGTCAAAATTAGTATATAAAAATATGTGAACGTACAAACATTGTTTCTGAGAGTGGTGGCTCATTGTTTATAAAATCCACTGTGTTTTTCTCCCCAGGGTATGGTGCCTGAACAACATGTGCGTAGATCTCTGTCATTTCTTGCACACGACTCTGCCCTTCTCTCTGTTGGCCTGTTCTTTTCTTCTCTTCTGTAACCCTTCACCTCATCCCGGGTTCCTTGTGACTAATTGTTTTCCACTGAACTTTGAGAAGAGATGACATTCATCTCTTATTCTTAGGTCAGCAGCTAATCAACACAGAGAACTCCAGGACAAGCCTACTGTTTCTGTTAAGGAAGTGGATCTTTATCCTTATGCCAGTTTGTTCAATGTGTAGGCAGGTGATCCGCATTCTGGTAATGTCAGCACATGTTAGGTGGATGAAGATGTTATTTCAATTGCTTTTACAATTTTGTTGATATCAGGCTTACATTTGCTCTGTGGGGGCCATCTTGAACCAATATAAATATTCAAGAGGTTGCAAATTTGCAAAACTGTTAATCCTCTACCCCTTCACTTCCCATCCCATCCCACACCATTTCTCCTGCCTCATTCCATCCCATTTTCCTGGCCACATCCTATCCCATTCTTAATGACACTGAGTTCCAAGACGGTCCTTCGAGCACTTTGCCACCCTGGATTGATTCTGCAGCTGCTGAACCCAAACTGTGAGCTCTGATGGTGTGGATGGCCCCAGCTCACATAGACAGGCCTCTGCAGCCCCTCTCTTGTGGGGATCTTTGGAAACAGCAGAGAAAAAAGTGCTTTTAGGGTTTGAATTCAGACAACTGTAGGATGAAGAGAATCATGTGTTAGATTTCTCTGTCCATATTGCTTGGCTCTCCATTGGCTGGGGAGTCAGGAGCTGATTACCTCTGCTCTTTCATACAGCCACGTGAATTTGGTCTCACTGAATGCAGTATTTAAGTTCATGCTCCAGGCCCTGTGGGGAGGTGTTTAGAGGAATTCATTTGTGCTTTAAGGATAAGTAGGTCCTGGTACAGCTTTGATAGTCTCACACAGGCTGAACAGAACCTGAGAAACTATTTCAAATTCCCAGTGCCAAGGTCGCTGAAAAAAAATTTCAACTTTGCTGCAGTTTGCCCCAGCCCATACTCTTGCAACATTTAAATTGGTTTTTTTTCTGAAATCCTCTGGGCACTCATCAGTTATCCATGTAGCAGCATAAACTAATCACTGCTCAAATTCTGACCTTTGTTGAATAGCAGGGGCTCAGGCAATTTCTAATCCTGCTGTGTTATTTTGGCATAAACTTCTTTGTGCAATTTATGCTAGAATAGATCCTAGTTTTATCTTGAACTTAACTTTGACAGATCATGGTACAGGTCCTTCCCTGACAACTGATGATATGAACTTATCTTCACTGGAAGGTAGTTCAGCTTTTAGCCTTGAGAACATTCCTGTGATCTTAAATTTTCAATTATTTTTTTGCTTCACCACTTTTCTTTAAACTAGGCACAAGATAAACCTGTTTACATGTCTTTAATTTTCTAGTGACTATGCCATGTAGTATTATTTTTCATTTTTCTTAAAACAGGGCTTTAAAACTATGCAGTAGATCAACTTGGATCTTTTGGAAAATTTGTCTTTTTTGGGGGAAAAAAAGCTATTGTACCTCTATAAATTTCACAAATGCTGTGGTAGCAGATTTGTTGGAATAGTCAAGCTGCAATCTTTTTCATCTTACAAAGAAAGTGGGTCGGGAATGTCCTTATTTGATATTGTTTTATTAATTTCAAAATACAGCACCTATCTTTGTTTCTACTAGTCATTCCTTGCTGAGGCTACTGAAAGCATCAATTTTTGTAGAAAAACCTGCCATTTTAGAGGCTTTCACCTCCCTGCTGTTTTACTGAGCAAGTGGCAGCTGAGGGGGGTGATGCCGAGGAGGAAATGGCATTGATTTTCTAATGTTGCCATACAGGAGTATTTTGAGATGTTCCTCTTTATTTTAATTTTTGTTTTTCAAGGGTTCAAAAAAAAATAGATGAAAAATACTCAGAATTTCAAGTCTGGGATGGTGGAATCAAAGCATGCCTGAAAAAAATATATTTATTTTCTGGAGGATCTGTGCTAAGACACTGGATGTCTGGGTGAACTGCCTGTTTCAGGCTGAGTCTTACTTTGGTATGGCCACCTAGGGCTTGAGAGATTAAAGGGCAAGAATTAAGAGCCCTTGGTTTCCTTCATGGATGACTGCACAATAGGCCAACAAGCTCTTCATTTAATACGAAACTTCTTGCAGAAGTGTAACAATGTTTTTTTCTGGAAAGCAACATATCATTAAGTCAATATGACTTTTTGCTATCGTGCTTCCAATGACTAATACAATAGACTGCAATAACAAGGTATAATTGCAGTAGCTTTATCTATTTTTCACAGATATTGTTTTATCTATTTTTTAAGATTATTTTTAAACTAATTTTTTTTTTAAATTTACACCTGCATAAATAATTTCCCGAATGTATCTACATAAAGATCTGACCAGCTGATTCTGTGTCCTCTGACAGTGTACTTAGGTAAGTTGGTTTTACAGGTAATTCTAGGTATGAAAATCAGGTATGATTGCAGAAACCAGGTGAAACCTTTTATATGTGTCAGAGCTTTTATAACCTTTTATAGGAGCTTCCAAAACATCCGTCACCTGCACAGATGCAACAACTTTAGTGGTACAATGAAGAGCGAGCAGCAGGTGGAGCATGAGTATTGATTTTGTCACTGCAGGACTTTGAATCCCACAAAGCAGAATTTAAACAAAATGCAGGAGACCTGAGAGTAGTGTCACCAGTTCTGAGATGGGAAAAAGTATCCTGAGGCTATTATCCCTGTTAAAAATGGTAGTGTGGACTTAGCATTTTCTTCCTGGTGGTGCTTGATGTATTACTCAATACTCTGAATAACGAATCTTATTTTTTTCCATGTGCTCTTTCAATTTATGGAGGATTCATCAGGTGTCTCTGTCTACTTTTGAAAGAAAGATTACTGATCTGGGCTTGAATCACAGATATATAGAGAATAATCAACAATCAGTCTCCTCACCTGCTTTGCTAGGGTGCTGATTAATGGATTTAAATTCAGTATTTCTAGATTTAGTTCTCATGTTAAGCGCAGTCTGTTGTTGCACGAGTGATATTTATGTTCTTTAAGATTCGTGAAATGCATACTGCAGCTCCTATAAATATGAGAATTAAGGACCTTCAGGTCAAATTACAGCAGATCCTTCATTTCCAGGCTGCAGAATTGCTCAACATTTTTCTTTTGAGTTAGTTAGGCAATAAAAAGTCAATCATTGCAGAGTGTGTGTGTGTTTATAGGCTGCTGTACGTTGGAAGGAAGCTACATTTTGTCAGTGGGTTTGATGCAGTCGGGCCACGCACAGTGAGTGAGCTGTTTGCGTTCATTCCAACAGAACCGGCTTTGGACCACACCAGTTAAGGTTACCTGGCTCTTTGTGCCAGTAATTTAGTTCTCAAGTCATAGCTTTAGAAATGTGAAAACAACATTCTCAACCTCAGTAATAATTTTTATTAACCTTTGTATCTGTTTGCGTTGTTCGCAAGTTAAAGATGGAGGGTCATTGAAACTTTGGCTCTTTTCTTCAGTTGTCCACCTTTGCATTCCGTGTTTCTGATACTGAGCAACAGGGCTCTTCAAAGGGAGTCTGAACCGCTTGAGAGACTCGTTTCTGTTTGTCTGCCCTACTTCACATGGGGTTCAGAACAGAATCCAACTTCTTTTTATGTATTGGCAAAGCTGGGAGAAGACTTTGTCAGAAGATACTTGGAAGATGCAAAAAAGCACAGTCCCATCCTGTATCTGGCTTTTTTGGTTCCAGATGAGCCTTGTCTGAAATCAGATTTTGTTGACATGACCCCATGGCAACAAAACACCATCTTTAATTTTTACATTTGTTCTGCCCTTCCCTCTTAAGCCATTATGTCTGCCAGCATATTTCTGCAGACTGAAATAAAAGATCCAGAAGCAATTGTCTGGTTTAGCCAGCTAACAAGTCTGGATAGGTGTAAAACCCCTTTGCTCTGGGCTGGTAAATGATGAAGTGCAGTGTTAGCTCACTCAAGTTACTCGTCTGGCTGAACATCCTCTGTCAGTGATGGGTAGCAGATATTTAGGGATAGGGGGAAGGAGTGCAAGATACCAAGCAAGCACGGAATAAGCTTTTCCCTTGTATAACTTCTGACATTCAGAGATTTTAGGGACTTCACAATTCTTGTGTTTTACTATGGAAAAACTACTTGTAACACAGAAAAGCAACTAAAAGCTGGTGTTAAAGCAAAGAAGCCATGATTTGATGAAGTAGGAGGAAAGCTGAGCAATAGTTGGATCTTGTCAGCACAGGGTTTCCCTTAAAAGTCCTTTGTAGAGCAGCGATAGTCAATCTCTGAAATTCAGTCTCTGAATATTAAAACCATTTTTTTGGGATATTGTCTTTCCTCAAGCAAAAAATCCTTATCATTCATAGTGATCCTTGAGTCCTCTCAAGAAAATAATGCAGCACATTTCTGGGACGGGTGTCCTGTTTTTCATTAAAATAACTTCTACAACAGTTAGTAGTTTCTTCTCTTGGCCAGGGCTTCCAGAGCTCATTGTGAACACCCCATGGCATCCCTCAAAGTAGCCTGAATTACTCTGAAGTAAAGTCATAGCTGAAAAAAGTTCTGCGTTTCCAAGGACAAATATTGCACTGGTGCCAGAGCCCAGGGAGAGCACACTACTCCTCCACCCACTGCACCAGAGGAAACGTTCTCCTCAATTGTAATTACTGCAGTATGACGTAAATGAAACCTGGATCTAGTACTTTTATCCTAATGCTTTTTTTTTTTTTGGCCTATCAGGAGTAAATGCTGGTTTTCTTAATAAATAAACTTAACTGGTTTCTTGAAGTCAGGTTTTAAGTGATGATATGCACAATAGGGATATGTTTCATAGGAGACTTGCTTTAGGTTTTCACAATAACAGGCCATTGGCCACTGTCTCCTATCCCATCATCCCTTTTTGGAATATCACATGGATACTTCCACAGTATCTTCTGTATTCTTAGTTTGGCTGTATCACCACTGATTCTCATTATGAATTTTTCATACATCATATGTTTGTGCTTTTAATGGAAAGGGAAAACACCAGCACCTTCTGGATTGGGCATGGAAACAGATGAACTAATTTCACTGAAATGATGATGATGTGGAAAAGTACAAGAAAGTTTAAGAGCAAAAATGAATCTGCCATGGATCCATTCCAAATCCTGTTTTGGCAGCCCAAGATTAACTATGGTCCAGCTGTGGAAAGAACCCAATTATTTGCCCCTTAATCTTTTGCAAACTGAGTTCCTGGAAGCTGCATTCCATCTGCCTTGAAATCTGTGTCTTGGCTTATTTTTCACTAAGAAATGCTGCAGCCTCTAAGGATGGACAGCTTTGGGATTCAGAGTGACTATGCCATATGATACATCATTTGACTGTTAGGAAAGCTGTTTCTTTATGGAAAGTATACTTAGTAGATAATCTAATAGGTCCATTTACCCTTTAATTTCTTACATTGCTGTTAATTAGTATCAAATTCTGGCTGCATTGAAACACTACTGTTGGCCCCATTTCCCATTGCTGTCTCTGGGATCAAGCTTCATTTTTCAATGTTCCGTAGTGAATTTCCATTACTCTGGGAAAAAATAGTATTTTTTACTACACCAAAAGATTGGATTGTTTTCCTTTCTACATTTTTTTCTTTCTTTATGGAAGCAGTGTCAAGGCTGATGTTAAGGGAGAATTTTTTGGGAGCTTAATAGTAGCAGGAAAGCAGTGCTGTGATCCTGCCAGAAAAAGAGTGCCAGTGTACTCTAGATGCCTCCCCAGAACAGTTTATAAGGATCTGGGCTAACTGTGTCTTCCTTACATACATTCTCCTTGCGATCATTTCTAAGGGGTGTTATTTTGGACAAGATCCCTTTTTAAGGCACTTTTGAGTTATCCACTCATTCTTTAGAAAGCTGGATACCTGTAGTAAGTATAAACAGGTGTTCTTCTAGAAGTATTTTCATCCGATTTTTGCCCTGTGAATTTTTGAGGAAGCTGAGCCCACTGATGAACAGCACTTGCTGCTGGCATGCTCTGTCTCAGCTCTGCTAAGAGAAATGATAGAGAACGTGGCATCAATTCACTTGATGCTGCCCCCAGCAGAGCAGGCACATCTGGAAGGAAGATGCTTTGTGCTCAGGAGTGTTAAGGGTCTCTCTCCCTTATTCTCAGAGTTGTCAAAAATGTTCCAGGATCTCCTAAAAACATGTTGTCAGACAAATAATGCAGAACTGAATTAGTTTGACTATTTTCCTTCTGTGTTCCTGTTGAAGAAGCAGGTTCATCTAAATGAGGCAGCATAAACACGAAGCAGAGTGTTTGGGCTTAATGTTACAATTTATGAAAAAAACGTTAACTGTCAAAGACTTAAAAGGTTCAGCATCTGCTGTATCACATACTGCCAGCCTCTGTGGGGGAATAAGGGCAGCATATTCCAGAAAAGCAGTAATAAGATAAAGGCACCAGTGAAGTCAGAATCCTTCCTTTATATCTAAGAAAGTTTGCACTTAAGACGAACAAATCACTGAGCACATCTATTCCAATCCTCCTCCAATTTTAAGGCTTTCATGCATTTAAAAGTTGTCATTTTGTTGGGGGGTTTTCTTGTTTTTATATTACAATCAAATCTGAACACCTTTTAATTTTCAGTATTTGTGTTCTCTATCTCTGGTAGATAAAGAATTATTGTTATCCTCATTTCACAGATGGGCCACATAGGACTAAAGGGTCAGGTTCACAGAGATATGTAAATATTTACATTTAAATTTATTTCAGTAGCAAGTCTCCTGCCTACATAAGATGTTTAAATATGTTTTTGGTCATGGACCTTAGTGATTAGCTGAGATTTTACAGGAAATCAGTAGTGACACAGAGATCTGAACCCTTTAGTGTTTTTTGAGTTCATCTCTTTTTGCTGTGTGCTTGCTGGGATTACGTGAAGTCTAAGCCTCCATTCTCACCAAGCTGGTTTTAGCATAATGGGACAGAGGTAGAGAAAGCTGCTTTGATAGCTGTTTGCCTTGGGCTTTATAAAACAGAATTGACTTTAAAAAGGCATTTACAAGTGACCTAGTGCTTGCTAGGAGATGGCCACTGCTGTTGGATCAAAAGCTAGAGGAGATACAGCTTTGGGACAGAAGTAAAATCTCTCTGAACTGCTAAAAGAATCAGTATCAGAAGAGTTGAAGGGGAGGTGGGTGAGGGGAAAGCACAGAGTAGGTAAAAGCGATAATTTCTGAATATTTATAACCTCTTTTGTGTTATCACACAATTGAAAACAAAGGAGGTGGAGCCTGTGTTTGTAATTAAACTCTAATTCTCCAGGTCAGAGGGTAAGGTGACATGTTTGCACTATCTGCTTTTCAGGACAGCATATGGTGTGATTGATATTGACTCTAGAGAGTGGTCCTCACACAGCTGTAATGATGGGGATGTGAATGTGATATCAGTTCTCTGGGGAGAGCCATAAACTTAACATTGGGGGATAAAGTGAATACAGTATCAATAAAAAGATATTGCAGCGATTTCTGTCACTTGTGCACTGACACAGCCTTGGCAATAACAGGCAGGTCAAAACACCTCCCAAAATGTGATGAAGAACTTATTCTATTCTTTGGTTTCACCACCTGGGAACGCAGATCTGATTTTAAAATAAATAAATAAATAAGGTCTCTTGCTTGCACTTTGATGTAAGAGCTGTTGATATGGTAACAAAGGTTACTCAAATTAATTCTGGAGAGGAATGTAAATAGCAAATGTAGCACTAAATCTGTGTAGGATAATGGGATAATTATATTGATTGTTACAGTAAGGGTGTTTTTTTCACCTGAATTAAAAAAATACTCTTTTCTGCATTTAATATGGAAAGGAAAGACTGTTTAAAAAACAATATAGAAAAAAAACAGTGGAAAAAGTATATAAAAAGCTGCCTGCCATCAACTGTAAGATCTCTGAGTTCAATAAGGTAATACATGATGCAGGCCTACTGATTTAAATTGAGGCTGGATTGCTCCTAAGAGTATATTTTTTTATCATGAAGGACAAAGCTATAATTACTTATTTGGTGTCTATATCTTTATAGTACTTTGATTTCTGTGGTGAACACGATTGTAAAAAGTGAAGCAGACTTTTATGATTTAGATCAGGCAGGTTTTTTTTTAATCAAAAATGGTGCGTGAAAAATTAAATTAATGTATTCCAAGTAACAGAATTTAAATTTTTTTAACCAAACACTACAGTATTATGATAGTGTTAGAAGCTGTTCTTGCAGACTGTTTTGGTTACTACAGAATAGACTCAGTACAGAAAGCTTTTGGAGACTCTACAATTCAAGAGACAAGAAATGGACCCTAAAAAGAGCATCAGCACAACACACAGAAACTATGGAACTACATGGGTCGGTATAGGGACAGTAAGTCTGCTGTGGCAGGAGCCCTACAGGGATGAAGAAAGGGTGATATGTTTTTGCCTGAAAAATTCACTCTGTCAAGACCTGAACATACAGCTTTAGGCAAGAATATTAGATACCTCGAGTCTATTACGTACAAAGGCATTTTCCCCAGGTCAATCACTTGTGTCCTTTCCAAGTGATTTGTAAAAGGAAATCAGTAGGTTATACCTGGGGTTTCTGGCTGATTTTTACTTCCATCAGAAGTCCAGGAGAAAACTGAGAACTGGGGATTTTAATGGTGAAAATTCAATACTGCAGCCTCATTACCGTTCTGTTATGGATTCCCTTCATCCGATATCTTGATATTACCACTTAGAGCAGTAAAATGGTTTCAATTTATTAAACTAAGTGTTTAGTTGGAGAAAATCAAAAGTGCATGCTAATGTCACTGTATTGACAACCCTTCACCCTCGCTGCAGAGCTGCCTGTATTTATGTTACCATTCAGTGGGAGGTTCTCTAAATGTTGGAGGCTGAAGCCATAGTGAAGACGTTTCTGTCAGATCACTGCTGCTTAATTAGACAATATTGCTTTCAACAATCCTGCTCAATGGTTCTACTCTTTAAATACCAGGCTTTGCCAGGGACCTGCTGTACACTGTGACTTGTGGAACGTGGTCTCCAGCCTGAGTATTTCTGAAAATTCAGTATGTAGATATTCAGAATGATTTTAAAACTCTCCTTTTCAGTTAGAAAACTGGCACTATAGAGAGTTTTGGTTTGCCTAGTTTTGAGACATGTTTGCACATGTTTTTCAGAAATAAAATGTATATGTTGCTAATTAATTGGCTGAGGCTTGATTGACAGACCAAAATATTTTTAACTGCAAATCCTAAATCTAATTTAAACCTCATTTCATCTGTTGTAAAGAAGCTTGACTGATTAAAGGCATTTAATTTCACTGACATGCAATGGATATGATCTTAATGCCACCCTTTTTTAACTGTCTTTTCAGCAGTGGAAGTGAAGGCTGTCGTCCTGAAGGGAGACAGGGTTACACAGTCTGCACACAAAACTTCAGTTCCTTATCCACAAATAACAAAAGTTAAAGAATACAACAAGTTAGTGCTCACGTCCTTTAAAAATACACTTTGAAACTAGCTAAATAAAAGTTGTTATAAACATAAAGTGTGTCAACATCCATCAGAAGAACAAATGTTTTAGAGTGATGATGATAAGAATGCAACTCTCTCCTCTCTGGGCTAACCAACTTAGATTTACCACAGGTGATCTGAATTTATTTATTGTCATATGATCTGGGCAGTATGAAGGAAGTTAAAGGTAAGATCTTTTTGAGTGAGGTTTGCTTTGGAGGAGGGGGGAATATGATTATTGTAGTAGCTGAGATACTTGGAAAAAAAAGGACAAGTTTCTGACAGGTCACCCTTTCTACTAAAGTATAAAGGGCAAGGGTTGAACAGGCATAGGAGCTGAACTGATGTGCCCCTAGGTGGAGGCAGACTGCCAAGGCATTTAAGGAACTGTGCTTTGCTCATGCACTGACTGTCTTGTGGGTGAGGTTTTAGCCTCTGAGGTTGACAATCTGGTAGAAGTCATACGAGTCTTTCTGATGGAGAAGGAATGGCTCTAACTGTTGGGAAAAAAAGCTTCTGTGTGTGGAATTTTGTACATGGTACAGAAGTACAAGCTGCAAATGGATCAGATAAATGTCCTGGTTCACCTAAATCTGTGTACTTTGATTGTCCAGGGAGGTGGAAAAATTCCTGTTCCTTATTGTTTTATCTAAGTCTGTACCTTATTTCTGACAGTGTCTGGACAAGATATGAGAAGGAGACTTTAGAGGTTCTGTAGATTCTATAGTTTGGCTATTTTCCCCTTCCTGTGTTAATTAGCACTGAACCAGTGTTGCTGGGTAGCTCTCTGTTATGTTGCAAAGGAAATCTCTTGCATCTGTTTGATAGAACTTCGAATACCTTTGTATTTATGCAAACAAACACCGTATGTTAGTCTCCTACCAGGACCATTGAGAAGTCAGGTATCGGTGAATTCCTCCCAATTATTTATTTACCTGTTGTGACTTTGCTGGGCTTTTTTAAATGTAGCATTGTAAGGATGACAATGTTTGCCCATTGCATTAGTTCAGCTCAGTCGTTCATTAAGTTTTGAATTTATTAACCAATTTGACAGAAAGGTAAGGTTTGAAATACATTCAGTATCTATGAACTTTGTGGAAATTGGTGGCTGGGTCAAGGAGAGCTCCCAGGTGAATACCCCTATATAGAAGGAAGGACCATTCAACATTTTTGTTGATGTATTTGGCTGGGTGATACACAGATATTTTGAAGCCAGGCACAAGATGTAGGAAGGCATCTGAAAGACAAAAAGCATTTTAAAATAATGAGAAGAGTAAATAAAGGTGAGAAATATAGATACTGGTGTGGGACATAAGGAGACATAAGGAGTGACATAAGGAGAGTGGTGCAGTGACATAAGGAGAATGGGACAGAACTGCAGGAGAAAGCAGCAGAGAATACTTGGAGGGAGTTGGAACTTCTGTGGATGTGGGACATGGACCTGAAGGAATATAGCCTTCAGATATAAAGGAATAAACGGGAACCATTTCAATTTTCTTCATAAGTATGCCTTCTATTTCTTTAACCATTCTCATTGTCTGGTGTTGAACCTGTTCCTTGTTTGGTTTTGGATAAGCAGGGCAACACTGCTCAAAGTATTTTAGCGAGGATATTCAGACACCTTCATATTTTAGGACTAGTAACAGCCTTCCTGTGCTCCTTCACATTTTTTGTTGTCCATAGTTGTGCATAGTGAAGCTTCCCATTTATTTCCTCCACTAAAAGAAGATAATTAAATTTGTTCCCAGCAAAGTACAGCTGTAGATTATTTTGTCCAATGTATACAAATTTCCATTTTTCAACAGTTAACTTGTTTTCTCAGATTCCCTCGTGTTATCAAGATCCTGATTTTTCACAATGTTGTCACATTTTCCTTAATCTGAGGATATATATTAGCCTGTGAAGATGGCCATACCACCTGTCACATCTCCTTTATGGGCCATTATTAAATAATCCAAAGATCCTAAAGGACCTTATATATAACCAAGAGAACTGAAATGGAATCAATATTTATATAACCGTAAATGCAGGAGGAAAATGGAATTCTTACTGCTATTTTAAATTTAAAAATTAATGTTTTACATAACGCAAGTGTTTATTGGTAGCAAATGAAATATTTATTGATGGAAATGTTTAAAACAAACATCAGGGAAGAAATGCTCACGTGTGGCTAAATGTGACTAGAATATTTTTGGTCAATCATTTCTTGAGTTTACTCTCTGACAATCAGTGTTGTCACTACCTACAGTCCAAGGAAAACGTGTGTGGCAGTGGTAACTGAGTGCTGTGAGTGGTGGGGGACACCCATCCATCTCCAGAGCTGCCCAGTTCACTTGTTTACTGCCTTTGCTAAAATTATCCTGCACATGGAAACCTCCTGGAAATGGATATTTGTAGGAGCTTCCCCACCTGCATGACTGCAGCAGAGATCCAGTGCAGCAGCAGGAGACGAGAATTTAACCTCTATTCATATAGCTCTTTTCTTACTAAATGAAGATGTTCTTTGAGAAATAGAATACATTTGACACTGTATTTACCATTCATGTCTACTATGAACAGAATTATTTTATAGGCAGACACATTGTTCTCTCACATATTAATTTTTTTAAATGCATTTCACTTCTGCTGACAAGCTATTAAAATTCAACATTTAAATGTCACACTATGGCATGTAATTTGCTGTCATGAAAACAACTATGGATTTATTTTCTGGTGAGACTCTCGTTAAGTATTGAGCAATATGTCAAAACCAAAAAGTGTCATGATTTCTTGAAGGAGGAAAAAGGAGAAATCCCCAAATGGAATGGAATATTAAAAATTGCCTGTACTGATAGGAAGAGCTTCAATGGCATTGGTTATATTTTTTTCATTTTGGAAAAGAAAATATCATTTTCTGGTAGGTTGGAGTTTTGATATAATTCTGAATAGGTCAGACCAGTAAAATTGCAAGAGTTAATTATTGAAGCTGAGTTCAGTTGACTTTTGAATGAGAGACCATCAGTGATAATCTGAAGATGATATACAAAGCAGTTGTCTTGCTGCTGTTCCTTTTTATCTTCTTTCTTCTTTCTGAGTCTATTTAACATTAAACCAATAATCCAGCAGAGCTCTAAAGAGGACTGTGCTGTTTCAGGCACAGATGCCACTGCAGAGTATAATGCCTTGATCCCCTCTGGATTTTAAAGATGATAGACACCTTTTGCAAGAAGCAGCATATAAATTTCAGTGACTGACACAAACTTAATTTGGACAATTTTCTTTACTGAATTCCTCCCACACCCGTATAAAATCCATTATACTTATTTAATCGTTGTCCTTATCAACTGTTCAGGTTTGTTTTATGCTATCAGGCAGATACTGTATTCCAGCCCTCATAGGGCAACATATTAATCTCAGCTGACAAAAAAAGCGTGCTATAATTTTCAGCGCTTTCACACTAAAAGTTGTTGGTAACAGTAATAAAAATTATTTTATGCTTAATGCTGTTTGATTTAGTAATATTTTGAAGGTCCAGATAACAGCTTATTTTTCATTTCCACATTATCTATAGAAATTGCTTTATTTCTTTCATTTTCTTAACACTAAAATATATCTGAAGTGAACCCAAATAGCATATTTGTTATTTCAAAATATTTTTACTAAAAACTATTTTCCATTATGTGCAATAACACATTTAATAAAAAAGAATGTGATTTATTTCTTAGATAAACGTTATATTATCCTCCAGGCTTCTGTAAAACTTGCTCCCCAAGTAATTTTTCTTTTCTCTTCCATTTTTCATTTTTACTGAAGCTGTAGCAATATGCATAGTTTTGATGTGACTTCACAACAGATTTTCACATGAAAAGTACTGTGAAAGATTTTTAGTAACATTTTCTTACTGTCAGGTTACCCTGTCTTTCAAACAGCCCTTTTAGAAATTCTGCTAAAATGTGCATGTCTAGTGTCAAGAGCATCAGATACAGGCAGGGATGGGCAAGCGTTCAAAATGACCTGTCATTGCGAAAGCGAAGTGGTAAAGAACATTATGCTGCTTTGAGAGAAACCTATCTGTGCTGAAGTCTGTTAGAGTTCCTGTATGGGAAAAAACTGGGGGTGGGGGGGGAAATGCATATCTATAATTTTTTTTAAATGCAACTTTGAATTTTATTTTAAATATAGAGGTATTTTTAGATATAAAATTAATATGATGGCCATGGTTGCTACAGAACACTCTCAACCTGGATTTTGCTTTTAAAAGTCCTTCCACACTCTTTTAGAGAAACTGAATATTTAACAGAGAACAACACCTGTCTTGTGTAAGGAAAGATGCCTGTGTTTTATAGGCATGTCAGCTCTTGGTTGAGATGGGGCCCAGGGATCCAGCACGGAGGACACCAACCTTGTTACTGCAGGTAAAGAGGTAATCATGTAGCTCTACAAAGAAGTTATAATTGTTAGTGGAGCTGATGAACAATGCTTCTTCCCAAGGCCTCATTGGCATCCTTGTTGCTTTTGTAACAAAATCCAGTTGCAGTTCTAGCAAAGGTCATGTTCTTTGAGAAGAAACAAGTCCGAGTCTGGAGCTCGTTGAATT
Organism: Lepidothrix coronata; assembly: GCF_001604755.1. Lineage (NCBI taxonomy): Eukaryota > Metazoa > Chordata > Aves > Passeriformes > Pipridae > Lepidothrix > Lepidothrix coronata. The sequence goes on along the minus strand of NW_016690254.1, from coordinate 1,589,234 downwards.
GGAGACAGAGATATACAAAGAGAAGGGATTGCCATATTCTGCTTTTGACCAGGCAAGGGAAAAATGATAAACTGAGAATGAGAGCTCAGAAGCACCTGTTCCTCTTCTCAATTGCACCTCAGTTTAAGTCTAATTGGCAAGCTCACTTGCACAGAAGGCTCTGCCTAGAGCGACGACCAGGACAAGCCAGGTGAGAAGCAGTAGGGACCTGCATGAAATCTCACCGTGACTGCAACAGGCAATTGGGCTGTAAGGTTTGTGGGATGAATTGTGCTGAATTCATGGGACAGATGGATGGATGGACGGATGGATGGATGAATTAATTCTGGGATGAATTCTAACTTACTCCTAGTTATCCTGCTCCAAGTGCATTAGGGTCCTCACTTAAACCTGGCAGACTTCATGGAAAACTGACCTGCATGACAATCTCTATTTGGAGTCTGTCAGAAATCAAACCATACTATAGCAAGTACAAAAGCATAGTAAGAAATTACCTAATTGCATAAATAGCAAAAAAAGCAGCACAATAAAGTAAATAGCTATAATTTACATTCCCTTTTTCATGGTTGCTATTAAAGAAAGACTCACTGCAATGTTTCACATTGTTTCTTTTCCCTTCTGCAGTTTATCTGGGTTTTAGAAAAGGTGAGATTTGTGCAAGAAAATAAAAATCCAGTACCTGCTTGTGCTTGCTATAAATTGTAAACACAATTTAAGCAAAAACAGTGCTCAAAACACTCTAAATGAAACCTCTGTTCTCCTACATCCCAACTCCGATTTTCTTTCACCTTACTGTCAAAGAGAGGAGCACACAAATATTTTTATTAACAGGTCACCAAGTTCAGCTTTCAGCATGCTCAGCCACTTCAAGTGAGTAAATCCAGGTAGAAATTGTAATGTTGAAATAATTAGTTAAAATTTCCAGGATGTTTTTGTCTTTGTTAGAGAAGTAGGGTATGCTTTTATGTCTTTGCATCGTGGTTAGCACTGAATAAGATAGCTTGGATAGGACTCAATATAACAGTGTCAGCATGGTGCTCTTTCTGGGTTAATTAGCCCTACTAAGCCCTACAGTGCTTTATTTTATACACATTGTGACTTTACCACTGCTGACTTAAGTATCTCTTCACTTTAGTCCACTTGTTGCATAGATATACTATTTATGAGCAATTTTAGACTCTCCCTTTTTTGCCTGTTTTGGCATTAAAAAGGCTAAGTTCTTGCCTTAAATTTTTGTCAGTTTTTTTCAGGTATCAGCCTTGTGCTTACCATGTTCATTATATTTACTTAAACTTTTCTTAATTTTAGTGATTTCATCATATTCATCGTTAAAGGTAGAGTGGGTTGTGTATTATTGCTATTGAATCTATTGAATAGATTTCTGGACAAGTCCTACATGTACAGACTTCCTGTTAAAAATGACCTTACAATGTGAAAGGCTTGTCAAGTTTGCCGTTTTTCTTCTCTTTTCACAGAAGAAGTATTTTGAGTTTATTTTTAATTTACCATAGGAGTCTAACCTTTGATGACAAAATTTAGTCTGTATTCAATGAACTGTTACAAGACCAGTATCTTCAAATTCACCATTGCATCATTTACCTGCTACTTCTCCGACAAATATTTTTGTTTAGTGTGTTAGTGTTTAGTGTAACTGAACAAGTGTTTAGTGTAAATGGTCCAGTTTACAAAAACCTGCCTACCTAAATCTTGGCAGTTGGTTTTGGTAGAGAAACTAGTGCATGAACAGGCCTGAGACTGAATGAAGTTGAATTTGATGTTTTCCAAATTAGTGAATCAATGCTGTTGTGTTTTGGCTGAAGTACATAATCCTCCTCCTCCATCTCTGATAAGTAGATAATTCAAGGTTTAGATGCCCTATAAAACACCTCTTTTTGCCACTGCCAGCTATAAATGGTTGGGCTAGTGCTGGGTGCTTCCCCATGAATGCCCTTTAAAAGGAAATGAGGGGTAAATTAACCTTGTATCACACTCTGCACAGACAGGAATTTTGCCTAGTAGATTTGGGAGGAATTAAAGTAAGAGGAAAAGGTAAAGAGGATTTATTTTTTTCTGCAGAGTGATGAAAACCAAGTTTTGCCACCAATAAGTGTCTTCTCTCCATATCTCCAAGGATTGTAATGTTATTACTATCTAATTGATCCAAGCCTTTGCACTTTCCATAGTGGCTAGGAAGTGCTCACCAGAGAGATGCTCTGATTAGAGGCATAGTCCTTTTACTTTTCACAGAGTGTTCTTCCTCCCAGAACACCACCTTTTTCCTCCCATTTACATGGCATAGACTGATAGTTAGTGCTGTCCAAATACTGCAAATGAGCTTCTTGCTACACTAACAGTCTTGAGGTGTCATAGGTTATATTCCCAGGCCTAAAGCTGTTTACTGCATCCATCATCAGTACCATTAAGTGGTTGTTCATCTAATGTGCTTTAAGGGACACAAGCAAATTTTGTCAAAGTAGTCTCAGATAAATGTACAATATACATTATTTCTCCACAGTTACTTATAAATAAATTTTAAGGAAAAAAAAAGTACTGTGGGAAAACGGATTGGCTTCATAAAAAGTAAGAAATGAACATCTGTCATGGACAGAGTGATGTTCTTCACTTGTAAGAGAAGTAGCATTACGTTTGTTGGTATAAAACAGTGATTAACAAATTTTGATAGTAAATGAGACAGTGGTTTAACAAGATCTGATGGCAAAGTACACTTGATTATTGACTACATACAGGACAGGGTCAGACAAGACTGTCAGAAGACCCTACCACTGAGCCATGAGGCTCAGAAAAGACTCCCTTGTGTTCTAAACTCCTTTCTAATGGGAGTTCAGGTAAGGCTGGATTAAGACTTAGTCCCAGACTTGGTCAATGGTTTAAGTCTAAGTTTAAGTCTAGGTCTAAATCTAAAAGTTTAAGTCATATGTGCACAGTCAATCCTTTATATCGCTCAGCTAAGACTTCAAAGTCTCTTATTCCCAATTCTCTTACTGAGTATCTGATGTGATAATCATTCTTTCCATCTCGATGAGTAGCCTTGAGAGGTGTCCCTACTCAAGGGCAAATCCTGGCATGCAGCCCACTGCTGTGCAGAGCTCAGTGAGCCCTGGGCTGTCCACTATTTGTGGCATAAGATGATTGACTTGCAGTCACATTTGCACACCGGCCGTATTTCAGCTGGCACGTGCTTAACTAGCCCTCAGCTGTTGAGCAAGATTTTTGGCCTTTAGCTATTTTGTTGTTATCTGTCTTACCAGAGTCCAGCTCAAGCCAGATGCAGCCATCATGACCACCAGTGGTGACTACTGCTTAAGCAGAAAAGGAGAGGGAAGGATCATATCACCACATCAGCACATACTGCAAAACATCACATTCGTTCGACAACGGTTTAAGCAATCAGACACTGCCAGTGTGGATGTCATGTTCAAATTTTACTTCTACACCTATTTGTGTCTAAACATATCCATGAATGATAATGTCTCTAACTGCATGAACACATTTACAATTTTACTATTTTACAGTCTTTATTCAGAAGTAGACATTTTTTTCCTCACCTGAGAACTTACGGATGATTCGGATGATTGGGGCTGAGCAAGATGTAGTTTCTCAAAGGCACAGGGTAACCCCAGTCAGAGCAAAGAAAGCCAACTCCCAACAGAAGCAGTTTGTCATTTTGCAGAAGAGAGCTTCAATGCCTTAAACTGAATTATAGAAATCTATGTCATGAATAAAGGCTCTCTTCTCCCATCGCATGGCAATAAAGTAGATATATCTAAACAAGTTCTTTGAAACATTCCACAGACTTTTCTGCAAGATCTTACATTAGTAGATGAAAGAACTGCTCAATGCCAGTTTGGTTTTTTTTTTTTTTTTCAAAAAATTACTAGCAAGATCAACTCCAAATCCAAATTACTTTCAGTACAATATACTGTGATGGATAATTTTTTTTTTGCTTATTTTCTATTTTCAGACCTTGTTTTTTCATTTTTAGTACCATTTCAAAGAGTGAAGCGTGCGTGCAAAAAAGAAAAGTTGAAATTTTGGCTTTCCCTTGAAATGTCAATTAGGGTACTGAAATTCTTTTTAAGAAAGGAAAATGGAATAATCTTAGACACCCAAACCTAGAAAATATTATTCCAAAAGGAATTGATATCCTGTAAAATGGGAATAGGGTGAAAGCCCAGAATAGAAATTATTATCCGAGAGAAAGGAGTGTGTATGGTTCTGTTTCCTGCTGATTTTTAAAATAATACAATTTTTTGTGGGCTGTGGGAAGGAAGGGAAGAAATTCAGAGAAACATGAGAGTCTAATAGGGATTTAATCTTCACATTGGTCATTGTTTAAAATTGTCTTTGAAAGTATTTTCCCTGAAATAGTTTATGCAACCGTTGCATTAAGTACCCTGCACGTTTACAGTGTGATGCACTGGAAAGAAAATTACAATTCCATTAATATGTTTGGCTGTTTTCTTAAATTTTGAGTAATATGGCCAAATGTGACACTTTTTTATCCTAACTTGGAATAAATGAGTTAAGGAGTGTCATAATAGCAGTATTGAGCCAGAGCAAATTGCAGGACAATGGACTTAGAGTAGAACTAATCTAATATTAGAAATTTTCATCTGTGAGAAATCCTGACATTTGAAAGATGTTGTCTTGGGGGATATAGATTGATGCTTGGAGGGAAACTTTGATCATTCCTAAATGAATTGTATATAAGTCATTATTTTAGAACTCTCAGAGGCTTGAGAAGCACCATTTGCTTGAAGTCCTCAGTTTCAGCTCCTATGGATTGAGGAATGGCCAGGATTGCCTGTCACTCCACTGGCAGGCTGGAACTCCCAGGGATTCTTGTACATCTTTTCTTCCTAGGTGAAAGGATAGGAAAGCAGGTTGTTTTGAAATATTTTCCAGAAAGATTTCTAAACAGACCCTCTGTCTCTGAAAACTTCTAAGCTAAAACAACATTCAAATCATGCCTCCTTTTGAGTAGTCACTGTTATCTGCTCAAAGCTAACAGCAGCACACTAAAGCTATGGGCTTTACTTTCCAACTTTTTTTTTCCTCAGTATGTGGAATTGTCTCATTAGGCATCTTACGGACCTAAAGCAGAAATATTCTCCAACAGAGCTGAGGAAACACCCCAGATATGTTATACCTCTCTGATAGAAAATCACTGCTTCAAATGAGATGGAAAGAAGAGATTGTTGGTTGTTGGAGTGGAGAGAGAAAGCATTTGGGTGAGGGAGCATTAAACTCTAAATTGCATTAATATTGGTTAAACTATTTTGTCTGGAAATTGAGCAAAACAGATAACATCCTGTATGGCTTGGGGATGTCATTAGAAAGAATGATCCTGCTCTAGTAATAGCCAGTGATCATCTGGTGATTGCCCTTGTGATTTTCTGGCAAATTTGACACAGTGCAGTTAAATTTTCACTGACCTGAGTGTGGGTCATGTCCCTGTGGTTATTTGCATAATCGGAGTTACTCTTACATGGCAGTATTTGACAATAGTTAAGCTGGTGCTGTGAACCACTGTGATTACTCTCCACTGTTGATTAGCAGGAGTAATGTCTTCTTGTGACAATTTTCAGATATCTGCCTGAAATTTAGCATTTTAGGTCCATCCCTGGAAGTGTTCTAGGCCAGGTTGGATGGGCTTTGAGCAACCTGGTCTAGTGGAAGGTGTCCCTGCCCATGGTAGGGGGTTGGAACTGGATAGTCTTTAAAGTCCCTTCCAACATAAACCATTCTATGATTTTCTGATCTAGTAATATTTTTCAGCATTAAAAAGATTTTTGTAATCACCGCTGATGCAACGATGATTCCAGAGTTTGTTTCAGAATCTAGGATACTTAAAATGAAAAAATTGAAAAATCAGCTGTTGTTTTACAGTGATTCTTATCCATCTTATAAATTTTCACACTGAGATGGTAAGCATAACATTGCAAAAAAATAAACTTAGCTTTACTAGATGATGAAGGAAGCAGTAGCTCCTTTTCTGTCAGTGCTTCAGCTGCTAATATAAATAGTGTCAATTTTAGCATGAAGATGGGACCCCCTTATGTTGAACATGGTACAAATACACAACAAGAGATTGTTTCTCACCCATTGACTGACTCTAAGAAAACTATATAACAACTGATGGTAGACATCATAACAGTGATATTCCAAAAGCCCACAGATTCTCAGTGGTGCTATGAGACACACTGTGCAGGTCACTAACAGTGAATAGCAGTGTCCATCTTGTTAGTCCCTACTTGAGATCTCAGTCGGATGTTTCATAAAAACAAATTGATGACAATCCCGGTTTTGTACTTTCTGCAAGGTTACGTTCCCAGCTAATAAGAGGATGTTGTTTTGATTCCCCAAAGGATAATTGTCATGGAGTTCAGGTTGTCAAAACATGTTATTAGGATTGTTGGAAGAAGAATATAAAACTTTGAGTAATCATTAGATGACCCTGGCAATGCTACATAGATGGCAACACCTATTTTGGTGCAAAACGGGAGAGGTAATGAAGACTAAAAGTGAACGGACACTTGAGTAAGGGTGTTTGCTATACATCCCTTTCTAAGGATGCTGGGAATCATCTTAGCACAGGATGACCTCTGATCTTGTAACTCCTCTCAGCTGTTGCTGTGTGCTAATGGTGACTTCAGTGCAGTGGAAAGCCAGGCTGGATTGCTGAGAGAGACTGAATTACAAAGAGAACTACTGGGATTGGGTCAAAATTAATAAAAACATAGGAGGATAAAGCTTCTTACCTGCAGGTGGGACTTGGAGAGAAACACTGCTTTTGAATTGTTCAGTGGAAAAAATTAGGATTATGGTGGGTTGAATCACTGTGCGTTTACCATTTCTGTGACTAATGTGGATTGCTTTGTACTGTCAGCGTGCAGCAGATGCTGCTGAACCTGAGGTTGGATAGTTTACCTTTTTGCAACCGCTCTGGAATCAATGGATTCTTCAACTATTGTTACATACTTGAGTTTCAGTCAAAAGCTGGCAATTATTACAGCTCCCTTCTGATTATCAGCAGTTTTCTTCAGTTTGTTTCATTTTTGAATGAACTTCTTTGTAGCCATTATACCAATCAATACTGCAGTGACTTAAGAAAAGGGAAGAGGAACTGAACATAATGCCAGTAACCAGAAGGGTTGTTGTATACAGAAGGCATGAAAACCAGGTCCTGCTCCACGATCCATGTGAGAGGATCTTCCTGTGTGTTCTTCAGTTTTGATCTTACTATGAACTGGAGAGCTGGAGGTGAGAAGTCAGTGACAATCATGCTGAGCTGCCACACATTGCCCATCACCTCAGTGAAGGAAAAGAAAGACAAGAAGGCTTTGACCCCAAACTGTAAGACACATTCTCAGACCTAACACATTTTTCTGTTCTGCATTGTCGGGATCATTTCCTACTGAGGTAGATACAGCCAGAGGAAAGAACAAATGTTTTCAAATATTTTACACTGCCTTTACTGTTTCTTCTATACGCTGAGGTGACTGCTTAGAGGAAATTGTTGATAACCTGAGAAACTTTCAGTGGTCTCTTGCTGGGACACATAAGTTTCAGTTCCCCTGATCTGTTGGTTCAAGGCAGTCAGGAAAATAATGCAAAAATATAGGACTGTTCAAAGGCACAGAGTGGTGACAAATTCAGAAAAGTAACCAAAGTGAACAAGACTATAGACTAGATTTCATAGTGATAAGTCCTTATATACCAAGTTTGTGTACTTGACAATACATAAGTCCTACATAAAGGCCATACAATTTACTCTTCGGGGTAAGCACTGTTTATCAAGAGAAAATATGAGCTACTTAGCACAGAAATGTCATTGAGAATCAGGGAAATGTAGAAATAAAACAGGATCTAACACCCCGATTTGGAGCTGGCTGGCTCTTTTGAACAGTCACAGCACGAGCAGAGGAGCCGGCAGGGTCTGAGGACAGCATTCACTCTTTTGCACATCTATGGGAAGGGACCTGCAAGATGGGGTGAGGAGAAGATAATAAAATTTCCTTTGACATGAGAACTGGGAGGGGCATTTTGGGCTAAAGGTGTTCAAAAGAGGAAGGAACAGAAGGTTGTTTCTTGAGAAATGCTCATTTAACTGGAATTTAAATGAGAGTCTTATATAGAACCGACATCCCAACCAACCGAATTAAAGGCAATCTGTATGTTAAAGAAGTTGGGAATACAAACAGGGAGGAGGGAGAGATAAGATATTTCAAACACTTTAACAATTACCCTGAAACTAGATTAGAGTGGAATCCAAAGAGAGATCTATCCTCTGTGGAGCAGCATGAGTAATTCTTGTTTTCATTAAAAGTTTTCATTTTTTTAATGATGTTACATTTGCATTTTTTTCCTCCTAAAAGATAAGAGTTGATGAGCAGTGCACTGAGTTTTATTTCTGTCTTACCAAAGTTTGGTTGGGAAGTTTTGTGGACTTTTCAGCCACGTTTGGCTGGTTCAAAGGCCAAATGCTGTGTTCAGATTCAACAACAGGGAGAAGGATAAAGTCCTGAAGGTAATTCTGTGTCCTTATGTTTGTGCCAGCTGAGTATATACATCTTCCTTTCTTTGTGGTGTAGCCTAGACTAGCTTCAGCGCTGTTCCTGTCTGTGTTCAGGAGGTGACGTTTCCTGAAGAGTCGTAACATGGAAGAGAAATTGTCAGTCTCTTAGGTAGCTTTGCATCAGATTGACTGAACCTTCCAGTTGGTCTTTTTATTTTCTGGCTAACCCACCATTAATTTACTATGTAAGGTAGGAAACAAGAAGGAGTCAAACAGTTTTGATCTCCACCTTGCTTTCTTTCAACCTTTTCCACCCCATAGAAGCCATTTGGAGTTTGAGAACAAACTGGATAACCTTGCTTGCAGCATTAGCAAATATATCAGCAAGCTGGTGTGACATTATGTACTTTACTGTCCCTTTAGAATTTAAGTTCAAGTGAAACAAATGTTGGAAAAAGACATATGGCTTATGGGGACAGGTTTACTCTCTGGTGAAAAGTAAAGTTATTAAATGAGCAGTGACTGCCAATTGCAGGAAAGTTGGCAAGGATACCTTGGCACTGTAGTTTTTATTTATTATTTAGAAGGCCTCATGCAGGGCTTCTGAATATGGCCTTAAAATTTCAGGCAGTGTACAAATATACAGGATCAATGCACAAATTATGTATTGTGGTATGAGCAGGAATGATATTACAAAAAATCCTCTCAGGAAAAATTGGTAGATATAGTAATAAAAGATCTCGCCCTAATAGATTAGAAAACCCTTTCTTGAGGATGAATATTACCTACAAGGAAAGAACTCCTTGTTTAAGCTTTTCTGAAGTCAAACAAGAGAAGATTCTGTAATATTTCATGGTAGTTACTATGCAAAGTTGGTTGATTAGCAGGAAAATAAAAACCAAAGAGGTAATGGAATTTTTAAAATTTTCTTAGGAATAATTGTCCTAAAAATCCATAATTATTAATTTTGCCATAATTTTAGGAATCTTAGATTGATAAAGAAATTCACCACATATCCAAGGTAGAAACTAGTTGCTAGTGCAAAGGAATCCTGATATACACAACAGCAGGTACTTCAGTTAAAAATCTGGCTTATTGTTAATGACTGGGATGTACATGCTTATCCCAGGGAGCTCTTACTTACTAAAATGCAAATCACTTTCATATTAATACACTTAAGTAACAGTTGATTTTTTTTTTTGAATCTCTGAATAAGCCAGTGGAACAAAAACAAACATTCTTTCCAAAAATTAAATGGTTCCAGAGAGATATATAGTCTCTACAATATGGATGATATAATATGTTTAATATTTTTAACATGATGATTTACTGAAACCGCCATAGAATCTTTCTGGAAAGCAATTTTCAGGCAGACACTAATCATAAGTAAAACCATGTGGAGGCAACTTTGCACAAGAAGGCTGCAACTGGTATTGTCCACAGAAGCTTTCATGGGTTTGGACCTCCAAGAATAAAGTATATGTTGAGAACTGCTGAACAATTAAAAGCCAGGCCTGGAGTCACCTACAGCTGGAATCACTTTGTTGACATCAGGCCCCAGGAGCTGAGGTGATCAAGGCCAACGATCTCACACTCTGAAAATGTTGCACTTTGTCTTTTTTTTTTTCAATTTGTTGCAAATACTCAACCCTATATTTTTTCCTCATATTCATATGACCTTTTTTACCTAAGCTAAGCTATTTCCTGATGTTTTTGCACCTTGTGAAATGCTTATTTTTCTGTCATATTTTTACGCTAAAATCTTTCCAGGGGAAAAAAAAAAAAAGAATTGTAGTGCTGAGCATCTGTGTAAAAATAACACGATCATATGGTTTGTAGTTTACTTTTGAACACATTGGATAGGATTGCCTTTGTACAGGGGAAGCTACAGCTCTTTTGCAAATCCAGAGCCTTCACTTTCAGTGGAACGAAATGTGTCAACAGTGGAAGAAACCGAGTCCTATTTAAAGCTGAAAGCCTACTAGATGGGACAAAACCCCTGCATTTTTAAAGGGAGAAAGAGGGGAGAGAAAGCCATTCATGAGAAGTATAAAATGTAATTTTGTTTTAAAGCTCACTAAAAGCTATATAGGTCATGAAGACAATCAGTCTTTTATTCTTTGAAATAATTCACATTACAGCCCTATGTATTACTACCCTTATCACAGAAAAGCCTTTAGATTTGTGTTGGCAGATAATTACAAATTGATTTCTGGACCCTCATTTTGACAATGGTTTTGAAAACCTTTTCTTTTTTCTTTTTTTTTTTTTTTTTTTTTTTTTTTTAAAAGCCTTTTATGATTTCTCCTGCATCATACTGGAGAAGTACTGTCATGATGAGCTGGCCAAGTGTACTAACCATTTATAAAAAAGAGCCATAGAGGACAAGACCCAAAATATTCTGGAAATGAACTGTGAAATGCTGCAGGTAACTGCAGTATACTTAATTTATGTCTATCTTCATCTTTCATGCCATTCAAACTTGAAATAATTTTACAAATAGATGGTAATTTAACAAATGGTTAACCTAAAATTTTTACAACCTGCAGGTTACTCCTTTCACTGCATACCAAATCCAGTTTCCTTGTTTTTTCAGCATTTATGGCTGTCAAAAAGTCTTCAGAAACCAAAAGGCTTAACCCTTTATTGCTTGTATTTAGTGTTATGGGGTCAAGTCTGTCTCTGAAGACGTCATTGAGTGATTACCAATGTCTTAGGCTGAAAGTTTAGTTTACAGTCTGAGACCTGTTCTAGAGGTAGCAGTTTAGTGTGATAAGCCCTGCCTTAAGGAGGCTACAGTTTAAAACTCAGCGTGTTACAGCTGAAAAACACATTTGGGTAAAGTTGATGAGTAGGAAGGGAGAAGATGAGTAACAAAAATAACCAGATATCTTGGCATGGATGTGCTGTGTGCACAATCTGCAGTCAGTCGGTGACAGCGAGCGCAGTAATCACTACTCACCACCTGCTTAGCGGTGCTATTTTTAAAGTATCACTGAATGACAGCAGTAGTGGGGTCTTTTTAATTGTTTATTATTCCAGGGATTTAAATAGCGTTATCTCAGCATTTGGGAGACATCTAAAGGATTTGCAGCACTAAGAATATCCTAGGCACGCAGGTACGTGAAGTAGCCTGTACGACACGCAGTAAACATTGACAAGGAGTAACCGGAGGCTAAATTGAAATTTTTTAGTTTTACAGACTTCATTGATTTGGTTTTGAGTTGTTTTCCTTTCTAACTCAGACTTATGTATTATTAAAATGTTTGCAGAACATCAAATATGATACCATTTTTCTTTGGTTTATTTTTCTTTCAGGGGGCAAAAATAATCTTTCAGATATGTGGGAATAGTTGCCATTAGCTTTAGCTAATAACCCACTTGCATGCCTTTAAAGTACAATTTTTTTTTCTACAGCTCCCAGAAGGATGTAATTTGTAAACAGTATTAAGAAAAGCATATGAAGTGCCACTGTCTTCAATAATCTGTGACTCTCAAGGGAGGATATATTTTGATCATGCTTCTTGTTGAGCTTGAACCTGAATCTGAATACTACAAAATTTTATTTTCTTTTCCTGTAATTTACTTTTTCCTATGTGTTTATAAGTCATTTACTCTATTAACCTTTTTACTTTCCTTTTACACATTCCTTTTCTCATTTGGATAAAGAAAACTTTTAACTTTAAAACAAAATAGAAAAACAAAATTCTTTGAAATGACCAATCGAACATATAAAATTATATGGAATAAAAATAATAACCCTCCTAACTTTTTGTGTAATTAAAATAATTCAGGAAAGTAAGATGTGAGAAGGTTGAGAGGTACTTTTCATTTCTCAGGGGCACATCTTGGCTGAAATTAATTACCAGAGTTCCATTCATTTCAAAGGGCATTTAACAATTCATACAGCTTGGAATCTGTCTCCTGATTCCCTCCCTTTTTTTCAGAGTATCTGTCACTTTTGTCTGTACTCTGTTCTTTCCTGTGCTGGAATGTGTGTGTTTCTGTGTATGTTTATATTTCTATGAATGATACTTGCTATAAGCAATCCTTATTTTTTCTAGACTAAGCAGTTTAGGATTCTTCTGGAGTATCACTAATTTGTCTCCATCAGATGTTGCTGTCCTGTTGCTGACACAAACTGCTGCTATAGACACATCAGCAAAAGGCAGAAATTTATGCCTGTATTTAAAGTATTTAAAATCGGGGCAAAAAATACGAGAGAATGATTGAGAAATGAGGGGCAAGGAATTAGGAATATATTCTTTCTTTATCCTTCAAACGAGATCAGGAAAGAGAAGTTGTAAGTGACATGGTGTTTTTTGTGTAATTAAGGAATATCATTTGAAATTACAGGATTCAAGTTTTCTGAATTCAGTGGGGTGTGTGTTCTGCTGTGGACATGTGTCTATAGATCAGGGATTGCATATCCCTGATCTGCTCAAGTCTGTCTGTCCCTCAGTCAGAGGGAAGTGAGCAGAACAGCTTGGGCTGTGCACAGTCATATTCTTTTGGACCAGCTCCTGTGCTCTGGTAATGCAAATGCAAAGACTCATTTCTTCCCTGTAAAGCCAATGCTCAGACAATATTGCAGAACAAACCTTTCCTTACACAAAGGTTATTTTCTCTCTGGAGCATTCTCTTTTTTACTGAAAGGCATTGTAGACTAGAAATTCTCTGAGAGTTCATGACACCCTGAGAGCCTTCTTTTCAGAGACAAGCTGTATAATAATAATGCGGTGACACAAAAATCGAGGAGAGGTGGCTTTCTCTGATAGAGAATTTGCCTTTAATTCTACCCTGAAGAGATTGCAATGGAGCACCAACCTTTGTTCTTACTGTAGTGCTTCACTGCTACACCAACCATTTGTTAAATGGGAAGTAATTGAGGTTGAAAAAGGATTGAATGAATAAAGCTTTTGGCAGTGAAGGGGAGGAGGCAAAGTATGGGTTAAAGGTTATTCCTTGCAGAAATTTCATAAAATGAGAGGTAATGTGCCTTTTGAGCTAAAATTGTTTGTGCCTCTGGAGGGGGCTTGCAGAAGAGAGGGAAGAGAGCAGGTTGGGGGGAGGGAGACTGAACCTGTGGAAGCACAATGAGAATAATAAACCAGCATCAAATATTAAGCTTTGTGGCATCTTACTGATTATATTACAAATTTCACCCAGAGATGTGCAGCCTTGGCCACCTCTCTAGGTGAGTGGAGAGCAAAGGAGGAGGAACTGAGGAGGAGTCAGGAGTAGTAACACGAATACTCCGTAGAAGCTTTCTTATCCAGGAAATATTTTAGCATTGCTGTAAGTTGCATTTACTGCATCTAGAGGAATAAATGGGCTCCACGTTTCAGTGCTTTCCTGAATTCTGCATTTTTGGTGGTTTGAAAAATAATAAAGATTTTTTTTTCCCTATTATGAACTCTGTTTTTAGACTTCCTCTGTCACACTGACACAGCATTTTTTCAGTCTGCCTTCTTCCACTTCCCAAAGAAAAAAAGTCCATCATGAAAGTTAATCTTATGTTATTTTAGGCTTGGGGACCCTGGAGACAGGTAGAACAGATTTGTATCCT